>NW_024038819.1:7500-607500 GCF_016077235.1 Cyprinodon tularosa
CCAAAAACCCCCCCCCCCGGGCCAAAATTGGAGTTTAATTTGGGGGGAAACCCAAAACCCAAATAAAAAAAGGGGGGAAAAAAAAATTGCCCAATCTATTTCATTTTTTTAATTTTATTTTGTTTTTTTTAGGGTTTAAAAAAAAAAAAATAAACCGAAAAAATCATCTTATTAATTAAAAGGGTTTTTTTTTAAAAACCAAAAAGTCCCCTAATTAAAAGGGGGGTTTTGGTAACCCCAATTTAATTTAACCCCAAAAAAAATTTTAAACACTTTTAAATTTTTTTTGTTTTAAAATTTTAAAAAAAATTCCCAAAAAAAAAAAAATGGCTGTTCAAATTTTTTTTTTTTCTTTGAAGGAAGCCAAATTTTTTCCCTTTTCAAAAAAAATTTTCCTCCTTTTGGTTTTAACAAAAACCAAAAATTTTCTATTTTTTTTTTTTAAAAAATTTTTTTTTTAAAAAAATAAAAAAAAAAAAAGATAAAGGCCCTTAATTTTAAAAGGTTTTCTTTTTTTTAGGGGGGAAAAAAATTTGGGGTTTTTTAATTGAAAAAAAAATTTTTTGGAAAAACTTCAATTTTAATTTTTTAAACCAAAAAAATTTTCAAACTTTTAAGAGTTTTGGGGCAAAAAAAGAAAAAACATGGGGTTTATCATTAAGGTTTTTTTTTCAAAAGGGAAAGCCAAATTTTTTTTTCAATTGGGAAAAAAACCAAAGGCCCAACTTTTTTTTTAAGCTTGGCCAAAAATTTTTAGCTTAACTAATTTATTTTTTATTTTTTGGTCAAAAAAAATAAACCAGAAAACAAATTTTTTTTTTCTTAAAAAAAATTTTTTTTTTTAATGGGGAAAACCCTTTGGCCCCCAATTGGGATTTTTGGCCCAAAAAAAACTGATTTTAACTTTAAAAATTCGCTCAGGTTTTAAAATTTTTTTTTATTTTAGTTGGGGTTTTTAAAAAGGGGTTTTTTTTTTAAAACTTTTCCCACGGTTTTGGGGAAAAAAAAATTGGGCCCCTTTTTTTTGGTTTTTTTTCCTAATTTTTTTTAAGCATGGAACCCAAAAAATTTTGTCAAACCCACAAAGTTTTTTTTAGGAAAAAAAATCCAAAAAAATCTGGTGGAAAAAAACTTTTTTTTTTTAAAAAAATTAGTCCCCTTAAAGAAAAAAACCCATTTTGGATCAAATTTTTTAACTTTGAACCAAAAAATTCTTCTCAAAAATTTTTTTAATTTTTTTTTGATTAAAAAAAAATTGCCCAAAAAATTTTTTTGTTTTTTTTAACGGTTTTGTTTTTCAGGAAAAGAAGCCCAAAATTAGTTTTTTCAACGAAAAAGGGATTTTGGGGTAAAAATTTTTTTTAAACTTGGAACCAAAAAATCTGCTCAATTTTTTTTATATTGTTAGTTTTTTAGGGTCAAAAATTTTTCCAAAAAAAAAATTGGGTATCATTAAAGTTTGGTTTCCCAAAAAAAGGGCCAAAAAAAAATTGGGAAAAACCAAATTTAAAATTTTTTCCCAAAAACCCTTTAATTTTTTCAAAAAAAAAAATTTCCAGAACTTTTATTTTTGGTTTTGGGAAAAAGGCCAAAAAAAATTTTTTTCATTAAAGTTTGTTTTTTCATAGGGAAAACCCAAAAACACTTCAATCTAAAAAAGGTTTTTTTCCCCAAATTTTTTAAAAAACATGGAAACCAAAAAATGTTTCTGTAAATCACAAATTGTTTTTTTTAGGGAAAAAAAAAAGGGAAAAAAAATGGTTAAATTAAAAATTTTTTTTTTATTTTAAAAAACTTTAAAAAAGCGCCCCTTTTTTTTTTCCAACCCCCAAAAGCTTTAAAAAAAAATTGGCTCAAACTCTTTTTTGAGTTTTAAAAAACAAAAAAAAATTTTAAAATTTTTCCCCCGTATCAAATTTTTGTTTGTTTTTTAAAAAGCCCAAATTGGGTTTTCTCATTAAAAAGCTTTTCCCCCAAAAATTGGAAAAACTTGGAAATCAAAAATTATTGTAGTTTTTACTTTAATTGGGTTTTTAGGTAAATTTTTTTTTTAAAAAAACAGGCAAATTTTTTTTTTTTTTAAAAAGGGGCCCCAAAAAGGGGTTTTTTCAAAAAAAAAAATTTTTCCCCTTTTTTTTGGGCGGAAAAAAAATAAAAAATTTTTTTTTAAAACCATTTTTTTTTAAAGGGAAAAAATTTTTTGGCCCGGGGAAAAACTTGGGTTTTCTTTTTTTTTTTTTTTTTGGGAGGGAAAATTATTTTTTTTTAAAAAAAAAAAAATTTTGGGCCCCCTTTTTTTTTTTGAAATTTTTGGCCCAAAAAAAAAATTTTTTAAAAAAAAATTGTTATTTTTTTTAAAAAAAAATTTTTTAGAAAAAGATCATGGCTTTATAATGGTTTTTTTCATAAAAAACCCAATTTGGTTTCCCCCTTAAAAAGGCATTTTGGGGCCCCCCCAAATTTTTATTTTTAAAAAAAAAAAAATTCCCCAAAATTTTTTATTTTGTTGTTTCGGAAAAAAAAATTCCAAAGAAAAAAACTTTTATCAAATGGTTTTTGTTTAGGTTTGGGGGGCCCAATTTGGGGTTTTTAATGGAAAAAAACGCAAATTTTCCCCCCATTTTTTTTAGCTTTGGGCAAAAAATCTGCTAAAACCTTTTTTTTTTTTTTGGTTTTCATCAAAAAATTGGAAAAAAAGACAATGGCTTAAACATTTTTGGCTTTAAAAAAAATTGAGTCCTTCTAATCCGAAAAAAATTTTGGGGGGTAATTTTCCAAATTTAAAACCCGCCAAAAAATTGGCTAAAACTACTTTAAGGAGTTTTCCAAAAAAAATTTTTTTAAAAAACATGGGTTATCATTAAATTTTTTTGTTTCAGGTAGGAAGCCAAAAAAGGGGCTTTCAATTTAAAAAAACCCTTTTCTCCCCCATTTTAATTGGAAAAAAAAAAACCTCGATTTTTTACCCTTTTTTTTTTTTTTTTTGGGGTTTTTTTAAAAAAATTTCCAGAAAATCATGGCTGTATCATTTAAAGTTTTTCTGTTTATAGAAGCCCAAATTTGGGTTTATCCAATTGAAAAGGCATTTTGGCCTCAAACCCTTTTAATTTTTTAAAAAACCCAAAAAAAATTCTCGTTAAAATTTTTTTTTTATTTTGGTCAAAAAAAAACCAAAGGAAAATTTTTATTTAAAAAGGGTTTTTCCTTTTATAGGGGAAAAACCAAAAAAAGGGTCCTTTTTAAAATTTTTAAAAATTTTTTTTCAATTTTTTTTAAAAATTGGAAAAAAAACCCACCCAAAAGCTTTATTTTTGTTAAATTTTTAAATTTTTAAAAAAAAATTTTTGAAATTTTAAATTTTTTTTTTTTTTTGTAAGGGAAAAAGGAAAATATCTTCATTTGTTTAAAACCCCCCGGGCCAAACTTTTTAAAAAGGGTTTGTAAATTCTGATTTTGGGGGGAACGGGATCATAAAATTTAAAGGTTTTTTTTTTAAAAAAAAAAAGACATTTGTTAAAATTTTTTGTTGTAAAAATCCGAAAAGGTTTTCCCCCTTAAAAATTTTCCCCCCTTTTGGAAAAATTACCAAAACCTTGGGTCCTTACCTAAGGTATTTTAAAAAAAGTTATTTAAAAAAAAAACAAAAAAAAAAAATTTAATTTTTAAAGGGTTTTTCCCTCCTGGGGCTTGCTCTTTTTTTTCAATTGAAAAAAAATCCGATTTTTTTATTTTTTTTTTTAAAAAATTAAAAAAAAAAAAAAAAGGGGGAAAAAGGTTTTGGGAAAAAGGTTTGGAGGCAGGCCCTAAGGGGGTTTTGGTGCTCCCCAAAAATTAGGGGGAAAAAAAATCTTTTAAGGTCATTTTTTAAAATTTCCTCAAATTTTTTCCCAACGGGGCCTTGGCCAAAGGTTTTTTCTTTTTGGGGCCCAAAAAGGCCTCCCAAAAAATTTTCCCCCTCAATTTTGGGCCAAAAGGGGGGTCTGGAAGATTAATCCCCCAAAAGCCCCCAAGGGGGTTTTTAAAACAAAAAACCCTTTTAAAGGGGGAAAAAAATCCCAAATTTAAATTTTGGGAAAAAAATTTTTTTTAATAAAAATCCAAAAAAAATTTTTTAAAAAAATTTCTCTTAATAATTTTTTTGTAAATTACCAAATTTTTTTTTATTTAAACCCTTTTCCAGTGAGAGCCATAAGTCCCAAAAAAAAGTTTTTTTTTTTTAAATTTTGGGGGGGTATTACAAAAATTTTCTAATTAGAATAGAAAAAAAATTTTAAAAAATTTTTTATATAAATTTTGAAAAAATTTTTTTTGTAAAAAGTTTTTTCCCAAAAAAAAAATTTTTTATTTTAAAATATAAAATTTTGGGGGGTTTTTAAAAATTTTTTTTTTTTTAGTAAAAAATTTTTCCAAAAAGTAACTTTTTTTTTTAGTTTTTTTTTTTAAAAACATGCCCCCAAAATTAAACCCTTTATCCAATTCAACCCAAAAAAAAAAATGCCAAAAAATTTAAAGCAAATAAATGGGGGGAAAAAAAGAAAAAAAAATGGGTTTCTAAAATTTTTTTGTTAAAAAAATTGCTCTTTTTCAATTTTTTTACAACCAAGGCTTTTATTTTATTTTAAAATTTTTAAAAATTTTTTTTCTTTTAAAAAAAATTTAAAAAAAATCTTGAACATTAATTTTTCGTTTAAATGGGCCCCCCAAATTGAAAATTCTATTTTTTTTTAAAAAGAGGGGGCCCCAAAGTAACAAATTTTGGGGGTTTTTAAAAATTTTTCATCCCAAAAAAAAAGTCCCTGTCCACAATTGCTGACGGGGCCAACCAGGTGAAAATGACGGGGCCCCCTGCAACTACCGTCTCTGTTTACCGATATTTAAGCCATTAGCAATCCCTCCTCTATTGGCTTATTTGAGAAGAAAGAGTCAGTCTTTAATTGTTAAGCATTTATTTGTGCTGTGTTGTTTTTTTCGGCTTTTAAAGAGGTAAAAAATCCCCCTCTTCTTGAATAGATGTGCAGATGGATGGATAAAATGGGTGTGTCTTTTTCATTATTCGACATCCTGTGCCCACAGCCGCCTCCATCCGGCGGCAAGAACGCACAGGATTCCCTATAGCTCATTTTGAGATGTTGAATGAATCTGGAGGTTGGGAGGCACAGTGAGATGTTGGATTTTTCTGCATCAATGTTTGGAGTATGTCCGGGTATGTGAAGCCAATCCGCTTGGAGGTTATCGCGGTCTGTGACGATGCAGAGCGGGTCTGAGAGCTTCCACCAACCCAGGACTGGATGTGTCAGCGTCGTGAAAGTTCTAGGATTTGCTGCTCCCGCTATCTTTATTTCCCCAAGGTTGAACATTTTGTTGCAATCCGCATGTTTCGGATTAACTTTAACGGTACCTGAATAATTACAGCTAAGGCGCAGATAACAGAGGGACACCGCCCGAACTGGTTTTACAGCCGATCCGAAGGAGGATTTTAGCGCTTTCGGTCCCGGTGGAGCTGCCAGCTTCCGATCTTGCTGCAGCAACGTTAAATAGGCGGCTCTGAATTTTTATTTCTTGTCTTGTATGCTTGATAGGCTGCTCCCGCCAGGAGGAGAAGCTGTTTCCACAGGGGAACAGATCATTTTCTGGCTCAAGGACACGCTATCTGTTGGCAGCTCCTTATTGATGTATATTTGGCTTTGCGCACTGATTTCTGCGGGCCCTTGACATGGACTGTATCAGGATTAGAGCTGTTTAGCCCTTCGGCTCTACTGTTGCCTGATCTGGGTGTGGATCAGCCCCCAGGGATTCTGTAGAGAGACAGCGTTCACGGGGATGGAGCAGAATCTGCTGGTGTGGCCCTAATTGCGAGAAAGGGACGCTTTATGAAAATTTCTCAACCTTTCTGCGCATTGTTTTCTCCTTGGATTTCTCAAGATGGGAAAGCCTTACTTAGCGTCTCATGTTCAAACCACATACTCCTGATCCCCGAGTTTACTCTTCTATTTGTGCACGCCTGTGTAGACTTCTCATAGACACGCACACGTTACTGCCTGTTCATCACTAGAAAAACAGTGGTGTTATACTATCTCATTTTTGGATAAGGAGAGAAGCTGGAGCTGGGATAAACCGATGAGATCTAAATCTTCCCAGGGCTCCATGTTACGATTTAACTAACACCCATTAGTTTATCAAAGAAAAAGAGGACGAAGGGACAAACATTGCAAGAAGAGGGGCTTCTTGGGAGAGAAAAGAGACTACGAAGAGAAGCTGAAGATCAATGACGGTAAGGCATATTGGCTGTTAATGACATATATCGAGTCTGCGTGTTTCACTGTGTGTATGAATGATAGGATGCTCCTTTTTTTTCTTGTCGTTTTTCTACCGTGGGACCATGGGGAATTGTATTCTTAGTTCATTGGAAAGGAATCATTGCTGTAATCTGATTAGGCTGTGTCATAACCTCACAGTGTGACTGCTCTTTTCTGCGCCTGCTGGCTCGTATGGTGCTCATCGCTTTACTCCTGCAGATGTCAAAAATTCGTTGTGGTGTGGAGCTTGGGTGACATTTCTCGCAACTTTTCTCTGCGATTTGTTTTTCTTCTTGAGCATATTGAAGGTGGTGGCGTAGGTGAAGTCTAATAGTCCTGGGGGATATGTTCGTGTAAGGGCGCATGTACGCGTGCACCTTGAAGTCCGTTCGCGCGCCGGTAAAATATGGAAAGCCAAGAATGCCAATATTCGCATCTAATTACCACGTTAAGACTGAAATTAACCCACTCAAAACGTTTTTCCGAAATTTCTCTGCTTTTTTCGGCATCTTTTACCAACAAGCGCCGCTTTTTACGTCAGTCATGATGGTACCGCTAGACGCGCGTTTTTAACGCGCGTTCTGACCCAGACAAAGCGCATATTTAACACGTGTTTTCCTAATATGATAATGATGTCCTTCCTTCTTTTCCCACAGCCAATGCATTTGAACTGGTTGCATCCAATCGCTGATGAAGGCAGCCAGACCAAGATAGTTCAGCACAGATCTGCTTTGTGGAAAACTCTGACAAAGCTCAATGTTGCAGCATTGCCAAAGTTCACTGCATTGCCGTTTCACAAAGCCTTAATTTTAGGAATATATTCAGTACATGCACATTGCTGTTATTTTGAATCCATTTTCGTGCCTATTTTCATGTAAAAACGTGTTGCATCAACATGGATCGCCAACTAATGTTTTGTGCTTTACAGGTATTAGTAGGAACAGTTCACCAGCGTTTACAACTGAGAAGCGGCATTAAAAACGCATGTCTTCTGGTCCTATCATGACAGACGTAACAAGCGGCGCTTGTTGGTAAAAGACGGCGAAAAAAGTGGCGAAATTTCGGGAAACCTGTCGTTTTTAGCGAATAAACTTCAATCTTAACGTGGTAATTAGATGCGAATAGTGGCATCCTTGGCTTGCCAAATAGGAGCATAATAACTGATCCAGTTTGAGGCAGGGAGCTTTCTGTCTGCATATGTCTCTGTTTCTGCAGCTGGCTCATCATGCCTGCGATTACAGGAGCATCTATAGTGCAGGAAGCCAGAAAATGAGAAGAGTGGAGCAGAGGAGAGAGGATTGTTGGAGGCTGTACAGAGGACCAGGAAGGAAGGTAGAATGATGGAAGGTAGAACTTAATGAAGGATAGAAAATTGTGGAGCAGGGGAGATTTCAGCAAAAAAAAAAAAAAAAACTGCTAAACCTGGTTCGTCATTTATAATTAAGGGGAGCTGCATAATGTAGTGCATCACAATTCTCATCACACACAGCGTCAACCATGAGCAAATATGTGATCAGAATAAGTGATATGATGCAATATTCAACTTACACTGTGATACAAGGGATCAGGGTCGCTGCCAGAAATTTGGGGCCCCATGAAAGACATTAATACACCCCCCACCCCACTCCCCCCCGAAACAAAAAAATAAAAAATTACGCAAGCTTTAAAACTGCTATAAAGATGCACTGAAGACTATTATTTACATTTGAAGCTGCTCATGAGAATGATCCAGTTTTATAGATTTCTTTTGATGGCTGTAATGTAATCTGAATTTAAAAATCGAATTAAACTGTTTTAATATTGATTAATCCAGGCTGCTGGAGAATAACCAAAGCACTGCAGCTGTTAAGGATACAGAATTAAAAAACTGGAGGCAATTTCATTTTGTAGTTATCAATATATATATATATATATATATATATATATATATATATATATATATATATATATATATATATATATATATATATATATATATATATATACAGTGTTGGTCTTTCTACGTGAACTAGTTCAAAGTTCAGTTCACTTATTTTAAAATGAACTAGTTCAGTTCATAGTTCATAATTCAAAACCAAAAAATTAACTAGTTCATAGTTCTTTTTTTTTTTTTTCATATATTGCTCAATTACACCATAGCCTACTGTAGAACCACAGACAGCAATTATTTTATCAGTTGTAACTCTGAAACTGTGCGTCAGATTTTATCTTCATATCCAGTTTTGAATCCTTATCCAACCAGGGTTTACATTAGCATTGAGGGGACAGCATTTCCCCATTGTTGCTTTAACGCTTTGTTGCTGTCCATTCACTTCACACTAGTAGCAGCTGCAGCTTTCACCCCTACAGTATATTCTCAAAAACATCAGGAAAAATGTGCTGCTTGAATGGTCTTTTTTATGAGTAATTATTAAAAGAAAAATAGGAAAGTAGTCTTTAAGGTGCAAATGTTTTTTTTTTTTTTATTTTAATAATTTTTTCCATTTGAAATTCCATTTCAATACATACTAAAAAGGAATACTGGAATCCTGGAAAATTATACCAGGCAGGTTTAACAAACAAGTTACATGGATAGTAAAACCCTCAAGAACAGGGGTCTTCTATGTTTTCCAGACCAAGGACCCCCAAACTGATGGCGAGATGGAGCGAGACCCCCTAACTATATATATTGTATGAAATTGTGTCCTATAGTCACTCTATTACAGATGGAGTAATGTAAAGAAATTAATTTCTCCCTGGGATTGTTAAAGTTTTTCTGATTCTGATTCCTGGTTGTTGTGAAGGAAACGGTGCCCAGCTTGAAAGAGCTCCTGTGTGTCGCTGAATGTGTGCATTGATGACTGAAAGACATCTTTTGTCTCCATTTATCTTTTTACTACAGTGTGTTGATTTCATGTTAATGAGTATTTAAAGACATTTCAATTAGTGGGGGGAAAAATTGCAGGGGGGGAATATAAAAATATCAACTAACCATGCAGACCCTCATGCAGTACCTCCGTAGACCCCCTAGGGGTCGCGGATCCCCTGTTGAAGACCTCCGCTGAAGAAGATTTTACTAACACAAACTGAGGGACCAGGCTGAGGTAGGAATTTAAGGTTACTGAAGTGCGGATTTTTTTACTGAAAGCCGGCGGGCAAACTTGTTGCCATCGTCCTCACCAACCACCTGGTCATAAAACTGTTTTAAGTGATCATACTGCTGCTTTGTCGCCTCCACGGTCGCCTCCGTGCTGCTTTGGCTTCCACGCTGCATTTTGTTTTGATGACGCACGCAGCTGTAGGCTACGACACTGGTAGCTGGTGTTGCCAGATTGGGTGTTTTTCCCGCTACATATTAAGGCCTGTTTACGGTGTGATTTAGCTGGGGTTTCGCCTGGAGGGCTCTATAGAAATCTGGCAACCGATTGAACGGAGCTGAACTGAGAGAGCGTGCCGTTCACAGACACCAGAATGAACGAGTTCACAATAACGTTCACCAGGCAGTAATGCAGTACGTTCAGTTCACGTTCGCCCAAAATATGAACGAGTTCATGAACTTTCGTTCAATGAACGCGTTCAGGCACAACACTGTATATATATAAATCAATTTGCATAACATGGTTAAAAAGATAAATTCCCACAGATTGTTCTGGTGCCAACTGGCCTGCCCCTGAACACAATTTTATGTTGCTCACTGGAAGAGGTTAGTGGGTGGGGGCATTGGAAGAATGGGTCTGCTTGTGGATCATCTGTTTTCAGGATGATGGAGGAACAAAGACAGTTATTTAATTTACATATCCTGCTAAACATCTACTAGTGTTTAGTATGGTTGTCAAAAGTATCGCTACTCAAAAAAGTATCGATACTGAAACATTGTTTTCGGATACAATACTGGTTTTTAAAAGTATCGATACAGTGCTACCACCAGTGGCACCTAAGCAGTCATTCATCTAAAGTGCAGAATAGAGGACAATGCACTTTCAGAACACTGTGTGATTGAATAATTCTGTGCACTTTTCAGTTTCAGACTTTTTTTTGTAAGAGGTGCGGCTGCTGAGAATTATTTTTGTTTCTTAACCGGTTTGGCTAGTGTCATTGTTATGTGAGCAAAGCATAGCCAAGGAAGGAACACTTCATTTTAATTTTACAGGTTTTTATCAAGCTTGCTTAATATTGTGCACAGCATACATTTATTGTATTTTATTTATTAATGAAAATATTTCTGTAGAATTTTGGAGTCTTTGTTTTTATCCTTGCGGTATCAAAAATGGTATCGAGTATCGAATATTTTCCTTAGTATCGGTATCGAGTTGAAAAGTTTAGTATCGTGACAACCCTAGTGTTTAGATGAAGGTAACCCTCTGTTCACTATAACATCTAACAGTTATCATCTCCTAAGATTTGAAATGGATCCCCCTGATCAGAGCTTTAAATGAGCAAGTTCTGCACGGCCTTTCCTCAGGTGTTTCGTCTGAGTCGTAAACCTTCCTCTGGTGCTTGCAGCAGCCCCATAACTTTCAAGCAAGCCTCTGTCACTGACCAACCTACCAGAGAAAAGTCAATACTTTTTTTGTTGCTATCCCATATTTACAGATCACAGGAACAAGGCCTTACAACTTGATCACAAACTTGGCAAAGATTTGGAGCTGGATTTCCTTGCTGACACAACCAGGATTTAAACCCAGGTCCCCAGCATTACACTCAATATAATCATGTCAACATAGTGCATTCCAAGCAAAAGTAAAAAAAAAAAATGTAAGGAAGCTTGAATGTTGAATGATCAGTTTCTACTCATATTTTTTTTATTTTATTCTTTTAATGACTGTGCTAAATATTTAGTTCTGGTTAACGTTGAAATGAAATATATTCAGGGTGTGGTTATGGAATGTTCAGTGAGTTAAGAAATAGAGATGCGCCGATACCATTTTTTGGCCCCGATACCTGGTTGTGCAGTGTTGGCCGATGTCGATACCATATGTTTGAAATTGATGTGTGTCTATGTATGAAGACCTACATACTATTTGGATGTAGGATAATTGCCATAATGGTTTTTTAAGCTGCTGCCTACCTTTATGTAGTAGGAAAAAGACTAATAAAGAGTGAATATACAAAGTTTCTAGCATACTTAAATTTGTTTTGTTTGCAGACGATACTACCATCTTCTGTACAGGTGATCATTTGAATCAGCTTAAGGCTGATGTCAACCTTGAGTTATGTCGACTTAAGATATGGTTTGATATTAACAAACTATTATGAAATTTGGATAAAACAAGTTAGTAGATAATATGAGAGTATAGAGAGTTAAGGAAATTAAGTTCTTGGGAGTAATGATATACGGTAAGATTTCCGTGAGACCTCCTATATAATACGTTCAAACTTGAATATCAAGAAGTATTGCAATTCTCAGCAAAGCTAAACATTTCCTAAATTATGCTGCTCTTCATATTCTGCATTAGGCACTTATGTTAACTTACTTGAGTTACTGTGTTGAAATATGGGGAAACATGTAAACCTCGCTGCGACCGTTATGCACGATAGAAAAAAGGACCATCAGAATGGTTCACAAGGCATGATTCTATGACTCTACTAATATATTATTTATAGAGTCCTCAAAACTCCTTTATCTGGTCGATTTTCAAACAGTTTCTGTTTATTGATATAGTGGGGGGCTATGACTACAGGGAAAACCTTAACTTCAAAACCTTGAGGGTTGGAACTTGCATGAAGAGAATGGGCATTTCAGTCAGTGGTGTGAAGGTCTGGCATAAACTATAAAAAGAGCTGAAGCAATGTCTAAGCATGGGTCTGTTTAAAGAAAGGCCAAAACTGATGTTTTTCGACCTCTCCTCTGTTGTGAGGAGAGGAGGTGAATGTCATTGTGGGGTGTGAGATGGGACCAGTGGTGGGAGCGATTTGAGGGAATGTGGTGTTCAGCTGTGGCACTGATAATTGGGGGTTTCAGGGGCTCGCAGTGGTCTGAATGCTGGTGTACAAGGGTTTAAATGCGGATATTGACCTGATGTGTTTGTCTGTATATATATATATATATATATATATATATATATATATATATATATATATATATGTGTGTGTGTGTTTGTATATGTATTTTTTTGTGTGTGAATATTGAAAAAAACTTTTAACAGAAAAGTTACTCTACTTTAAGTTAATTCAAGTGCTATGAGAGGGAGAAGGGGTATGAAAAATAAGTTTTACTTCTTCCTTTGAGACAATATACATGGATCAAAGTCAATTTTCTGGCTGTATAAAATTACAGGTTCATTTGGTGGAGGGTTTTGTTTCTATTTATGTTCATGGTGAAATTAGTTAGTTTGGTGTTTGGTTGATGTTAACTAGTCTTTTTTGTGTGTATTTGGTTGATTGCACACAAAAGTTTTCCATGGAAAACTTTGAATCAATTTGACTGTATGATCTGGTTGAATTGTAAAGTAAGATGGCATGTGTTGTGAATTGGCGCTATATGAATAAAGAGAATTGAATTAATTCATTATCAACTTTTTCTTTTACAAAAACCTTAGTGTAATATTGGAAGCTGAATTTCAGCCATAAAAACTGTAAGAAATTGTGATATAACAATGAGGCACTGGCTGATAACCAAGAGGCTGTTGGAAATATTCAGATTTATATTGTACTTGAAATGCTGCATCCTGCCTCTAAGAAGAATTAATCCGCTGTTTAATCTCCCAGCCTGGAGCTATACCCCAAATCACTCCATCTACAGTACTCGACCATCTGTGTTCTTATCCATCTGTCCATCCTACAAAGCCACCCATTTGCCTTGCCTGACCGCACCAAGTAGTTTTTCTTCCTCATTTTCTTGCTCTCTTTCTCTCCTCTTCTCCTTATAAGTGCTGCAGGCCCAGGTTTCAACCTCAAACATTACATTTAAGTAAATGCTATGACAGCTTGACTCTACAGCACCCACAGCTCTTCCTTAACTAAAAATCCTGTTTTCTTTCCACTCTTATCTCTCACTGCAACAACACATGTGGTTTTTGGAGCTTTTTCTTCATTTAGCTGTGTTTTGCAAGCACAGTAGACAAAGAAATCATAAACAGTTGGACAAATGTGTCTTGATGCACTGAGCTGTTAGTGATTGGACTGTCCCAGCTCCAGTGTATAGGTTTCAGAGATATTAGACACAACTGAGATTAAGCAAAGCTTAAAAATGAGGGATGGGGATAGATGATGGGTTGCTGGAATTGCTTGCAGCTTTTGGGATTTGGATCATGGATTCAACAGGCCTGTATTTTTTTCCTTCAGTCTCTTCCATGTTCTGTTGTTACTCAGCTGAGCTCATGTGTTCAAGATCTGAAGTTTTAATATTTGTACATTATCCTATTATTGCTCTGTGTATGCTATTTGTTTGAGTTTTATACAGATTTGACAGGAAATTATAAGGGCATGCATTGTCTTTACTTTCATAAAGTTCTGTTTATAAGAGGGAAGTCTTTCAAAAAAGCTTTTTTTTTCTGTCTGTTTAAAATACGATCTTTGGCAACCCTGTAAATATGATTGGTTCTATCTGAAAGGTGAGGCAGCGTCTGAAGTAGCTATAAAATCTAGGGATGCACAATATAATCGGCCCGCTATCGGTATCGGCCTGTATCGGCCTTAAAACTGAATATCGGACATCGGCCACCCCACCGATATTTAACCCGATATTTGATTAGCTTCTGAGTTTCTAAAGTCTACAAAAAAATATATATAAATACTGCTACTTCTTCCTGAAAAACTTCTTTTTTACAGACTTAAAAACTTCTAAAGACGAGGGAAAAAATATTGATACATTAAAATATCACAATATCTTCATATGCTGATATATTGCCATTTAAAAACACCATATCAATCTCTTTTACTAATGAAATATTGCTATACGTCAATGCTACAAAATTCCCCGAAAATCCACGAAATTTTGCCATATTTTTATATGTTGATATATTGACATGGTATCGATCTATTTTACTAACAAAATCTCACAAGAATTCGCAAAATATCATGAGAGTTTGTAACAGAACGATGAAATTTCAGGAGATTTTGAAAGTAAAATAGATCGATATCGCATTTTTAAAAATCAATTTGATATCAGCATATGAAAATATATTTGAGTATATTATTTTTCAAAGTGTCAGAAATGGATAACAAAACTGCTATTTTCAATGACTACTTATTTTTGTCCAGCTTTAACATCGGTATCGGCAGCGGTTATCGGCTACATGAGTTTTAAAATATCGACACATAGTATATCGGCCAAAATCCCAATATCCTGCATCCCTAATAAAATCTAAACCAAGTGTACGCTCTTTTGATCCAGTTGAACTTTCAGAGTTAGCTAAACTGGTATCTTCATCTAAGCCTTCAAGTTGTATGTTAGATCCTTTTTCCAATGAGGTTATTTAAGGAACTATTTCCTCTGATTTCCTCTTCCATTTTAAACTTTTACTCAGGAAACCACCTCTTGACCCAGCTAACTTGGTTGATTAAAGACCTATATCCAGTCTTCCTTTCTTATTTCAAATTCTTGAGATAATAGTTGCCAAAAATGTATGTGACCACATACACCATAATTACCGTATTTTCACGACCATAAGGTGCACCGTACTAAAAGGCACACTCTCAGTTATGTGTCCCATTTCTGTATTTAACACACACATAAGGCGCACCGGACTATAGGGCGCGTTTTTTATATACCGGTACATGTCCTCTACTACCTTTAAATAACTCTACTGCGTATTTAAAAATACAGCGGGGGCAAAACTGAGTATGACTGTGCTTTATTCATGTATTTATTACAAACTATTAATCAAACCTGGGTGCTGGCCATGAGACAGACACATCGCAGATGACAGTGCGCTGTGATCACTCCTAAATTAACTTAAAATCCTGAAACCTGCCGACGGAATTTGTTCGCTTTTATTACCGGTATCCTGGTGCCTGCAGCTAAAATAATTTAGATGAAAAACACCTGCCAGCAGCCACGGTGAACCTGGAGGCTGCCCAGCCTAGAGGCTGCTGTTGAAGGGATTTCTGCTGTCGGTGTACCGCTGGTATGTGGGGGTCTGAGCGCCTCCGACAGAAATAGATAATCTGGATGAACTGACTGCAATTATGAAGTTTTCAGGTGGACTTTCTCACTTAAAAACATATTAAAAGTACTTTATTCCCACTGATCACAGCAAATATAGCTGCAAGATTTAGATTATTTAGATGAAAAAACACCTGCCAGCCGCCGCGGTGAAGAGGAGGAGACCCGGCCCAGAGGCTGCTGTTGAATTAAGTTTTCAGGTAGAAAAATAGAGCGGGAGCAAAACTGAGTATGATTGTGCTTTAATAATGTATTTATTACAAAGTATTAATCAAACCCATCAAAGTCATCATCCTCTGTTTCTGAATTAAACAGCTGCGCTAAATCAAACATGCCAATTTCCCCTTCTTCGCTGTCAGAGTCACTTTCCGTGCCGGGCGGCTCCTCAGAAATAATGCCGCCTTTTGCGAAAGCTTGAACAACAGAGCCAGCAGACACGTTAGTCCAAGCATCTGCAATCCATCCGCAAACTGTGGCGTAACTTGCCCGGCGCTGCCTTCCACTTATCCTGAAACTGTGGTCTCTGTCGGTCATCCATCGCTCACATGCCGCTCGCAGCCTTACTTTGAACGGCCGCTTCGATGGTGATGCGTGGAAAAAAACACCTGTTCTCCTCACATACACCTGCCTCAGCCACGCTTTCATCATCTCCTCATCCATCCAGCCCTTTTCATTTGTGTTAATATCATATGTCATCAGAGCGCTGTGTCTGTCTCGCTGTCAGCTCCCAGATCAGCTTCTCTGATTGGTTGATGCGGCGCGTCCAGCAGCAAAACTTCAATTTTTCCATCTCCAGCTGCAGCAGCGCGTTGGCGGTGCGTCAGATGCTTAAACGCTCCCGACGCAGCGCCTGCTGCTCAAAACGCGCTGCGGGACCTTTTGCTGCGCCTATACGCACGTCAACCATTGACTTTGCATGTAAACTCGCTGCTTCTGCTGCACCTGCTGGGTCCGGTTCACACCGATGTCGAGCGGTTGAACAGCGAGCACAGCTTAATTTGTTTCCCCATGTTTTTCACATCAGCTGTGAGATGGGCACGCATGGAGTCACATATTAACAGCGATGGTGATGAGTGGAAAAAAAAAACACCTGGTCTCCTTACATTCAGCCACTCTTTCATCATCTCCTCAATGATGTGGTCTCAAAAGTCGCAGTTACAACACACATAGGGCGCACCGCACCAAAGGGCGCACCGCACATTTTTAGGGAAAAAAAAGACGTTTAAGTGCGCCTTATAGTCTTGAAAATACGGTACCTTTTTGAGGAGTTTCTATCAGATTATAAAGCTCATGATAACACTGAAACAGCTATGCTGAAAGTCACAAATTACACTCACCGGTCACTTTATTAGGTACACCTGTCCAACTGCTCGTTTATGCTGCGTTCACACCGGGGGCAGCTGGCGCGACAGAAGCAGCGAGTTTACATGCAAAGTCAATGGTTGACGACCGTCAAGGCGCAGCAAAAGGTCCCGCGGCGCGTTTCGAGCAGCAAGCGCAGCGCGTCTGAGCAGCTGAAGCAGCGCGTCGGGCGCGTTTTGGCATCTGACGCGTGTGACGCGCCGCAAACGCGCTGCTGCTCGAGATGGAAAAATTGAATTTTTGCTGCTCGACGCACCGCGTCAACCAATCAGAGAAGCTGATCTGGGAGCTGGCTGGGAGAGAGACACAGCGCTGATGACACAGACTGCTCTGATCACTTCTCTTAAACAGTTTATTAAAGCATAATTAACTTAAAATATATACATCTGCCGGCAGAATATGTTCGCTTTTATTATTCTGGTGCCTGCAGATCGGATTATTTAGATGAAAAACACCTACCAGCCACCGCGGTAAACCGCGAGGAGGCGACCCGGCCAGAGGCTGCTGATGAATGGATTCCCTCTGTCGGCACACCGCCGGTATGTGGGGGTCTGAGCGGCTCCGACAGAAATAACATTGGGAGGCAGGATTGTAATCTGGATGAACTGACTCCACTGATGAAGTTTTCAGGTGTATTTTCTCACTTAAAAACATATTAAAACTACTTTATTCCCACTGATCACAGCAAATATAGCTGCAAGGCAGAGAAAGGATAGTGAAGCTCCGCCCAACGCGCGTCAGACACACTTTTGGACCGCGCAGCGAGAGCAGCAAAGCTGCTTCAGACGCGCGTCAGAATTCACTGGTACAAGCAGCAAAAATGAAGCAGCAGACGCGATTTTGCTGCTTTTGCTGCCCCCGGTGTGAACGCAGCATAACACTTAATTTCTAAGCAGCCAATCACATGGCGGCAACTCAGTGCATTTAGGCATGTAGACATGGTCAAGACGATCTCCTGCAGTTCAAACCAAGCATCAGTATGGGGAAGAAAGGTGATTTGAGTGACTTAGAACGTGGCACGATTGTTGGTGCCAGAAGGGCTGGTCTGAGTATTTCAGAAACTGCTGATATACTGGAATTTTCACGCACAACCATCTCTAGGGTTTACAGAGAATGGTCTGAAAAAAAAAAACATCCAGTGAGCGGCAGTTCTGTGGGCGGAAATGCCTTGTTGATGCCAGAGGTCAGAGGAGAATGGCCAGACTGGTTTGAGCTGATAGAAGGGCAACAGTGACTCAAATAACGGTTTAGGCTGGTGGTGGTGGTGTCATGGTGTGGGAAATATTTTCTTGGCACTCTTTGGGCCCCTTGGCACCAATTGGGCCCCTTGGCACCAATTGAGCATCGTTACAACGCCACAGCCTACCTGAGTATTGTTGCAGACCATGTCCATCCCTTTATGACCACAATGTACCCAACTTCTGATGGCTACTTTCAGCAGGATAATGTGCCATGTCATAAAGCTGGAATCATCTCAGACTGGTTTCTTGAACATGACAATGAGTTCACTGTACTCAAATGGCCTCCACAGTCACCAGATCTCAATCCAATAGAGCATCTTTGGGATGTGGTGGAACGGGAGATTTGCATCATGGATATGCAGCCGACAAATCTGCGGCAACTGTGTAATGCCATCATGTCAATATGGACCAAACTCCCTGAGGAATGCTTCCAGCACCTTGTTGAATCTATGACACAAATAATTGAGGCAGTTCTGAAGGCAAAAGGGGGTCCAACCCGTTACTAGTATGGGATACCTAATAAAGTGGCCGGTGAGTGTATATTCTCATGGCCACATTATAATGATCTTGTATTTATATTTGTGCAGTTTGCCTCAGTGCTGCATCTGGCACAGTTGTTCATATTATTCTTTTAGAAAGACTTGATTATTTTTTCGGAATTAATGGAACAACTAGGCTGGTTTAAATCATATTTATGTAACAGATTTCAGTTTGTTCCCTTTAATGATAGATCTTTATCATGTTCCGGGGTTACCTCCGGAGAACCACAAGGATCAGTGCTAGGACGAATTATCTTAACTATTTGGTAGAAATTTAGACAGCATGGGATTCATTTCCATTGTTATGCCGATGATATTCAGCAATATCTGTTTATAAATCCAAATGAAAATAACCCATTAAATAAACTACAGGCATTTCTTGAAGACAAAAACCTGGATGACTCTTAACTTTCTGCTTTTGAATGCAGACAAAACAGAGTTATAGTCTTTGGACCAGTCTTTGAAAAAGAAGCTGACTATTCAGTCACTTCATGTGGATGGGATTAAATTGATCTCAGATAATAAAGTAAAAAATTTTGGTGTTGTTTTTGATCAGGTCCTGTCATTTAAATCCCATGGCAAAGCAACTTGCAGAATTTCCTAATTTTATCTGCGGCAAATTGCAAAAATGAGGAATATCCTGTCCAGGGATGATGCGAAGAAGCAAGTCCATACTTTTGCCATTTCAAGTCTGGAATATTGTAATTTTTTGCTATCAGGAAGTCCACAAACTATATTTAAATGCCTTCAGCTGAACCAAAATGCTGTAGCCAGAGTTTTTATGAAAATTAAAAAAAGAGATAATCTCTCTTCCATACTAGCTTCTAGCAAGCTTCTCTTCATTGGCTTTTTGTTAAATCCATAGTAAAATTTAAATTCCTCCTTCTCTCATATAAAGCTATAAATAACCAAACTGCATCTTATATCAGATATATGATTGTTCCTTATATCCCTAACAGTGCTCTTTACTCTCAATCTGCAGGTTTATTAGTGGTTCCTAATAACACTGAGCAACAGACCAAACATATCGAACACTGAGTGATGCATTTCTCATAGGGTAAACCAATCTATCACAGATGACCCAGATCATTCTAACAATATACTACAGGGACCAGAGAAAATTATGGAGTACGACATTGTTTTGGCAAACTTACACACCGAAACAACACTAATTTTAGTGACCTCCGATCGGCGTAACCAGGTGTCATTACCGCCCGCGTGAATAACAATCTTACTGTATTTAACCTTATCCTTAGCCAGCAGTTTCAGGTAGGATTTGATGTCGCCCGTTCTGGCCCCCGGATAATATTTGACTATGGTCCCTGGTGTCTCTAATGCCAAGTTTCTGACTATGGAGCGGCCAATCACCAGAGTGGGCTTCTCAGTGGGGGGGTCACTGAGTGGGGAAAACCAGTTAAAAACGTGAACGGGTTGGTGGTGACCAGTGGGCAGAGATCCACGACTACACTTTCTGCGTACAGTTACCCAATCGACTGGCTGCTCAGGCACTTTTGGAGGACAGCTACGTTGGGGGCATACTTTAACTCCTGGATGTTCAACAGCCTGAAGCCTGATTTCTAACTCTCTCACCCTTGCCTCCAAAGCTACAAAAATACTACACTTATTACACATCCCATTATCACTAAAGGAGGCAGAGGAATAACTGAACATCTGACACAGAGCAGGAGAGAGGAGAGGAAGAAGGAAGAGTTGGAAAAGAGTCAAGAGAGGGAGAGAGAGAAGCCATAGCGATGCTAAGCTAGCGGTAGCCTAGACTAGCTACTCCTTACTACCAGAAATAAAACCATGTGAAACTGACAAGTGCTCAGTAAAAAAGTTCAGCAGAAGGTGCTATGCTTTAAAGTAGTTCTAGTCAGTCAGAGTTACTTAGATACAGAGATGTCACAGAAAAAATAACTTTAGATTGAGATTGTCTGGACAGCAACACTCAGTTAATCCAAACAGGAAGTGAACAGGCCCAAACAGGAAGACAGACAGACTGTGCTTTGTGCTTGAGGTGGTGAGGAGGAGTGTTGTTTCAAGAACTAAAGTGAACCGTCTTTTTTTTAAAGCCACCCAAATACCTCTTGAGAGGATTACTTATTTCTACCCTTTTTGGTATAATATTCTCTGTATTCTGTTTTAAGTGAAAAAGTTGGGTGCTGCGTCCCAATTTTATCAAAAACTTAAGATTTTTCAACTTCAGTGATCACCACTCTGTTCTCTCCATGCGGTATAGCTGGTTTGAAAACTCCTCAGCTCTATGTAATGGCACAAGGTGAGGGTGGTGCAGTGAACACTCTCACTGTGTAAAGTTCAATGCTCACTGCTTCATCGCCCTTCACTGTGCAGTTTGTATAGGTATTCTATGTGAGTCCACCACATTTGCCACTGCTACCATGCCCAGTGTGAATGTATCATAATGGTTTTATTAGCAAAGAGACTACTGGCGGCTGGTACATTAACATGATAGTTAAAATGCCAGTTCTCTGTAAAATCAATAAAGCTGCTTTAAAAAGTATTGATGTAAATGATCAGTTATGCTACAGTCAGAATTGTATTTATTGAAAGCAGCAGTGTAAAAAGACACTGTAAAGCAAACAATCTGTGAGCTCAACACTGTTAGTACATCACAGCTTTTGTTCCCTGTTCTTTCTTTTAGCAAATGTAGAAAGACACAGAAATGATTCAGCAGATGTGAAAAATCAGCAGCTAAAACAGTTTTGAATTACAGCGGTTTCTCCTGGCTGCTAAAGAAAATCCTTCTAAAGGTATCTTAAATCTGATATTTTCTATCACCTCCACCAATCTCTATTACATCTTACCAGCTCTATCTCCTCTAAACATCTCTATGCAGCTCTGATGTGAGATGCTCAAGTATGTTCCAGAGTTAGCAATTGAATACTAGCAACTAGTCCAAAAACAGCCCAAATAAAAAAAAAAACATTTGGTCCATCCAAGGAAGGTCATCCTTCAGATTAACTTGGATAAAAAATAGGATTTTTTCTCCCCAAACCATGGTCCCCCGTGCTTATGTTACTCAAAAAATGGATGAAAGTTCATCCTCTCAGCCTGAGCTTTGGTTCCCTCCTTCCAATGGAGAGGGCTGAGAAAGGAGGGAAACATGCATACATCTTTTTATTTCCTGTCATACTTTATCCCTGCTGGGGTCGCGAGGGGTTTGTGCCTATCTCCCGCTGTCTACGACCAAGAGGCAGGGTACACCCTGGACGGGTCCTTTGTCTCGCAGAGCAAGGAGAAAACCAACTCATTACATTTCATCCCAGAGTGAATCCTGGACGAAAGACTTCCCGATTTCATGTTTTGGATAAATCCCAAATCCCAGTTTCTGTTCTTTATCAGATGTGCTTTTTTTGTTTAATGGAATTTTAACTTTCTGACATTTAAAAAATTGTTTTTGAAAATGTTGATGTATGTTTACTTATCTTGGCCATCTGATGTATCACTGACAAACACGATTTTTTTCAACAGACTACAAGAAAATCCATCTGAAACAGAAAAAGGGTTTCTGTAAGGTTAAATTACAAAATAGTGTCAGAGCAGCAGCAAATCCGTAGGGTGACTGGTTGCAAAAAGCCCCACTGTAGCGTTAACAAGGTAAACATCAGTTTCCAGCTCACCATGGTGCTCTAATGTTGATCACATCTCTGTCTGTTAGCCCTCCTCTACACTGCAAAAAAAAAAAAAAGTTGGATGAACTCAAAATTTCAAGGAAACAAACTTCGAAAAAATTTTAAGTTGGCCAATTAAATTAAATATCTTAAGTTTTGCTTTTGAGTTTGCTCAACTCTGAATTCTAATTTTTGTGAACTCAACTGTAAGTTGAGCTAACTTCTAATTTTACATTGTAATAACTTAAAATTCTTTATTCTACCAACTCTCTAGTAAGTTGTCCTTACTTCTAATTTTATGTTTTAATGACTTAAAATTCCTTATTCTACTAACTATCCTGTAAGTTGTACTAAACTTAAAGTTTACTTTGTAATAACCTTAAATTCCTTAATCTACTATCTATCCCATAAGTTGTACTAACTTATGATTTGTATAAATAATTAAAGATGCAACATATACATTCAAAACTTTTGTTTTATTTAACCTGTACCAGGATCAAAGCCCTTCCAACAGGGTTAGGTAAATGCAAACTAATGAGACCCAACTGTCCCAGTCAACAGTGTTTAGCACATCCTTTTGTAACACTGCTCAATACTATGTGCCATTTTACAAACACTGAACCGTAACACGCGACATATTTAAGGATAACCCAATAAAGAGTAACAAGAAGAGAGTTGGCTGGACAGAAGTAACCTTTCAGAGGTCAAACATTCCAGACACAAAAGTATCAGTTAATTTATGGATTAACAGAAGGAGCACTAAAGGTTTTAAAAGTGCAACACCACCCCCTTTGGATGCAAGGCCAGGTTGAACCTTGATAGTGTTTCAGCAGAACAGCTTCAACGGCGTGGCTGAACTTGCAGGATTTGCACTGCATTGATTTAATCTGGAAAACAAAGAGGACAATTTGCTAGGGATTAGTGAAGCAAAAATTTTAAAAATATTATCAATTTAATGACAGTATAAAGAATAGACTGGACATTAAGGTTGACAAGAGTGGAAATGTAATATTCTGTCCGATTTAAAGTTTTATTGCAATAAGATGATTTCAAATTAGCATATATTATTTAAGGGCACTACTTAACCAATCAACACCTATAACAGTCGAGCTTAAGAAAGTCATCAGTCAGTAAAACATAGCCGTCAATAAACCAGTGACACATACAGGTGAATTGGTCTTTCCTAACCCAACACTATTATGATGATATTAACTCTAATATGAAATAATTCTTATTACATAAATCCTAACCCTGTACCAACCACACGATAACATGCCTAACCTGTTTTATAGGACTTGCATAGATAAGCTAGCGACTAACTTATGCAGCGCTATTAGCATTAGTTAGCCGCTAGCTTTCGTGACTATAGAGCTGTTGGTGTTTAAATGTTAAAAATGTGTGTGTCGCCTTCTTCATTAAAAGACGTCTAATACTGCACAACACAACTTAGAATAAAATTTAATTTTTACTTAATTTAATTAAAGGTTACTTACCAGTGTAGACTCCAGCTTGTGGCAGCACAGCCACAATGAGACTTGAAGTGCTAAGTGTCAACTCGGAAAGTTGGCTTTCCCACATTTCACAACAAAGAAATAAGAGTTTGCAGTACTCTTGTTCCTTGGATTGAACTCCAACTTCAAGATTTACGTATTACCAACTGAAACTGACCAAACTGTTTTAGAGTACACAACTGGCTTGTTTTGTTGTGCTAACTGTTTTTGTTGCCTTAAAATGTCAATAATTTATATTTTCAAGTTTAACCAACTTAAATGACTGTTTTAGGCCAAAAAAACAAGTTGGCTTTTTTGCAGTGTATCACTCAGACTGAATCTGCCTTCCCTTAGCCTATCTTGCTGTCTAGTTATGTGATGTGTTCCTTGTGCAGTTCATCGCTACTCCTCTTCAAGCTGTATGTAAAATTTAACAAGTCGATGGATACAGCGGAGTTTAGGAGAAATGCGTTTGTGAAGTAAATGCTCAGATGTGATGTTTTCTAAACCTGCACCTGTGACAATAGTGATTTCAAATCAAACACTAGGGAGCTGAAACCTCTCCTGTAAATTTAATAAAATGATTGGTAAAAATGCATTGTCAAACTTCATAAAAGTAGTCATTATACTGAAAATGTGTGCTAAAATGCAGCTGATTTCATGAGTATGTTGCACATTAATCAGCTGTTGAGCCTGCTCTATGTGAATCCCTGTTGAGGTTAGAACCTTAAGCCCTAAACACACCGAATCCGATTTTGCGTTGATCTGACAGAAAACCATGTTGGACGAGGTTGTGGCGTTAAGTGCTCATTGAAAAGTCAATGGGGATAAACACACTCAACACAATTTTCTGCAAAGGAGCCTGTATAGCTACTGAGATAGACTCCAGGTCTATTCTAGTTGTACTAAGCATAAATTGAGCTGCAATTCCATGGGTCTGGCAGGAAGAGTTACTCTTGGATCTTTAGCTGGAACTCTAGCCATTCAGAGAAGTCGAACAATGTAGGGACTCGGATCTTAAGTGGATGCACATACTTCATGAAATCAGCATACCATTCTTATCGGAGCTTGGACATCAGCCTGGTGACATGCGACCCACACTTTAGCTATAAATGACCCTCTTCACCCGCATCATGGCTTCGGATGGTGGGTGCCTCCATTAACTATGCAATGCGCCGTGGTGCTAACTGATGGGGTTGCCCGTAATGCACTGTTAGCAAGGCCATGGTGTCTGTACATGTTCGGGGGGAATTCATATAAGAGTCTGGTATGAGGAGTGCATCTTCAAATTTCAGATGGTCCAGAAGTATTTGGTATTTAAACTTTTCAGTAGCATCTGCAGAGAGGAGGTTCTCAAGGGAGTCTTTTATCCTATTAAACTCACGGGGGTGCCCTTTAGTGAAGTCTGGAATGGTAGCTTTAGGCCCCCTATAGACGCTTTCTGTCGGTGGGCATAAGCATCGTCATGGCTAGGGTCACTGAATGGGGCTTGGCGTACAGAGCTCAGATGAATAGGTCCAGCTTGAGTAGACAGACGCTCTGGCCGGTGAGTGGGCCCTTGAGACACGGATCCCTCAGAATATGGCTCACAGCACTCAGCCACCCTTCGTGGGTGCTCTGGGGCCTTCCCCGTTATTCTAAGACAGGCTGTCAGCTCTTCCACAAGAGACGCTGTCAGAGGAACTGCTGGTGATGAATACGATGTGTTTTCTTCTGCTACAGGTGGGGGAGGAAGAGGCCATTCTCTATCGTCAATTTAGTCCTTCACAGCTACACGCATAGGGGGTGCAGGCACCGGGGTGGCCTGTGGAGCTAGCTGTGAGAGGCTGCGAGGCACGGCATCCACAGGTGGCGCTGGCGGTATGCGTGCTGCTAACTGGGTGACAGGATCTGGCAATAGAGAGGAGATAGGAGGAGGTTTGAATATGTATGGCTGTTTACTTGCATTGAGCTGCCTTTGCCTGAAGCCTATGATTCTCTTCCATTAACCTGACGCAGCTGCTCTTGCATTGCAGATGATCCATCCATGCTGGGGGAGGTATCTGACATCGGGGGCGATTATCCGCATGTGTAATCATATTTCTCCTCTCATATGGAAACATTTTAAATGTGCACAGTGATCACTCTTCCCGGGTTTCGCCACCAAATTGTAATGAGGGATTCTAATATTTAAATTAAACTGGATTTGGGAATGGTGACGTAGGGCTGGGCGATATAGAAAAAAAGCTTATCGATAAAAAAAAATGCATATTGATCGATATCGATAATTATTGAAAAGATTTGAAACCATATTTTATGTGGAGCTCTGCCTGGACTTTTTATAATATTGCTAAATGATTGAATTTTAATAAAAAACACTTCGACTTCGAATTAAATCTTTATTTAACCAACTTTTTTAACCATAACAGAATTGTTTTAAAGAAAAATAACTTAAGAGACCTGAGTTATGTTATTAAATACTGACAAAGAATAAACTTAAGTGACCAGAAAAGTGACCAAAATAAATATAACAAATAAATAAATGCCCCCCCACCGCCGCTTCCGTTTCCTGCTTTAACCTGAGTTATTACTTTGAAGTTTCTGGCCCCTCAGCATTTTTATCTCAATTGTTAGAACTACGTGGGAAACTGCCCAGAACTGAAAATATATATATATTTTCCGAAGATTCCTCGGAGGAGAGCCGCGTCGGGGCCTACACAGCTCGTACTCCTGCGGCTGTGAGCGGCTGAGATGATAAAAAAAAAGTTGGTTTCGTTATCAGACTGGTTTTCACTGGTTCCCGACACATTTTCTAGATGACTGTGGTTTGTTTTTGGTCCGAATTGCCATGACCGAAATACTGCCAGACTGCCGAACTACAAAAAACTTTCTTTAAAACAATTTCCTCCGCCTCTCCTTGCTGCACAGCTTCATGTGCTCTGTGTTGAGGTTTGAGAGGGCGGCGCTTGGTGACGTCGTGCCTGGGTCCGCGATTGTGATTGGTTGGGAGGAAGCAGTGACTAGCATAAACCTACATGCTAGGCTACAATGAGAAGGAAGGAAAACTGCGTTTCTTTTTTATCAAACTTTTATCGACCCTCTTTTTTTCTATTGCGCCACACGTCTATCGATCGATATATATCGTTATTGAATTATCGCCCAGCCCTATGGTGACGGCTGTGAAGCATCAGTCAAAATGCTTGATGCTCAGCTGATATCAGCTCGAGTGGGAGCACCGAACCAGGGAACCGTATCAGTCACAGAGCGCAGACAACCCGACCAGGGAGGAAAGCTGTGTGGACTCAGCTCTTGCCTGATGATGGTGACAAGTGTGCAGGAGACAAGAGAGAGGGGGCGGGAGTGGGTCCGAGCAGCACCGGGGAATCCAGGGATCCAGAACAGCGGGAGGAACCAGGAGAACGTCGGGGGAAGCCTTTTGTCCAGAGACGGGGAAACTGACCGAGAGGGAACCAGAGGATCCCGGGAGACAGCCGTCTTAACGGGAGACACAGAGGCATGAGATGAGACGTCAGGGCACGAGGAGAGTACCTAGGAGACACAGAAAGCTGCTTTAGTTTTTGAGCAAGGTAAGCTGGTGAGAGGCCGTGGCCAATTAGGAAAAGGAGCTGCTGGTGGACTGAGGCAAAGATAACAGACTGAGCCTGAATTTGGAAAAACAAAGGAGAAAATCATCAACTTCAGAAAGGATCGTCCTAATCAAGCTTCACTGCTCATCAAGCTCAGCTGTAGAGGTGGTCAGCAGCACCAAATTCCCGGGGATACACATCACAGACAATCTCACCTAGACTATGAACACCACCTCACTGGTCAAATGGGCGCAAAGCACTTGTACTTGTGGAGGATGAGGAGAATCCACCTGCCCCCACCCATTCTCATGACCTTCTGCAGAAGCACCATGGAGAGCTCTCTGACCAGCTGTCTCACTGTGTTGTGGAGGCTGTGTGCCTCAGACTGAAAGAAAGTGAGAAGAGCAGTGGGAACAGCAGGATCATCGGGGCTCCTCTTCCTTCCATAAAATACATTTCATCCACAGCTGTGTGTCCCAAGCCGGTAACATCGTCAATGACCCCTCATAACCCCACCAAGGACTGTTCTCCTTGCTGCCCTCTGGGAAGAGGCTTTGAAACATTCGATGCAGGTCCAGCAGATTCTTTAAGTTTCTTCCCCACTGCCATCAGACTGCTGAACTGTTAAAAAAAAAAAAAACTCTAAACCATATCACACACTCTGCAGCATGCTGATAACACCAAACCAGAAATACTTCATATTTGCACCATATACATTAATATTTGCACCATTTATGTTTCACCCACACTGTTTACATTTGATCACTGCTGCACTTTATGAAATGGAAATGTTTATTTTCTGTCTGAGAAGCTCTACTAAACAAAATTTCATATTTCACAATAAAAGCTGCCTAAGTGTGTAAGTCTAAGTTTATTAAACCCCTAAGCTCCTACTGTTTGCAGTACATCATGTCAAGGAGTTCTTAAGAAGAGCTGGAGCAGATTGAGAGCATTTCACTCTCAATCTGCAGGTTTACCAGTGGTTCCTTGGATTTTGAAATGTAGAATAGAGGCAGATCTTTTAGTTATGAGGCTCCTCTCTTGCTGAACCAACTACTAGTTTTAGTCTGTGCGGCAGACACCCTATATACTTATAAGCCTAGGCTTAAAACTTTTCTTTTTGATAAAGAATATAGTTAGAGTGGCTCAGGTTTTAATGAGCCATCTCTATAGTTATGCAGCTATAGGCTTAGACTGCTGGAGGACATAGGGATCACTTTTGATCATTCGGCTTCATTCGGTCTCTGTTCTCCCATACAGCAGTTTTTATTAGTTCGACTCCTTTTTTTTTTGCTTTCTCTGTTCTTTCTCATTATAGTGGCTACCTCTCCATCCCTGAGAGAAATATCAGCTTCTGCCATCAACACCTTTTTTTTTAATGAAGTTAGAGCTTGGCCTGTTTTTCAGTGTAGTGCCGTTTCTCTTACTGTGACTAACCGTATGTGCTCTCTTTTACCCTATGGCATGGGAGCTGGTTGGAGCTCATCTGTCTGGCTGTGTATTTCCCATAAGGAGCCACCTGTTGAGCTTGTTAACGGTTATCTTTTGTATCTCTCTTTATTTCTGCATATCTGCATCTGTGTCCTTGAACCCCAATTGTCCTGCGCAGATGGCCGCTCACACAAAGCATGCTGGAGGTTTCCTCCTTAGGAAGAAACCACCTTCTCTAGGTTCAGAAAGTTGTACTCTGAGTGGAAGTTTAACAATAATCATTTATTGCACTAAACATGTAGTATAAACTCATTTATACAAAAAATAAGGAAAGGAAAATAGAGCTCTTTGATAACAAAAAAAATTAAAGAGTTCAAATAAAAGTTTCCTTTTCTTCTATATCAGAAGAAAAACCTTATATCCATGTGGTATGTGTCTGTCTGTTCATATATTCTTCTACTACTTTTTTTTTGTATTGAGCACCCTTATTTGTATCAGAAATGTGGTAGAAGTGGTAGAAGTCTGTCGTCCTCGTTAAGTGGATCCCGTTCTCCGTTTCCTGTGCTTGGCTCGCCACTGAACCATGGAAGGTTCAGAATTAGTGCAGATCGATTCCTGATCCAGCAGAGAAAATAAAACCAATCGGAGTTCAGAGGGCTTACATGTGGTCGAAGTATCTCCTCTCTCTCTTCCTCTAAAGGCTCATAAATTCTCTTTCTCACAGGTGTGTTGCTATCTCAGCTTGTGTATCGGCAGTGAATGTGGCTTGGTCTATCATTGTAAGTGTGCATGCTCAGCAGCAGAAACCTAATACAAAGTGCCACCATGTGGTGGAGGTAAAAACTACAGTTTTGTTTTCAAATTACATACAGTACATGGGTCTAGTAACCATGTGGGTTACACCCTCCCCTCTTCAATCAACATGAGTCCCTTCATGAGATGATCTCTGATTCATGTGTCTCCTCCAGCAGAGGACTGCTCACCCATGACCTCGGGCTCATCTCCTTCTACCAATTCAGGAGGTGTTCCAACAGTTTCAGCAGTAAATTGCTGTCTTCAGGATAATCCTGAACTGAAACTGAGAACTGGCCTGGATAGATAACCAAGTCTTCCTCAGATTGTGAGAGTTCCTCCAGGATTTGTGGATGGCTAGTTCTTGGCCTGCGGACCTGAGGTTTGACTGGTTCAGTTTCCTCCGCTTCAGATAGGTCACCACAAGAAAGCAGCAAGTCCCTATGTAGAGTCCGGATGGAACCATCACCGATTACCTACTGTGCTTTGTACACATGTAAGTCTCCAACTTTTTTCTTTACCTTGTACATACCGCACTTCCACTTGTGTGCAAGCTTGTATTTTTACTTCAGAATCTCAGGTTTTTCACTACCACTTGATTCCCTTTCTCTAACGTTTACTCTTGTACTCCCTTGTCAAAGTAGTGTTTGTTCTGATCAGCAACCTTTTGTGAGTTCCTCATGGCAATCTGATAGCTCTCCTAAAGGCATGCTTTCAGATGTTTCACATACTAAGAATTAGGGGTGTAAATCACATCCATCATGGCGATTCGATTCAGTATCGATTTCCTGACCCAAGGATTCGATTATTTTCAATACTCAAGAATACACCACGATTCGATTCACGATTTTTTATTTTTTTTTTTTTACACCTTACAGGCTAAACAAAGTTTCAACTTTGAAATAAATCAATGAAAGCTGTAATATCGTTATGCATTTTTTTTTAAATCAACAGCAAATAACAGAAGTAGCAAAGTTGCATTAAAACATACTGCAAAAATATTGCACATAATCAGTGCAATGAGTGCAATTCAATACCTCAGCTCCAGACGTCCCCGCCCCCTTGAGAGACACCCCGCTGCACCACTCCCAAATTGTAGCTGACCGCAAACAGTGCCGCAGACAGGAGGCCGGCTTGCTTTGTTTTTATGACCAAAATTGCGGTAAACGACTCGTGAAGTTTGACCCGCTAGAAGAGTGAGGTTTGCGAGAACGCTGTGACCCTTTTTCCACCTGATCTCTGCTCTTTTTGGCCCTCATGTCCCTCCGTCGTCGGACTAAACTCGCCCACACTTCCTCGCCGCCTCGGCAGTATCTAGACCCACAGTGTGTAGCACAGACCACGCTTCAATATTGTGCATAATTTAGAAATGTCTGTGTCAAACTCACTGCAACACACTGCTGCAGGAGTATAACCAGGATGCGAGGTAGGAGGGCAAAATAGGTTTAGTGCCACCGCAGCACGGGAGGGAGAATTACGGCCAGGAGCAAATGGATAAAAATAGACCGGAGGGGAAAAAAAACATGAATTGATTCTCTTGCAGACGTGTCGATGCATCGGATCGTCGGCTGTTGGATCGATGCATCGATACAAAACGATTATTATTTACACCCCTACTAAGAATGGGATTTTGGAGAGCCATCTTTCACCTTCACCGGTAAGCAGAAGCAATGTCTATGGGTAACAGAGGTTGATGTCTGTAGTCCTTGTGGAGTGGATCCCATTCTCCGTTTCCTGTTGCTTGGCTCGCCACCAAACCACGGAAGGTTCAGAATTCATGCAGATCGATTTCTGATCCAGTAGAAGAATAACACCAATCGGAGTTCAGAGGGCTTAAATGTGGTCGAAGTAGCTCCTCTCTCTCTTCCTCTAAAGGCTCATAAATTCTCTTCCTCAGGTTTATTAGCTCAACAGGTGTGTTGCTCTCAGCTTGTGTATTGGCAGTGAGTGTGGCTTGGTCCATCAGTGTGAGTGTACATGCTCAGCGGCAGAAACCTAATACAAACGTGCCACCATGTGGTGGAGGTAATAACTACAGTTTGTTAAAAGGGAGCTTTTCCTCTCCTCTGTCGCTACAAGAATGCTTGGTGGGATTGCCTTTGAGTCAATGAGTTGATGAAATCAACTGGTTTTCCTTAGAAAACCTTGAATCAATTTGACTGTATTATCTTGTTGAATTGTAAAGTGCCTTGAGATGACGTGTTGTGAATTGGTGCTTTATACATAAACTGAATTTAATTGAAGTATGGATGTCTTTTAGTCAGCGGAGTTGTGTTCAGGTTGAATTGAAAGCTTTGTTCTCAGTGAGTTTTAGATCAGTAAGCTTCAGTTTTATTTCACGCTGGAAGGATTAATCAAAACAATTCAGTGAAGAAAGCGCAGCATGCTATGGATGTGGGCACCCATTAAACACTACATGAATTCCCTTCTACATAAGGTTTCCTATTATTTGAAAGGAGACAATCAGGGGTGTTTAACTGCAGTTTGAGGCTGATTTAGTTACACAGTCGAATTATGGATCTGCCTTGAAGTGGGGATATCTGTATTTCATTGCTGCCTAAAATGGAGTCTCATATTTGCACACAACTGTATCTATGTCTTTTTTGCCGAAGCCTTTCTAAAAACACTTGTGCTAATGTAACATTTAATCTGTAATGACACCTTTCAAGATTAAACCCCTCTGATCCTGAGGCACTCATGTTAGTAGCTGGCTGCAGGTGGAAAGGATGGTTGCTATGTAGAACATGAGGGTTTTATCGATGGGAAACTCTCTTTAAAGAGATTTCCCATTATTACATTGTCACAGCTATAGCGATGCTTTGTTATAATGTTGAAGGAAAATTCTCTGCCAGTACATCTTTAATTTTACAGTGCTAATAGAAGGGTTGTTAAGAGGAACCGCAGTTCTTCAGCAGGTTGGGGAAGCAGCGACCATAGTACCTGAGGTTAGTTAGAGTTGAGGACTATCTACAGCACCACCATTTAACAAATGGCCACAATGTTTGGAAGATGCCATTACCCAAAACGTTTCATAAATAGCTAAATTACAGTTATACAGAACTGCTCTGGACCAAAGTAGGTGAAAGCAACTTTGCAAATAGATTGTGTTGTATTATATTCAAAGAGTATATATATTAAAAAATGAGAAAAGTAAAATAAAAAATATACATATATAAAAAACACAAAAAGAAATACATATGCAAAAAATGCCTTGAAGTTACATTCACAGAAAAGGAGCAGTAATTATGTTATCTATGACTAGGATTCTATCTATATACTGTGTTATATAATAAAAAAAACTCAAGTTGTTGTTTTTTTACCAGTAGCAGCCACAAAACCTTTATGATCTTTCTCCTGGATTTATTTCAAGCAAAAACAAGATTAAAGTAAAACAAGCTAAAGCCAAACATATGATTGAAGTCTCTTCTTGCCTTATTGCATCATGCTGAACTTAATGCATGAAACTTTTACTCTCGTGTGGGGAGCTGTGTTTGTTTGTAAGCTTCTGGATGTAAGGTTCCAGTTATGTGAGCTATTCCGCTCTGGTGGATATAGAAGTCAGATATTGTTGTATGATTTTCTCTGGTCTTCCTGATCTCACCTTCATCTGTGCTCTGAAAGATTTCTATAGATCCCTTCACATATTTATTCTCAGATTTGAGACAATTAAGACTTAACAGCAGAGGGGAATTTCTGTTTATATATATTTCTTTTTAATAAAATGTTACTCTTTTCAGCTTTTCTTTGAAGTTAAACACAGCAATAAAACCTTGTTAATGTGATAGAATTCCTACATTTTGAGTCGATGTCTTCTTAGAATGTTTGTTGTAGAAAGGGTTCAGTAGCTGTTAAGATATCACACATAAAGGTTAGGTCATCTCGATACCTCAGCCTGAATGAGGAGCAAACATTATTTATAGGCTGCTCTGCAGCCAAAAACTTGAGGAATAAAGATTTGATCTGACAGACTTCTGTTCAGGGTTTACTTCTATTGATTTCACACATAGAGACTATAATTTGTAAACTGCAACAGCCTTGAGTGCATACTGAAAGGAGCTTGTTTATTGCTCCATGAACTTCATTTTCAAGTGTTGCAAATTTAAATCATGGCATCAAGTGAAATCAATGTTTCTTTTTCTTTTCTTACTTCATTTGCACACTGACCTGAGAGGCAGTAAAAATGACCAGCACTCAGCTGCAACATGATGTATCTCTAAAAGGGGGAACCATTTTAACATCAAACCAAATGTGACCTGCTAGACCTCTGTCTCTGAGCTATATTTGAGTACAGAGAAATTTTTACAGAGAGAATGGACATCCTAGTTTCATTCACTTATAATGCATTTCCATAGAGCAGTTGAATATTCAGGATTTACAGGGGTACACCACAAACTCGCTAGTTTAGATACAGTATGTGGATGAAACTTTAATCCAAATCCACAAAGTTGAGCTAATAATTGACAATATTAACTCAGCGGCCAAGAGCAAAATTTTGCCCAGTAGTGTGCTGTGTTGAGCGCATTAAGGAAGATGGAAGTCTCAATACTGAGTATTACTGTAAACCTTCAGACAAAGACCAACACTTGCATTTTGATTCACATAACCCAAATGGAAAGCTTTGATTATCTGACTGAATTGAATTGAAAGTTCCTAGTTATCAGCTGGATGAATTTTTAGATGTGAATAATATATCCCTATTACAGGGTAATGTGTTGCCGGCTTTTAAAATGGCTATTATAAAACTGACACTTAAGAAACCCTATCTTTATCCAAATGACTTTCTTTAATCATTGGCCTTTATCTACTTCCTTTCTTATCTTAAGGAGTTGTGTGAACAATGATAACTTTTTTGAACAGTTTCAGTTATCATGCTTCTTACCTCTGAGCCGGTGAACGTGATGGAAGGTGATGTTTTTTACCTGGTTCGCTGGGATTTTTAGCTTCTGCTGGAGAAACTCAAGGATTGTCACCTCGGGATCCTCCTCCTGCCGCTCCTCGATTCCTGCGAAGATGAGATTGTCGCTCATGCTCCACGGCTGAATGTCCAGAATGGATTCTTTTATCTTCTTATTTTCGCCGGACAGCTCGATAATCCCCTCGGTGAGTTTAGTGACTTCCCCCTTTCAGCGCTTCATTCTCGGCAATAACGGAGGCTAGCTGCACTTGGCTGTATTCCAGTGACTCTTTCAGAGCATGAAACTCCTTATGCAGGACTTCTACCAAGGCGAGGCGGGCGTCCAGGCTGGTTCGCTTTTTGTTGATGGATTCCAGGAAGTCGCAGTACCTCCTGTCTGGAGACAAAGCAGAAGTAGAAGGAGCACTCGTTGAATTATATCGACATTCTTTAGTAGAAGGCATTGATGAGGATGCAGGATTCCACTGCTTCCCCATTACGATGTTGGCAAAACACTCGTCCAGGTAGCTCTCCAGGTTCGTCAAGGTCTCATATTCCAGTTTGTTCCCTCAGAAGATACGGGACAACTGTTAAAGTTTAAACATGACTTTGTTTAATTTACTATTATCTGAATGAATTTGTTTTGAATTACCTGTATGTCGCCATTTTACTTACACACAGCTCTCGCAATATCACAGCTGCTCATTCCTCTCCTGGCGTCTCTGCCACCTGTGAGCCTCTGCCATCCAGAGGAGTTTTTTTCTTTGTGTCATCTTGGAAAGGCTTTCACCACAAAAGATTTGACAATATAAGTTTAGCCCCGCCCCCAGCGTTCAGGATTTCCAATATTTTCACTGTTAGAAGCCTTTGCTTTTCTGTGCGCGTGTTATGGGATATGGAATGGCAAGAACTGCTGTCAGGACAGTCAAATTTACGCCACATTGGCGTATGCCTGGGGACAGCAGCGCAGGGGTCCAGCAGTGGCGATAGGCCGAGCAGTGCTGAGCTTCAAGGGCCGCCCAATGCTGCTTGTGGCTTTAATTAGGCCCGAGCAGCGAAGCGCTGCAAAGGCCTATTGTATTTCGAAAGTTTCTTATTCTACTTTTGGCACTTTGAACACATTTTAGGGGGACTAAACATATTCAAAAATTCATGAAACTTGGCAGTAAATTGTCCCCCGCGTGAAATCGCATATCTTTAATGGAATCCAAAATGGTCGCCCCGAAATGACTCCACAGCGCCCCCTTATGTGAGTTGGGGAAAAACGTAAGTCACAGAGATTTGAAATTTGGCACACATTTAGCTCTCTTCCAATCATGAAAAAAAGGTAAGCTTGGAGGTATGCCCTAAAACCCACAGGAAGTTGGCCATTTCGACTCAAAGTGCGATTTTTGGCCATTTTTCATCTTCGCTTATGTCGAACTTTAACAGACTCCTCCTAGGGATTATGAGATATCGCCTTCAAACTCGGTCATTATGCAGTTAAGGCATTGGAGATTAATCTGTTAACAGCCACTTCATTTTGGGGTCATCCTCACCTATTTTGCATACCCAAATGCAATTTTTGAACAGGGTAGATCACTGAGTGTGGGGAATAATAAGTACAGCAGGGTTAGATGATGTAAAGAAAAAAAAATCCTAGTCTACATAGAGAATATTTTAACTTTACACTGCTCAATAATCCAGCTGGTTACCTGAAATTAGCTCCTGGTTCTGTGCATTGGCTCTCCCTTAGTCATAGTTAAAAAAAAATGCTGCTGGTTTTCTAATTTCCAGATCATAAACAGACAGACTTATGTTACTTTAAATTCAGAGTAATTTTCACTAGGATAAAGACTTTGGAAACTTTGGATTTGGAACTATTTGGATCTACTGGGGTTTAGGTGGTTAAAATGGAAAAAAATTGCTTTAATCGCCAGAGAAACAATTGTCTGGTTAAATGAAAAATGGTGATTGAAACTGTAAACTTTTCCATAATAGAAATTTTTTTTTTTTTTTTGCTAAAGACCAGGACAAAGCAGGGATTAGTTATGATTAGAAGGGACAGTAAAATAGTTTTTTGTTATATACTTTGATTAAAAATGGTACAAGTCACCAATAATCTGACCTTAGCAAGTCATGTAGGAGACATAGAAAACATAGTGGAGAAGGTGGTTGAATCAAATGGTACCAGGGGTCTCATGCATGAAAGAGATCACAGCTTTTATACTGAAAGTTAGGAGAGAAATCGTGAGACTGTGAAAATCTGTAAACACATGTGATGTGTTACTGTAAACCTCTCAATCATGCATGCTAATTTGCATTAACTGGGCACAGCTGGAGAAGTGAATTAGTATTAAGTACCTGGAAGGTCCTACACAGATAGTATGACATCTGTAAGGTCCGGTGACCCTAAGATCTTCATGTGGAAACATCTACAGGCTCTGCTCATCTTGTCATTCTATGTCATCATCTCAATTATACTGCTGTTTCTGGTACAGAGAACAACCATATTGACAGTGTTGGGAAAGTTCTCTTTCTACGTGAACTAGTTCAAAGTTCAGTTCACACATTTTAAAATGAACTAGTTCAGTTCATAGTTCATAATTCAAAATTTTGAACTAAGTTCACAGTTCCAAAAAATGAACTAGTTCATAGTTCTTTTTTTTCATGTATTGCTCAATTACACCATAGCCTACTGTAGAACCACAGACAGCAATTATTTTATCACTTGTAACACTGAAACTTTGAATCCTTATCCAACCAGGGTTTACATTAGCATTGAGGGGACAGCATTTCCCCATTGTTGCTTTAACGCTTTGTTGCTGTCCATTCACTTCGCAGTATATTCTCAAAAACATCAGGAAAAATCTGCTGCTAGAATGGTCTTTTTTATGAGGAATTATTAAAAGAAAAACAGGAAAGTAGTCTTTAAGGAGCAAATGTTTTTTTAATTTTAATATTTTTTTCCATTTGAAATTCCATTTCAGTAGATATGCCGTTTCAGATTTGCTTTGGATGTTACTGAAGTGCTGATTTTTTTACTGAAAGCCGGTGGGCAAAGTTTGCAGAGAAATGTAAGATTGTTGCCATCATCCTCACCGACCACCTGGTCATAAAACTGTTTTAAGTGATCATACTGCTGCTTTGTCGCCTCCACGGTCGCCTCCATGCTGCTGTGGATTCCACGCTGCATTTTGTTTTGATGACGCACACGGCTGTAGGCTACGACACTGGTAGCTGGTGTTGCCAGATTGGGTGTTTTTCCCGCTACATATTAAGGCTTGTTTACGGTGTGATTTAGCCGGGGTTTGGCCTGGAGGGCTCTATAGAAATTTGGCAACCTATTGAATGAAGTTGAACTGAGAGAGCGTGCCGTTCACAGACACCAAAATGAACGAGTTCACAATAACGTTCATCAGGCAGTAATACAGCACGTTCAGTTCACGTTCGCCCAAAATATGAACGAGTTCATGAACTTACGTTCAATGAACGCGTTCAGGCACAACACTGCATATTGAAGGCTGAATTCTTCAAAGATTTTATGAAGGGCGGATTCTCCTATAAAAATCATTCACTCTTCAATATTCATCCAGTGATTCAAAAAAAATTGTCCCAGTTTTTTTCAGAAAACAAGAGAAGGCATCCTTTGTGCTACACAACCAGGCTTCTAGTTTCCTCCCACAGTAGATCCACTGCTTATCAGCTAAAGCTTTCCTTTGACCTTTTATAATAATAATTAAACTTTTTTGATCTCACATTAGAGAAATTTTCCGGGCAGTAGTGTTGGGGTTAATGGTCTTGCTCAGGGACCCAGAGTGGCAGGATGTGGTAGTGGGGCTCGAACTAAGCACCTCAGAATTCCAAGCTCTATGCCCTAATAATAATAATAATAATACATTTTATTTGAAAGCGCCTTATCAAAACACCTAAGGACACTGTACAGGCAGATAAAACATTAAAAACAGGAAGCTAAAAAGTACAACCATAAAGATGCCACAGAAAACAAAACAGCAGGAAGTAAAATAAACCACAAGGCCACCATTCCCCAGACTTAGACAACTTTTATTGTCATTTTGTATGCAAAAAAATATGCAATTTTGTACAGCTCTAATGACGTTTCAGTTTCATAAAGTTAAGCAGTGATTAAATGTAAACAGTGTGGGAGAAAAAAAACGTTCAGAGCATTAAAATATATATGGTGCAATTCAGTGTTTTGGTTTGGTATTGTCAATTTGATGCTGGTTCTGGGATGCTGGTTCTGTGACCTTATTTAGAGTATTATCAACAGTTCAGCTGTCTGAACTGTCAGGAAAAAGCTATATCAGAATCTATTGGACCCGCATTGGATACTTTGAATCCTCTTCCCAGAGGGCAGCAGGGAGAACAGTCCATGTTGGGGGTGTGAGGGGTCATTGATAATGTTATGGGCTCGACACACAGTGCTGAAAGGGAAGGAAGAGCAGGTCCGATGATTCTGTCTGCTGTTCTCACTGCTCTTCTCACCTTCCAGTCTGAGGTGCTGAAGCCTCCACACCACACAGTGAGACAGCTGGTCAGAACGCTCTCTATAGTGTGACTGTAGAAGGTCATGAGAATGGTTGGGGAGAGATGGGCTCTCCTCATCCTCTGCAGGAAGTTCAGGCGCTTTTGTGCCCTTTTGACCGGAGAGGATGTGTTTACAGTCCAGGTTTAGGTTTTTTGTGATGTGCACCCCCAGAAATTTGGTGCTGCTGACCACCTCTACAGCTAAGCTGTTGATGAACAGTGCAGCATGGTTAGCCCTGTTCTTCCTGAAGTCCTTCGTCTTCTCCTTCGTCTTCTCCACGTTCAGGATCAGGTTGTTGTCTCTGGAGTTCCATCAGCTGCTCCACTTCCTTTCTGCACACCTGGTCGTCATCGTTGAGGCCTATCACCTTAGTGTCATCTGTAAACTTCACACTGTTGTAAAGTTTGAAGACACATGCAATCATGTGACATCAGGTTGAACAGAAGGGGGCTAAGGACACAGCCCTGAGGGGAGCCTTTAGTTAGGGTGATGACATCAGAGGTGTTTTGTGCGACCTGGACTGACTGAGGTCTGTTTTGGTTCTTGGTTTATGTTTCTTTGTTGTAACTTATCTGAATTACAGTAGATTTTTCAAGATGGAGTTTACTGTCTTTGCACTTTGTCCTGGGCTTGAGGAATCCTGCTGTTTCATGAGAAATATTGTCTCAGCTTTGAGAGGTACACAATTTGATAAATAAAGCAACTGTCAAGGTTGTGTAGAGCAACAAAACAAGAACAACAGTGTTGCTCTGCCATCCTTTCAGTAACAGTGGCCTGTCTGTTGCCTCTGTCACAGATAAGTAGTATTACTTATTCTTATAATAATTTCTACTATAACTGTAATATCTCTATTTTAACCAATGTTGATATATTTAATATGGTTGCCATGAAGTCTTTCTGATTCCATGCCAATTGACCTGATTGCACAAATCCAAGCGTATTATTTTGCAGACAAACGTGACAACCGGCAACGAGTAGTTTGCTCTGATGAACTCAAGACTGGATGGGGGTATGAAGTAATCCCTCAGATTGCACCTGTTAGCCTAAGAGCCGACTGACTCCGTTGTTGCTTGTTTACTTCAACTCCATGACTATGAGAAATGCATTATCTTCATTCTGGTGAGGGAAAATCAACCCTTGATGATAATGTTTGTGTACAAAGCAGCATTATAAAAATGATAATGTGTCCGATGGCAGAAGAGGTTATGGGAGTATAAGCCAGAGCGCTGCTCATATTATTAGATAAAAGATTGTCATTAGTGGACTGCTGCTTGGTGCAGAGAGTTCTGCAGAGGCTGAGCCATTCTGAAGATATTCCATTTGGTTATATCCAAGTAACAGGTTCATATGGGTAAACGACTTGAAGGCACAAACTAAACTGTTCATAATTTATTATTTATGGTACGGCAGCATTCATAACATGTTGGCAAATCACTGTCCCCCAGAAATCCACGGTTATATTTTTTATATTTGGGGCTCTCGGGAAACGGGAGTGCCTATCGGAGACAGGGGCGGATCTGGCTCTCTGGGAGTGCAGTATCACCCCAGTTCTTTGCTCCCCATCCCCAGATTCTTCCCTCTGCCTGCTCCATCACACTGCCACACATGTGGGTTTTTGGAGTAGGGGTAGTTATTGGAGGGCTCCACCTTCTGATGACGTCCCCCACCCCAATTTTATATTGCATTTTAGACACTTCCATCTACAACATTTTCACAACACACATCTATACAGGGCATTGTCTGGTGGGTGGGGGTCAAGGGCACCGGGGATGGGCCCAAAGCAGGAACTAGATGGGTTGGTGTGGCGGCGTCGCCACTTTCCCCCCATTCCGGGTTTTAGGTTCATTTATTGGGTCATCCGATAATCCCAGGACCAACCATGGGTGCAGCTGTGTCTTTGGTCGTGTGAGTGTTACGTGTGAATGTCGGTGTGCGTCTTTTTTTTTGTTTTTTGTTTGTTTGTTTTTTTTGGCTCATCTTAGAGTGTGTGTTGTGTGACTTGGGGCACTAGGGTTTGAGGGCGTGATGAGACTGTGACTCTTTTTTTTTTTTTTTTCCATGTTGGGGTCTGAACTAGGATGGGGATCGAAACCCGGTTCCATCAAGGACCCGGTTCCACTTTTTTCAAAACCCGAAAATCAATAACGTTTGGGCTTACCGATACCACTATCGAGTCTGGTCGTTGTTGTTTTTTTCTCCCGCAGGTCCTGTAACATAATTGTGTGTCCCTCGAGTCGCGTCACAGCATTTAAATCTAATCAATCCAATCACTGCAGCATGTCCACCAATGTTTTGGAATGAAATTGTAAGCAAACAGATATTAAAAGTAAAACAAGTGAAGTCTGGCACTTAACTTTGCTCGCGACTCGAGAATGGCTGAACGGAAAAGACTCCTCCTCCTCCTGCTGCTGCCGCCGCACCACAGTCGGGCCCGTCTTCATCATCCACTCAGAGTACCACTGGTAAGCGCGCACACAGACTTTGTAGCTTCAGTCAGTTAAAAATAGTAATTGTGAAATCCATGTTGTAATCGGAAGCATACAAGCTAGTTTGCTTGTAAAGTAAATAAAGTTTCAGACGTGCTGCGTGATGATGTGGTCAGATTGGCTCAGTAAAACGACAATTAGGGTATCATGATGCGTTCAAGTGTAACGTAAAGAAAAGGGAAAGTTGAGTTTTTGGCGAGAAACACGAGTAATAAAGTTGTATATTGCTCTAATTATTTTAGAATATATAATTAAACTACTGATGACAACATTTATTAAAAATTACATTTAATTTAAAATACAATTATTTATTTGTTAAATATTTTCCTAATCACTAAAAACATGATGAAAAGTGACAGTAGACAAAAAATTAACCAACAATTGTGAAAATATATTCTAGTTAGTTTTATGTCATTTCGAAGTGGCCTATTACATTAGCCATATTTATTGAAGGCTAGAAACGTTTTTGTTATGCTCATATGTTAAGCAATAAAAGCAATACCAGTTCTGTTAAAAAATTTTGTTGCATCGTCTTTCCACCAAATAACAGAAAAGTATCGATAGTGGTATCGATAAAGACTCGGATCGATAAGGAGTATCGATAAAGGTATCGATATCAATAAATATTAACGATCCCCATCCCAAGTCTGAACTGCTCCCTCTCCCAAGCACATTTCAATTCTCCACCAAGGGTGGAGCCCACCCTGTCCTGCTCTCCTCCTCTGCCTGGCACCTGGGCTCGCCAGTGCACTGGTGAAGCTCGGGGTTTGGGGGTGGATGCCGGTGGCTACTGGCTTATTTCTGTCGGCTTTTCCGCGGGGCCCAGCCGGCCAGGGCCCAGCCGGGGGGTGGGGCGCCCCCGGGGCCTTGGATACCTAGGGCCCATGGCTGGATTCACTTTTCGGTGGATGATGGATGGTTGCCGGCGGAGCCCGCAGCTTCCGGGGGCTCTGGCGTTGTGGTGGCTGGGGGATTTTCTCGGTTGGCCCCTCCTTGGTTCCTTCGCTCTTTGGGTCTGTGCTGTCCTCGCCCTGAGTTTTCCAATTTTTCAGCAAGCTAGACAGCCAGACAACGACGCTCCAATAACCAAACTTCTTTCTCTTTTCACTTGTTTATTGAAGAGTGGCCTCTGACCACTGCCATCACTTTAGCCATCGTAAACTGTAACATACAAACATTACAAATTCAATCACTCTTCCTGCAAGTTAAATAAAGCAGGTTCAATAAATAACTCTAGTGTACAATTATTCACTTCAGTTACATAAAGACAAGAAACAGTTGTTTTCACAAATAAACGGTTCTTACGAACAAATCTTGTCTGAAACACAATGTGAAAGATATCAATCAGCTCATTTCCCAAATTGTTTGGTGCTGCATTCCACCATCTTGGATCTACACCTTCCTTTAACGTCACCAAATAATACAGTGAATTATCCAGCAGGGGGCGCCCTAGTGCGCTTTTCAACCAAAGAGGCAGCACAGGTGGTTCATGGAGCTGTCAGTAGCTCCAAATATTACAGAAATGTCAGTTTGTAGGAGAGGCTTCTGAGCATTTATTGATTGATGTGCTCTGATTACTTCCCCAACTATACATTTGCTTTTTTCTAGATCTTGGACTGGGATCAAATTGCACATTATAGAATGTGTCACAGATAATATATATTGACATTAGTTTATGTAGTACACTAATCAATGTAGACATATCTACAGTTGTACAAAAATACAGAACGAATATAACCCTTTTTAAAAACAATTTATGATGTTATCTATTAGGGCTGGGCGATAATTCAATAACGATATATATCGATCAATAGACGTGTGGCGCAATAGAAAAAAAGAGGGTCGATAAAAGTTCGATAAAAAAGAAACGCAGTTTTCTTCCTTCTCATTGTAGCCTAGCATGTAGGTTTATGCTAGTCACTACTTCCTCCCAACCAATCGCAATCGCGGACCCAGGCATGCCGTCAACCAAGCGCCGCCCTCTCAAACCACAACACAGAGCACATGAAGATGTCGCAGCAAGGAGAGGCGGAGGAAACTGTTTCAAAGAAGGGTTTTTGTAGTTCGGCAGTCTGGCAGTATTTCGGTCATGGCAAGTCGGACAAAAAACAAACCACAGTCACCTGTAAAATGTGAAGGAAATCAGTGAAAACCAAGTCTGATAACACAACCAACTTTTTTTTTTTTTTTATCATCTCAGCCGCTCACACCCGCAGGAGTACGAGCTGTGTAGGCCCCGGCGCGGCTCTCCTCCGAGGAATCTTCGGGAATTTCGGGAAAATATATATATATATATATATTTTCAGTTCTGGGCAGTTTCCCACGTAGTTCTAACAATTGAGATAAAAATGCTGAGGGGCCAGAAACTTCAAAGTAATAACTCAGGTTAAAGGAGAAGTTCGGTTTTTTACACTTTAAGCCCATTTTCTGTAGTGTCCAGGATGAAATCGAATGATCGACACCAAAAGTTTGACAATTGCTCCTGTCTCTGCTTTTTGGCTCATTTAGAATCACCCCCTGGCTGCTTTAGAATGGCTAGCATAGAGCATGTCCGATAATGTCCTTAAAACAACCTTAAACGTTCTTTTTTTAAAATATGCTACTCACCGTGTCGTCAGCGCTGTTCAATGACGTTCCAAAAAAAGTTTCGTGAAGAAAAAACGTTCCTGTAGTGTTTTATTTAGCATTTTGTAAATCCCATTGAGTTCTGTAGGAATAGTCAATATTCCGCTGCCACCGGAAACGGAAATGGGGCCTGTTTACACAGTTGTAGTCTTTTCGCTTCACTCTGTGTACTCCGACGTAGAGAATCAAGAATCCACCTTTCGTATTCCATTTTCAGAGTTTTTTAAAGTGTTTAACAGAGACGTTAGCACCTCGACGTCGGAGTACACAGAGTGAAGCGATTCGATTTCATCCTGGACACTACAGAAAATGGGCTTAAAGTGTAAAAAACCGAACTTCTCCTTTAAAGCAGGAAATGGGGGCGGCGGTGGGGGGGCATTTATTTATTTGTTATATTTATTTTGGTCACTTTTCTGGTCACTTTAGATTATTCTTTGTCAGTATTTAATAACATAACCCAGGTCTCTTAAGTTATTCTGTTACGGTTAAAAAAGTTGGTTAAATAAAGATTTAATTCGAAGTCTGTGTTTGTGTTCTTTATTAAAATTAAATCATTTAGCAATATCATAAAAAGTCCAGGCAGAGCTGCACATAAAATATGGTTTCAAATCTTTTCAATAATTATCGATATCGATCAATATGCATTTCTTTTTATCGATAAGCTTTTTTTCTATATCGCCCAGCCCTATTATCTATATACTTGTATGGGGAATGCTTTACCTTGTCCTCCTGTAGACTTCGATGTCCATGGTTTAGAACTCTTTTATTTGATCAAAAGTGCTTTAACATAATGCTTGTGAATACAAAATAGACATATATTTGGTGATCTTTATATAACTTGTTTCAGTAGTTCATTGAGGTCAGTATGGTTAATTAAACAAAAAAAATTAAAATGAATACTCATCTTCACAATTACATTCTCTTTAATGTTAAAATTTTTATTTATGATGCTCTCTGATGTCTCTGTTGTCTGTTAAAGCACCATTAAAGCATGTCAAAATTTCTAGTAGTTTATAATAGTATAGAAACTGGATTTATAACCAATAAAAGCTTTTAGACTTCACAGCAAATTAAAACTTTTCCTCTGAAGACCTTTTTAATCTTATGAGAGTTAAAACAAAACATTTTGACATAATATGTCTCCTTAATATATTCTTCCGTAGTGGTTGGTTTATTGGTTTAATATGTATATCAAACTATCATTTATGAAGGCTAGCCTAGACTTTTTTTAAATTAAATTATGGACTGAATCAGAGCCGTTTAAACCATTTGAACACCTACTATGCCAACAAATAGCAAGCTACAGTTACACTACAACTACCTGGTTAACAAGATTAACTTCATTGGACTGCTTAAAATATAACTGCTGACTTATTTTGGTATGAGACAGTCAGTAATGGCTTTCCAATGTAAAAATATTTAGTATTATCATCAACTTACTATAGGAGGTAATTTAGAGACAACAAGTTATCTGCCAGCTTCCAAGGAATAGGAGCTGAAAATCCGACCAATCAGAACCAGCAGAATAGAAACTCCCCTAATTTTCAACAAGAGCAGACATACGGTAGGGGGGTTTCTGCACGAGGTGCTGCGTTCAAGAGCAGCACCAACAATTTAACACCATAATATGAAGCATGTTGCTGCAGACACCAAAGGACCTGAGCTCCCTTAATAAGTATAATCTGCTCTGTTTCTTCTTGTAGATGCTTCACAGTTGCTCCTCAAATCTAGTTTTTTTTTTTGTCCAGGTGATCACCAAGTTAAAATTTGTGATTTGTTTTCAAAGAAGAGTTCTGGTTTAATTCCTCAGGTAGTATTTCAGTCTACCTCTCTTTTGTTGTCTCTGGTACTTCTCTGCCGTTTCTCCTCAACCTTTTCTGCTTTATAAGATCATGCTGGCTCTCATTCTCATTCATTTGTGGGGAAAATTCTCAATATGTCACCAAAACTAGGCAGGCAAAATGTTAATCAGGTGAAAAAATATTGGTCGATTTGGCTATTTTTTTTTTTGCCAGATATGTAAATTTTTCCCATAAAAATAGGCAATTAATAAGTTACATTTGGTGTAATTTTATTCAGCCCCAAAGCGGGATTTCGAAGGATTCACTAGATGAGCCTACTGGGACAATCTGAAGGCATTCTATGGGCCCGATAGCTGCAAATAACAACCATTTATTGGGATGATAACGTCTGAATCGAGGGAGGGACCCATGATGATGCACAGGTTCTACATATTAGAACAGCGTTTTTGGACCTAATTTTCACCAGCTGCCAGAAGATTTCACCTAAATAGATACATTGTTCCTCTACCATTCATGAAATAATCCTGTAATATTATAAGTGACTGTTATACACTAGTTTTACTGAATGTATTCCTGATATCTGAAAATAGTTCTTTTTTTTGTCTAAATGCCCATTTCAAACGAAATAACATTCTTCACATCTAGAAAAAACATTCTGGATGTCTAGAAATTAATGTCAGATCTCCATATTCACTAATATTACTGGTCAGCATTTTCATTATTTTAACTATTAAAAATGTTTTTCAGATGTCATAAATACATTTTCAGTCAAGCTTAGAAATGTCATAATGGTCTCTTAAAACGTGTAAACATTTCTACATATATAAAACCAAATTCTTACTAGTATATATATATTTTTTTAACTTTCTAGAATTCACTTTCTGCAACAAAAATATAATTTATAAAATACATTATTACAGTTCGTTCTAGAAGTGTGGTTTTTATCAGGAAGAATCTTATTTTAGTGATTTGCAAATGGAACAAGACAGGAGAGTGCTTTTAATAAATGCAGAAAGGCTTACCATAGACCCCTTCATGTAAACCTATGCATTAACTGGAGCAACAATCTTCCGCTTTGCCATCTTTCTCTATTTTGTAGCTGTAGCACTGTTGCTCTGTCTTTTAAACATATTCTTCTTTTTTTATTTTTTGCATTTCTGCATTAAAATCTGCTTTATTTGATCTAAGGCACAAGTTTTAAAAACTCGTGCCTTAGATCAAATAAAGCTGTATGCAATGAAACCAGAACATTTTCCATTTCAGTGGTTTGTGGTTTTACTGCTGCTAAATATTTAGCAGCTTAATTAAATATAAATATAAAGACAAATTTCCAGTCAAATATTTAGCAGCAACATGTTTCATTCATGAACAATTACATATTTAACTTACAGTGACTTTAATGCCTGGTTCTACTGTGCTTTATTCATGGAACATTGATCCTAATGTATTATAGGCTCATTAAAAGGTAAATATAGCTCTGATAATTGCTTTCTTAATCGGACATCAAATATTAACAGTACAGAACAGAGGAGGAGTTTTCAAGGGTAGTGATGGCCTAGTGGTTAGAGCAGTGCGCTTGTGCTCTGAGAAGGTTGCAAGTACCGGGTTTGATTCCCACAGCCTGCAAGGTGGGTCCCTAAGCAAGTACCTTAATCCCAAACTGTTCCTCAGGCACCACACAATGGCAGTTCAATCTGAAAAACTCACACAGAGAGAAAAGATAATTAGAAGAATTTATTGATAAGAAAGCATAGTCTTTGGTGCTCAGACCTCGGCAGGAACATTCATGCTGAATTATGCTTTAACATGCATGAGTAGATGAATGTGAATAGGGATGTTCCCCCCAGGCCTGAAACTGGTGGTGGTTTAATCCGAGCTGGTTGACAAGGTGATCTGCTGGGCAGAATTGTGGGACTAGAAGACTGAGGGAGCTGACGCCGGGGCTTCACTCAGACTCGGGATATAGAGGTCCTGCTCGGTGATGCAGGTACCGTGAACTGTCCATGATGAGCAAGCATGAGGCGACAGTGGAGAGGAAAAACTCCCCTTTGGGAAGAAACCTCTGGCAGAACCGGGCTCAACATGGTGGTCTTCTGCCGGACCAATGCGATGAGACGAGGGATGGTGACAACTGGGATTAATACTCTCTGACGAGGTTGAGGTGAAGGCGTGTCATGGAGGACGATTCAGCTGCGATGGCGGAGAAGGGGATGGAGGTGGGTGAATTGTCGTCTGAATCGAAATCCGACATTGCGATTGCAGGATAGCGGCTGTGGTGAGATTTGAGGGAGTTTATAAAGTGGAAGCAGGACGCTGATTGGCTTCGTGGTGGAGTAGTTCGAAGCTGATTGGCTCGCTTCAGAGACGGATCGGCTTCTGATTGATGGAGGTAAGTCAGAGTTTCTTCAATTGAACTTTCGCTAGAGCTTCATTTCAATCTGAAAAACTCACACAGAGAGAAAAGATAATTAGAAGAATTTATTGATAAGAAAGTATAGTCTTTGGCGCTCAGACCTCGGCAGGAACATTCATGCTGAATTATGCTTTAACATGCATGAGTAGATGAATGTGAATAGGGATGTTCCCCCAAAAAGCCGAGGTCGAGGCCGGAGAGTCCGTATGCTCGTAGGGCATACACTAGGGACAGAATAAAGAATGCGTAATGAAATGCTGAGAAGGTTTGCGAACAACTTACCGAGCCAGGTTGTTGATGAGGATGGCGACCACGGTTGACGCCGAGAACTTACCGATGATGATTTACCCATGATGATGATGATGATGATGATTTACCCATGATGATGATGATGATGAACCCATGATGATGATGATGATGATTTACCCATGATGATGATGAGGATGATGATGATGATGAACCCATGATGATGATGATGATAAACCCATGATGATGATGATGAACCCATGATGATGATGATGATGATGATGATGATCCCATGATGATGATGATCCCATGATGATGATGATGATGATGATGATCCCATGATGATGATGATGATCCCATGATGATGATGATGATCCCATGATGATGATGACGATGATGAACCCGTGACGATGATGAACCCATGATGATGATGATCCCATGATGATGATGATCCCATTATGATGACGATGATGATGAATCCTGCGGATGATGAAGATGAATCCTGCGGATGATGATGATGATGATGATGACGACGATGATGCATCCCATTATGATGACGATGATAATAAATCTTGCGGATGAGTCTGATAATGAATCTTGTGGATGAGTCTGAAAATGATCTTGCGGATGAGTCCATATAGAACATATAACATGACGGGATACAGACATGACGAGACGCAGACATGGTGCATATTGATGCATTGGAAATGCAAGCAAAATGGCGTAAGGGATGCATGACGAGACACGACGAGACACAGATAGGGAGCATGTGATGCATTAGGGAATGAATCTTGCGGATGAGTCTGATAATGAATCTTGCAGATGAGTCTGATAATGAATCTTGCGGATGAGTCCATATAGAACATATAACATGACGGGATACAGACACATGACGAGACGCAGACATGGTGCATATTGATGCATTGGAAATGCAAGCAAAATGGCGTAAGGGATGCATGACGAGACACGACGAGACACAGATAGGGAGCATGAGATGCATTAGGGAATGAATCTTGCGGATGAGTCTGATAATGAATCTTGCAGATGAGTCTGATAATGAATCTTGCGGATGAGTCTGATAATGAATCTTGCGGATGATTCTTGCGGATGGTAACATACTGTATATGAAGAATTGATGCATTAGGGAATGCATGCTAAATGGTGTCAAGGATGCATGACGAGACACAGACCAGACGTGACGTGACACACAGGAGAATGCATATAAATGCCTGTCATAAAGGTGAGACTGCATGAATGCGAGCCAGAATGAAGATAGCATGAATAGCAAGGAGACAGCATGGAAGACTGCATGAAGCAGGGAATAATGAAGAAAACTGATAAGGAGTGGGAGTAGAAAATGAGTTAGAGGATGGTCGTGATTAGGTCAGAAAATTATGAAAATGAGTTGAACCACCACCAGTATTTGTAATAGAGTTACCTAGAGGCAGAGAGAGCACTGAGCTGAGAGAATTGGTGAGAGTTCTGGGCGGATGAATGAGGTATAGGCTGGTGAACCATCGGCCCAGAGCTGAGGGAAGCCTCAGAACCCCGCGAGTAGTTGCAATGCAGCTGCTCGGTCCAGAACGAATGCCCAGATTACCTACTAGAGGGAAGGCCACGTGATTCTAAGAGTATCCTGAGGTGGTGAAGGAACCATGAGTGGACGTAGGGTAACCCTTGGGCGAATGAAAGTGCTTGAATGCCTGAACATGACGCGCCGAGATGATGAAACGTTAGTGACTGCTGCCAGTGATGCTTCTGATGAAGGCATGAGAGACTGGGAGGAGGAGTGATTTATTAGTGGCTTTAACTACTACGAAGTTATCGCAGTGGGCGGACGCGATTCCTTCCCAAAGCCCCACGATGCAAGCTAGCTAGGGTTAGACCTCACACAAGCATAATGGGTGTGAATAAAAGAGGCCATGAACCCGTGAACCACCTGTCCTGAAGAACACCCCAAAACCTACGGTTGCAGCATCCGTAAAATTTTTGAAGCATGGCAGGAGATAGATAATGTCGACATAGAAAATACATTTTGTTCCAATTTAGAAGCAGTCAGACCAGGGGATCCGAACGGCAGCCTACGTTCAGTAATCTGACCAAGGAGAGGGACGGAAATTGCCGGATCAAGCAACTGGGAATGAAAGCGCGGCCTTGAGAAATAAGCGCATTGCAAATTAGCTGACCTAGCAAGGAGCGCAATTGGCATTTAGAAATGACTGATGGAGAACATCAGTTTTGTGTATTTTTTTTTTTTTTTTTTTTGAAGAAGAAGACAGAACGATAATCAGAAGTAATAATAAGGCGTGGTAAGATGACGGGCTGCTAAGACTGAGGTACGATATATATGAAGCGTGCACGGCGGGGACAGACTGATCGGATGGCCCTCCTGCAGAAGCTCTGAGTGATCACGATAGATGCTGAATGCGGCCAAAAATTTGGCCAATAGAAAGATCTCTGGTAGACGGAGATCGGATGATTTAAGGAAAACTGTGACGTCACCTGCTGATGCGACCTGCTGATCGACTTCAGGGGAGGGAAGAATAAGAGACTAAATTAAAATATTCCCCTGAATAATTTAGAACGAGGCTAGTGAAAATATCAGCATGTGTGTTAATATAAGTATGCCTGATAGAGGCAGACGAAGCATAAGAGCAAACTCAAATAGATAGAAAATTATGAATGAAAACATGGTTGAATACGTCTTACCCTAAGGCTGGCCCAGGGCGGGCGTTCCCTAATGTGAATGAGGGGAGGGGGAGGTCCGTCTGAGCAGACAGCGGCAGGGATGACGTGGCAGTGCAGGGATTCCCACGTTTGGAGCGTGCGGACAGCGTCGAAGGATTGAGTGAGAGAGTCCGGTGGAGCGGAGGGAGGCTGAGAGCTGTTAAACGCCAGAAGGACTAGACGGGGGAGCTGCTATGAATCAGGAAGCTGAAGAAGGTCCAAGGCTGCATCGAAACGGTGAGAAGGAGCGGGCGTAGCAGTGACTGCTGCTGGGACAGATCCGGGAGGCCTTCTGCGCCTGGCGAGGGCAGCAGAGGACTTGCATGTCTTTTGCGGCCAGGAATCGGAGCGGATTGAAGCGGAAGGCGAGGGAGATGAATCACGAGGAAGTAGGAGGGAGGCTCGTTAAGACATCTGAGCAGAGTTTAGGTCGGAGCCTGGCAATATACCCTTGGAGTGTAACGCGGAAGAAGGAGATGAGAGCGGCTAGACGGGAGCTTCTCCGAGCGGGGAAAATTTAATTGTCGTCTGAATCGAAACCCGACATTGCGATTGCAGGATAGCGGCTGTGGTGAGATTTGAGGGAGTTTATAAAGTGGAAGCAGGATGCTGATTGGGCTTCGTGGTGGAGTAGTTCGAAGCTGATTGGCTCGCTTCAGAGACGGATCGGCTTCTGATTGATGGAGGTAAGTCAGAGTTTCTTCAATTGAACTTTCGCTAGAGCTTCATTACACTGCTCCCCAAATGGATTGGGTTAATGCAGAAGTAAATTGCTCAAATTTGAGATCAATTAAGTTTAATTATTGTTACTATTATAAAGGCTGCAGCTGGGTTGGAAGACATGGAGGATGTTGGACGAGTCTTCCTTTTCTGCAGTTGCAGGCCACAAAAAAAAAAATCCTTATTTTGTCATGAATTAGAACAGAGCACCCAGTATTCAAGGCCAGACAGAGAGTGGGATAACTCATTATTTAAAGGGCTGCATGTCCCCTCACACCCCCTTCATGAACTGCTCTCTCTGCTGCCCTCTGGGAAGACGCTTTTCAGCTTTCAATGCAGGTCCATCAGATTCCAAAGCGGCTTCTTCCACAGCCCACTTCCCCAACAGCTGAATGTTGGAAAAACTCTATGTCATATCACAGACTCTGCATCAAGCTGACCATATGTGTTTTTGTTTTTTGTTTTTTTTCACAATGTGTTTTCTCCCACAATGTTTACATTTGCTCATTGCTACACTGCAAGAAAATGGAAATGTCATGAGAGCTGCACAAAACAAAATTTTGTTTTGTATACACTCTGTGTACATAATGACAATAAAAGTTGTCTACATCTAAGTAAAACTAGCGGATCTGAATAGCAGTGGCTAGGACATCTGAGGCTGGAAACTCTGCAGGAGAGAAATACAGGTTAGTGACCATGTAAATCTTACAGAGGAAGATTATGAACGTGAGTCACTAACCTAGTTTACAAGTTCAGTCCATACCCAGAGAATGAGGTTGGATCCAAACGGTGGGCTGCTAACAAGATGTGGCGGGCGCTGCCCTGAGTGTCCCAGATGCTTCAGCCCTTTAGATGGGAACAGGCAGGCTCAGTGGTTGAGCGGCAGAACAGGTCAGGAAATCAAAAACACCAAGGAACTTTAAAAACACTCACAACCGGCTAGAGAGAACAAGAATAATCTGTCACTGATGGCTTGATGCAACCGCCTTAAACAGGGGTAGGAGTAGGTGGATCAAATGAGCAGTGATTAGAAGCTGGGCAGAGTTAGACAGGTGAATGGTGTTATGGAGGTAATTATGCCAGTCATCAGACATGAAGTGAAGAAATAATTCAGATACATTTTTTTATCGCTGTGAAGCGCAGCTGATGGTGGTGCCTCACACGTTTCCTGTGGCAGGTCAGCAGCTGATGTTGTCAGTGCCACAGTTCACAAAATCCAAATCGGTTCTGAGATTATTGCTCCTGCAGGCACAGCAAGAGAGATACCTCCAGAATTATGTGTGGAAGTTGGACCTTCAGTTGCAACTTCTGTCCAGAAAGACAAAAGCCTCTGATTTTAGAAGAGGCAACCCATTAACATGGCGGAGAGATGAGATGTTATGGATTCATCCTCCAGCTGTTGCCTCAGTAGTCGCTAGGTTTTCTGCTGCAAACGGAACCAGAACTGTCACCTTTAATGTTCCTTTCCTCTCTGGTAGTTTCTAGACTTAGACTTAGACAGACAGCTTTTATTTGTCATTATGAGAAAACGGCTCGCCAGCTCCCGTCTCACGTCAGAGGAGGAGTAAGCAGATGACTTACAAAAAAAAAAATGAACCAGCGGACGACAAAATTCCAGTTAAAAAAGCGTGTAGCAATTTATTTGCTACCAGTCTCTCCAAGCAGCCCTCTCAAGCCATTGTGAGTGTGCCCCTTAAATAGACCCACCAATAATCAGCCAATTGGGACAGCCCAACTAAACAGGAAGGCAAATCCCCAATAAAGCACAGTTAACATTGTAGAAAAATAAATACAGACAATATCATCATTCATACAAAAACATACATATTTATGAAATAATTTAACCATATTAACATTACCATTTCACCTACTTATTACCATGCAAACAATTATTATAGACATTGAAATCCCACTTAACACCCCTGCCCCCTAATAGTCTTTTCCAATGCCCTGTGACAATGGATAAGAGACTGGCTCTGATGCGGTACGTGTTTCCACACGGACCAGTATGCTGATGGACTAAGGGAAGAGAATGTGTAATTTGACTGGGAAGTTTTATTGCCGACTACGGAATGTATACTGATGCTGATGCAGTGGATACTTTCAGAGTTCGCTACGCTGGTGAGTAAGTAAAATGTTAAATCAAAGGTGACATTGTAATTTCAGAACTAGTGTAAATTACCAGGTGAAATGTTTGGAACTGCCGCCGCCATGACGGCCGGCCTGTGGTGCATGCTGGGAAATGTAGTAAAGGATGTGACGCTGTTTGTGATAGACGGCGGCTACACTTTAGGAACAGCAGGGGGAAACGGCTCCGTTTTCACAGTCATTTTCTGTACACAAGTGTAAAACAAAAAGACATTTTGTTTGGAACAGCTCTCTGGACAATTTCATCTTTTTTTAAAGTGCAGCCTTGAAAAATAGTAAAAAAAAGACTGTAAATGTACAGTTCTAACATTTTTTTTTCAGTTCTACCCGAAATTAACAGGTGCTTTTTTCTAATATCAGTGCATCAAAACCTCAAAAGACCCTTTGTTTAAGTCTCTCTGTACTCCTAATTCAGGGATCCATTTCATGAAGTAGGTTTACCGTAAACTCTAGGTTGTCTAAACCTGAAAACAGGGAAACTCTGACTTTTCCGGTTCACAAAAAGACTTTATTCAACCTGTTTCAGTCACCATAGTAACATTCTCCCCTGGGCTAACCTGGTTAAGAGTGTCCTCTGTCTCCGTTCTCCTTACAGCCAATCATGTTGTTTTATTTCCTGATTTAGTCAGATTTTTGTCATAGTTTTATGCATTAAAAAGTATGATTCACCAAGTCCATTAAACACATTAAGTTTTAAAAACAAACTTTGCATGTCCGTTTGATAAGGATCTTATAAAAGAATGATCTGCACTTTTTCACAAAGATTAGGCATTTAGCTCTCCTATAACAGTTTCTTATCTAAAAAAAAAAAAAAGAAAACTTCTAATATGACTCTTACTCTGACCGTACTTCCTTTAAAGCTACAGTGTGTACTGTAACTTTTAGCAACATCTAGCGGTCAGACTGCAGCAACATGAACACCCCCCCCCCCCCCCACCACCGCTTCTCCCCCCCAACAGTACGGCGAGCGTTACGGGACAAAATGTCTTCCACGACGTCCTCATCACCTACCTTCTCAAGTGATGAGGTTTGTTTACATAGATAATTTTAACATAGATAATTACAGATAGTATTTCATTAGTCTGTGTAGGGTATAGATTTCATGTAGACTTAAGATAAAAAATATACCCGTTATTTTTTCTACATCGTTGTGACATTTTGGCGATCTCGCAATCACTAGTTTAATGGCTCTGCGCTGCTGTAGCGCAAAGAAGTCTGCCTCCATGGCTGCGAGACCCGCTCCTATGTAATTATAGATAACGAATTCTAAGGCAACGCAAATATTAAGGTTAGAGGCTGAGCTCGTAGATGATGATAAAATAACATAGTTATGTATAATATATTACATTTCTGACTGTATATCCCTGTAATTATTACACACTGTAGCTTTAACCAATTGTTCTGGATACTCTGGTTGTTGTTTTAACTATTGATTATGATGTGAGTCAAACATGAAATCATATCCTTGGAGGCATTTGCTCCACTTTGTATTGATCTATTCAATAAAATGAGGTGACAGTTTTATAGGGTGCAAATATTTCTGCAAGGGTCTGTTATCTGTCAAATACATGTTGTTCTTTGCAGAAGGACATCTGTGTTTAGACTTATTGTCCTCTCATCTCCAAGCTGTTTATTCTAACAACAAATCCTCAAACTCTGCAGCCTAGTGTTTCAATGTAATCCAATCAGTTGAGGCAAATGTAGCTTGGCCCCTAAAGCAAAAAGCTCCACCGTGACTTATTTACCACTTTGTTAACTGGGTGGTTTTCATGGCTCTTAATGTGGTGGAAAGCAACGCCTATCAGAGGTCTTTGGATGTTTCTGTGGTTGTTGGACATCTTTAATTCTTTATTGGTGCAGGAGAGCAACTACAGACCTGTATTTTTGTGGTGTGTCTTCCTCTTTGTCTCCTATTTCTTACACAAACATTGTTGGCCAATAGCATTTGCCAACCAAACACACATTGCCGATTCCTTAACACCACCAAACACACATATCAGCCTTTATGCAATCACAGTAGAGTACAGTGAAAGGTCAGCAGAGGTCAGTGCTGTATCCTCAGCCTTCTCCATTTTGTGGATTCTGTACACTCTGCTGCAGCATTACCTTGTCCTTCTTCCTTCCTCTGCAGAACACCCCCTTATCTTGGTTCTTCTTATCTTGCCTTTTCTGCGATGGAAACCTTTTACCCCTTAGTTGCTGGGAGGACAACAAGAGCTTCTACTCTATAAAGAAAAATATTGTTTCCCTGTAGTATTTGACTCTGAAGAAGCATCTGATGTCCAGATGGAATGGATACTTATTGGAAACCTCCCTTTTCCAACATTGATCTACATGGCTGGGGACCAATTTACATTACTTACTCCCGCTCTAAAATAACTATGCTTGTACCAGAGAAGCTACTTTTTCTTTTTTTTTTGTTTGTTCCAGAAAAACTTCTCTTTTATCTATACCCTATCTTCTGTTTTTAGATTCCCTGTCCACAATAACACCTCAATTCTGTTAAGCCTTCTCCTATATGCCTAAAACAACATCTTGAGGGAAAAATGTCAGTGAACATTGCTGCCTCACATTCTTCTCCAATCCTTACTCCTCTTTGTCAGTTTTTACTTTGTTTTCAGTTCCACTTTGATTTATGTAATTCCTTGTTTTATATTAATTTGTTTCATTTCTCTTTAGGTCTTTTCTACATATATTTAAGCCCTGTTTTATTCCCTGTTTTATTCCCTGTTTTATTCCCTGGTTACTCTCTGTTTCCTCCCAGTGCAACTCTCCCTCCCCCCTGCTCCTACAGAGAGGACAGAGAGGAAACACTGTTATTTCTTCACATTCTATGCCATATGTCAGCACAAGAGGGACTATTCACATTTTGAACAAAGCCAATGGTGTCTAAGATAGCATTAAAGACTGTTCTTAAGCTATGGCCCTCGCTGTTTGCCATATATACTCCTCCTCTTATGTTGATATTTGCTGGATTCTCTTCAGTCCCTCCTGAAGCCCTGCATTCCCCCTTTGTTCTGTTTCCTGTGTTCCCATGTTATTTATTTCTGGATTTATGCTTCTGTCATCAACTCTCTAATTATTAGATCTGCAAAAAAACACTTTAGCCTCCACCCAAATACAAACGTCCACCCAACTTGACGCTCTCGATGTAGAGGAGCAGCAACTCTTTTCTCATCCCGGGTTATGGAGTTTCTCTCTAGAAGTTCTTGAAAGCCTTAATAAAAACACAGGCAATAGAAAATAATAAAGCTGAGTAAAGTCATATTTTCTCCTAACCCAGTTCTCTTGAGCCCTGACATGTTATTAACATAATTTACGAGGTCCAACAATAACCCCATCCCCCACAGACCGATGCATGGTCTTCATAATGGTGGTATCTTCACCGATCAATCTGTCAATCTCTCCATTATCCCGCTACTCCTCTTACTCCCGCAGGACCAAAGCTGCTTGGCGTCCTCTGCCCCTAAAATCCTCAAAAGGCAAGCCCTCTTTTTCCGGACGAGAAAAGAGGAATCAAACACAGAGAAATTGATTCTCATCCCATTGGCTCCACACTCAAACTACTCCAGGCACCATGTCACCCGCAAAGAGCAGGGCAAAAATCTGAAGATCCTTAAAAGAGTCCCATGTCGGCCCCTAATTACACCAAGAAATCCTTGTCCATAAAAGTTTATGAACAGGACCTGTGACAGAGATAGGCTGTGCTGGAGCTAAACTTGCCCTGGAACAGTTCCAATTTAATGCCAACATGGCAGAACAGATTCCTACACCTCTTGTGTAACCAAACTCGACTGAAATAAAAAGTTTGAAACCTTGTAAGAATGGAGGAATTAACCTGAAATTAAATTACATATTAAAAAGCGAAATATCTTTTAAAATCAGGTGAGAGGGAACAGTTACTTTATGTAAGTGAAGGATTAAATAGGGAGACAAGACAAAATTCTTTATCTGAAAAGGGTTCTTCTTTATATGGTAAAAATGAACAACTTTATTATTTAATCATTTGAAACATCTGAAAACTTCTCCTTCCACGTACCATTGCTTTATTTTCCTCCCTTCCCTTATTGTACTCCCTGACCGGAGTCGCTACATGCGGAATCCAGACCTGGAAGAATTGCCCCCTTTGCATGAGCCCACTGGAGAAAGCACTGCTATGGCCTGCTTCAGGTACCCATCCCCTCGCCCCAGCACACACACACAGAAACAACACATGTCATCACAAGGCACTTTACAGTTCAACTATAAAACTATGTCTGACATTCAGAAGAAAGGTGACGGTCGCTCTGACTTTTGTGCTTTGTTGAAAATCCAATAGAATAAAATGTATAGTTATATGTATTATTGGAAAGAGAATTAGATTTTCCTGTCCTGCATATATTTATACATATTTATATCACTAAAAACTTATGAGTGATGAAATCAGTGATTTTCATCCCTGAAAGTGATACGTGTAAATGTTACACTACAGATTATGAAATCTTTTGGATGTAGTTTGGAATATGCAACTAAAATACATAAAAGCTATGAGTTTATTAAATAAAATTAGATTTAGATTTTCAAATAAGTAATAAAATCCTGAGGATTGATTGAAAATAACATATTTTCCTGGGAGAGCTCGATAATCCATTTTGGCACATTTAAAACAAATATGTTTTAAAGACTGTGAAACCTAAACCTACTTAATAGATTTAAATTTAGGATGATTAAAAAAAAAAAAAAAAAAAACTCCTAACTTTCTGAATTAGGACCTGAAATTAAGTTATAAATGGCTAATAATGCTTTCTACTGGGACTGGCACATAAAAGGAGATTAGGAGTTTTCATCTGAGAACCCGAAATGAAAAGACCCACCCACAGGCATTCGATACAAGTGGTGCGTCAAAGTTTAACTTTGAAGGACAGCAGAAGAATATGACATAAGGTGTTCCTTTTTTTTTTTGATTTTCTATACTCTAATAATCCCAGATGGAAATTACTTCTCTGCATTTAACCCATCCCCTTGGAGAGCAGTGAGCTGCCATTGTGTGGCACCTAGGGAGCAGTGTGGGGGTTAAGTGTCTCGCTCAGAGTGGCAGTGGGGGATTGAACTCAGAATCTCAGGATTCAAAGCCCTATGCCCTAACCACTACGCTGCCACTCCTTAAGGTCACAGATAATGAGGTCTTCAGATAGATCTCACTTTTATCCAAGATTGGGTTATAGCAGAATAACTGCTGTAACCCAACCAAATAAAACAGAATAAATACTAACTGGTTTGCTGTTTATTGAGTAGAGTTAAATTACCTCTGGATAAATAGTGGCCATATTACCATTGACCCAGTGGCAGCCTTTCTTCAAATAAGCAAGTAACTAAGTCATTATTTAATACTAAAATTACATCTGTTGATTTTAATTCTTTATGGTTTAGATTTAACTTTTCAGGGGAAACCTATTCTACGCAGAGCAATATAACTTGTATGAAAAATAAACATTACCATTGAATTTGTTTTTAAATTACTGACAATTAATTGAGAAGTAAATCTGTCTAAAGCTGATCTGAAATAAATATGCAAACATATTTTCACATAAGCAATTCTTGATAATTATACTGTGTTACAATGACTAAATTGGTAATAACTAGTGCTGTCAAAATTATCGCGTTAACGCGAGGCCATTTTAATGGCGATAATTTTTTTAACGTGAGATTAACGCTCTGTGGTTTTATGGTACAATTTTCCAAGTACATCCCGCTGCAGCCTGCGAGGAGGCGGGGCTATTTTCCCCCAGTCTATACATTTCTCATAGGCTTCGAGAGCGGAGCTCCTCAAGGAAAAAAGACGCTAGTGCCTTTTCTTTAAGCCCCACCACCAACAAACAAGTTGAGTGTCTGGTGCCTAGTAGCAACCTGAAATACGCTGAGAAAACTGATTACTGAGGTGAAATGGAATCTGCTACGGCACTCCTGCTGTCTGTGTACGCCACAGGTCAGTATCGTGTGTGTGTGTGTGTGGGTGGGTGGGTGGCTGTGTGTGTGGGTGGGTGGGTGTGTGTGTGTTCTCATTTTTGTTAAGAGGCTGAAAAGTAACTTTCTAGAGCATAGACTACCTCCATCTAGTGATGTCGGTCTATTGATTTTGATCTATTGATTGAAAATTGTTCATTATTACCTTGGTTAATTGACCTAATGTTCTAGTGTTGATCTAATGTTAACTCTACTACATTTTATAGCAGTAGGGTAAAATGCTTGTCTTTGTTCAAAAGACTGTATTAACTGTAAAGACTGTCTTTTACATCAGCCTGTTTTCAGGGCCTTTTTTGGCTACATATTTGTTATTTTTTTGCTACATGCCTCCCCATCTTCTTGCCATATGTTTCTATGGCATAAATCAGTGTCTGTGACCTGTTTTCATTTAAAAAAAAGAACATTGGCACAAACCTAGCCTGTATGTATTTTTTGTATGTCATCGAGAGTATTTAAATGATTTTCAAACAGAAAAAAAATGTTTGATTAAAATGCGATTAATCGCAAGTTAACTTAGGCATTGATGCGATTAATCGCGATTAAAAAAATTTAATCGATTGACAGCACTAGTAATAACATTATTTTACAACAATATTAATGATAAAAGTGAGAGAGGATATAGATTATAGGATTTAATTCCTACATTAAAATGAATGGTTCTTAATGAGTCCATAGCTTGGATTAGGGATGGAACGGTTTATGAAAACCGTCCGAACCGTTCGGTTCGACTGTCTCGGTTCGGTTCGCGTGTGTTGCGTTCGGTACATGCGCTGCTCCATTTTCTCATAGGCGAAGCATTTACACTCCAGAGCAGAAGGTGGCGGTACTGCGACCAAAGCCAACCACCAGTAGTAAACAAGAAGAAGAAGAAGCGAAGCAGCGTAGCCGGGTGTAGCAGAAAAAAATCAGTTGTTGTGGAGAATCGTGTGGGTATGGCGAGTGCCAGCAGCACTTTATAGGTCTGCTGTATGGGACCACTTTGCATTTAGAGTGACCTACGATGACGGCGGAAACCAGTAAAGTGAATAAATACATGTATAAAATGCCTGTCTAAAGGAAAATTATCTTTTTAGGTAATTCTTAGCAGCAGAGGACAGAAATGAGTGCTAGACTGCTAGATTAAGTTTGCACATGAGTTGACTTGTGGGATGTGCTTCTGTAAAATCCAGTCTTGTTGTTTGTTGTGGGTTCAGCTTCTTGCAACCCTGAAACTGGTGTCAGCCAGGTCGGGTTTGCTGTTTGTTCTCTGCTTGAAACTCTTGTTTCTGGTTCTTTGCCATAAACCTTCTTAGGCCAGAATGCAGAACTTGTTGCTTTAACAGAAGATTGTAAATTGGCTGAAGGAGAGCTATGACTTTTATACCACTTTTGTTATGGGGTTTGAATTTTGGGATTTGAATGGCAGCAGGGTCCTAATCTTTTGGGTCGATGTCTCTTACCTAAGGCTATTTCTGTGTTTAATTGTAATGCAAACACTCCTCTTCTACAGACATTGTATCTCAGGAAAACAACAGAGGAGATGCTGCTGCAAAGCTTGAAGCTTTTGTGTCTCCTCTGTTCACAGCACTGTAAACCACTGACTCGCACACCCCTCCTGCCCTCCTCTGCTGAGGAGAAGTGTGTTTGGAGTTCTGCAGGTGCAAAAGCGATAAAGAGTAATTAAGTACAGTAAGGAAGCAAATGTACAGGGTAAGTTTGCAGTTATGGAATAATGTGACAAAGTTCAAATTTTAAGCTTTCAGCTACATTAACTTATTTTATCTACTATTGTTTGTGAAAGGGGCAGACAACATAAAATTTGTTCTTCTCTCAGCTCCTTTAATTCAGACTGTGTTGGTAACTTTGACTCATGGTTTTACTCCACATGAGCTCATGATGGCTCCACCCTTTCCTACAACACAGAACTGACCAGACCACTGTTAATAGACCGGACTACTAGGACTGACAGGTGACACATAGGCCCCATTTACACTAGCCTCTGAAAACAGATCCACTGATCATCAGCAGTCAGGTACACATGACCTGAAATAAATATTTATAAACATTAAACCAGGGGTAACCAATTAAAAATCAGCAGGGTCCCAATAAAAAAAATCATCAACCAGTAAAGGTCCAGAGACATTTTTCATGATCTGTTACTTTAAACAGAATTTAACATTGACATAAATGAGGTGTTTATGCATCCATTTTATACACAGAATTTTAAAGTAAAAAATAGAAAATGTTTTCATTTTAAAATCTAACGTGTTTTTTGAAGTAGAGAACAACAATCTTTCAGTTTTGTATTTAGACAATTTCCTGATTCACATGTTTTATCAAACAACTGACCTGATGTTTTTTTTTTTTTTTTTTTTTTTTAGGTTTTTTTTAATTATAGCTTAATTAGAGCAGTGGGCTTTAGGCTGCCCTGCAAGGCTTTAAAACTGAGTTTGAATGCGAACACAGCCATTTTCAAGCACATATCAAGATGCTCATTTTGAGCCTGGATCCATATTTATTTTGATTCTGTTCATGGTGGAGAATCCCGCCCACAGCAGCAGGTTGAGCCAAACATACTCTAAATGTGCAGACTCAGCTCCGGTCAAGATCCTCTTTTGCAATCACACCAAACAGGAAAAACAACGGCGAGAAGATACAGTTTGTCAAACTAAAATATACTAACAACAGGTTGGTAATTACAAATTAGAGCATAATTCTTATATATTTCAAAAAACTAACACCGTTTATTTTAAAGATTGGATGCTAACTATTAGTACTTCAACAGACCAGGAAGCAGATTTCACATGTCCATCAGAAACCGCACATATGCTGGATGCTGATGGGGATTTCTTTAATATGTCCTATTAAATTAAGGGTTCATTTCTGCATGTTTTGCTTCTACAAATTTAATGATTATATCGCGTATGCTCTCCTCGGGCTCAGAGGATAAGTTGGAGCACAGCAATACGGGAGGAACAGCGTAGGCTGTAGGTTTTGCTTTACAGAGGATGGCTGGAGCCCTGCGGGGCGGAGGATGTGACCTACAAGACTTTCTTTCCTCTGAGTTAGAGACTGCTTGACAGACCGACCAAAGTGCTTGGAGAAACTCATGGAGGATAATCTTAGCCATCCCTCAGCACGAGAAGTCATCAAAACAAAGGGATCAGAGCTCATCTGAGTTGATCTGACCTCATCATGAAGGAACCAGAAAAAAGATCCAAAAATCAGATCAGAATAAAGGGGCAGATTAAAAATCTCTGGTTTGTTATCACTTCAGCAGCCTACCTAAAGTGCTGAAGACCAGTTATTCTATAGACGTTTGGTTGCGTGGCTGACCAGCGGTGTTGTAGAGGGCCACACTGGGTTAACGCGGTGATTTCATCATCTGTCAGATGCGTGCTTCAAAACACTCCAAGCTGCTTCTTGTAATTGCAATCATCAATTTATTCCGAAGAAGATGTCCGAGCCACCTCAACTGACTCCTCTCGATGTGGAGGAGAACCGGCTCTACACTGAGCCTCTCCCGAATGACCGAGCTCCTCACCATATCTCTAAGGGAGAGCCCAGCCACCCTGGGGAGAAAGCTCATTTCAGCCGCTTGTATCTGGGATCTCGTTCTTTCGGTCATGATCCAGATTTCATGACTATAGGTGAGGGTAGGAACGTAGACCGAACGGTAAATTGAGAGCTTTGCCTTTTCGCTCAGCTCTCTCTTCACCACGACAGACCGGTGCAGCGTCCACATTATTGCAGCAGCCGCACCGATCTGTCTATTGATCTCCCGCTCCATTCTTCCCTCACTCGTGAACAGGACCCCAAGATACTTGAACTCCTCCACCTGAGGCAGGGACTCTCCTCCAACTTGAAGGGGACAAGCCACCTTTTTTCCGGTTGAGAATCATGGCCTCGGACTTGGAGGATCTGATTCTCATCCCAGCTGCTTCACACTCGGCTGCGAACCACCCCAGCGCATGCTGTAGGTCTTGGCAGGAGGGAGCCAGCAGGACTACGTCATCCGCAAAAAGCAGGGACGAGATCCGCTGGTACCCAAACCAGACCCGCTCCGGTCCTTGGCTGCACCTAGAAATCCTGTCCATAAAAGTTATGAACAGGACCGGTGACAGAGGGCAGTCCTGTCAGAGTCCAAAATGCACTGGGAACAGGTCAGACTTAATGCCGGCAATGCAAACCAGACTCCTGCTCCGCTTGTACAGAGAATGGATGGCCCCTAATAAAGGGCCCCCGACTCCATACTCCTGGAGCACCCCCCACAGGGCAGCACGAGGGACATGGTCAAATGCCTTCTCCAAGTCCACAAAACACATGTGGACTGGTTTGGCTAACTCCCAAGAACCCTCAAGCACCCTGCAGAGGGTGTAGAGCTGGTCCACTGTTCCATGGCCAGGACGAAAACCACACTGCTCCTCCTGCAGCCGAGGTTCAACAATTAGCCGGACTCTCCTCTCCAGCACCCTGGCATAGGCCTTTCCGGGGAGGCTGAGAAGTGGGATTCCCCGATAGTTGGAACACACCCTCCGGTCCCCCTTCTGGTCCACACCCTCCGGTCCACCACCCCAGTCTGCCAATCCAGGGGGACTGTCCCCAACCTCCACGCGATGTTGAAGAGATGTGTCAACCATGACAGCCTGACAACATCCAGAGCTTTAAGATACTCAGGACGGATCTCGTCCACCCCCGAAGCCTTGCCACTGAGTTTTTTGACCAGCTTGGTGACTTCAGCCTGGGTGATGAACGAATCCAGCCCCAAGCACCCCGTCTCTTTTTCCCCCACGGAAGGAGTGTCTGTCAGGTTGAGGAGACCCTCAAAGTATTCCTTCCACCGCCCGACATGTCCTCCTTCAAGGTCAGCAGCTCCTCACTCCCACTGAAAACAGTGTAAGCGAAGCAATGCTTTCCCCTCCGGAGGCCCCGGATGGTTTGCCAGAATCGCTTTGAGGATAACCGATAGTCTTTTTCCATGGCCTCTCCGAACTCCTCCCAGGCCCGAGATTTTGCCTCTGCAACCGCCCGGGCTGCGACACGCTTGGACTCACGGTACCTGCTTTCTGCTTCAGGAGTCCCACAAGCCAGCCAAGCTCGATAGGACTCCTTCTTCATCTTGACAGCATCCCTTACTATCGGTGTTCCACCACCGGGTTCGGGGATTGTCACCATGACAGGCACCGCAAACCTTACGGCCGCAGCTACGGGCAGCCGCATCGACAATAGAGGCAGAGAACACAGCCCATTCGGACTCCACGTCTCCAACCTCCCTCGGAACCTGAGAGAAGCTCTCCCGGAGGTGGAAGTTGAACACACTGACCGAGGGTTCCACCAGACGTTCCCAGCAGACCCTCACTACACGTTTGGGCCTGCCGAGTCTTTCAGGCTTCCTCCTCTTCCAGCGTATCCAGCTTACCACCAGGTGGTGTCAGTGGACAGCTCGGCCCCTCTCTTCACCCGAGTTTCAAGGACATGCGGCCGAAGATCAGAAGATACGACTACAAAGTCGATCATTGACCTTCGGCCTAGGGTGTCCTGGTGCCAGGTGCACCGATGGACATCCTTATGCCTGAACATGGTGTTCATTATGGACAATCCATGACTTGCACAGAAGTCCAATAATGAGACACCACTCAGGTTCAGAGCTGGGGGCTAGTTCCTCCCAATCACGCCCCTCCAGGTGTCACTGTCGTTTCCCACGTGGGCGTTGAAGTCTCCCAGTAGAATGATGGAATCCCCGGGAGGGGCGCTTTCTAACACCCTCCCCAAGGATGTTAAGAAGGCCTGGTACTCTGTACTGCCGTTCGGCCCATAGGCCGAAACAACTGTCAGAGTCCTCCCTTCGACCCGAAGGCGAAGGGATGCGACCCTCTCATCTACCGGGGTGAACTCCAACACAAGACGGCTGAGCTTGGGGGAGACAAGCAGCCCCACCCCGCCCTCCGCCTCTCCCTGCGGGTCACTCCAGAGTAGAAGAGAGTCCTGCCTCTCTCAAGGAGCTGGGTTCCAGAGCCCTGACTGTGCGTAGAGGCGAGCTCAACTATTTCTAGCCGGTATCTTTCCACCTCCCGCACAAGCTCGGGCTCCTTCCCCGCCAGTGAGGTGACATTCCATGTCCCCAGACCCAGTTTAAGCGACCACGGATCAGGTCGCCGAGGTCTCCGCCTCTAACTGCCGCCCAATCCTCTATGCACCGGTCCCTCATGGTTCCCTCCTGCAGGTGGTGGGCCCACTGGGGGATGGCCTTGTGTAGCTCCTTCGGGCTGGGACCGGCCGGGTCCCGTGAGGAAGAGCCCGACCACCAGGCGCTCGCCGACGAACCCCAAACCCAGGCCTGGCTCCAGGGTGGGGTCCCGGCTCTGCCGTACCGGGCGACGTCACATGCCTCGCTGTGGTCCTCGTCATAAGGGTCTTTGAACCGCTCTTCGTCTGACCTGTCACCCAGAGCCTGTTTGCCTTGGGAGACCCTACCTGGGGCATTTAGCCCCTGACAACATAGCCTCTGGGATCACCCAGGCACTGAAACCCCTCCACCACGTTACGGTGGCGGTTCAAGGAGGGGGCTAAATTTTTAATTTTTTAAATTTTTAATTTTTGCAACAAAAATCTATCTCCTATTAATTCCCTTTTACATATACTTTAGGCATAGGTATAATGATTTGTGAATGCTGAGTTTTATTCCTTCAGCCTCAACCTGTCTGAGTGAGTAGTGTTTGATACAAAAAATACTTATTCCCATAAAAGGCCAGATCATTTCTCAAGTTTTTTTCATAACATGTTACTGTTTTACAAGTGTGTCTTTAATTTGTTTGGACTCTGTCTACTTTTCATTGTTTTAAGCAAGGGAAACAAGCGCTGCTCAGATCTGAATACGGCTGATTACCATAGAATAACGGCTGTATGATGTCTTGTTCTCTCTTTGCAAAGATGAAAAATAAAATGCAGACTGAGTACAGACTGATCAATCTGCATTTATTTAACTGGAGTAAATAGTTGAAAACTTTTTTCGCACAACAACTGAAATTATTTAATAGCTTGAAATGAATGCTGAGTCATTTGTTATGAATAGGTATAGATGAGTTACTCATGTGTAATGAGAGGGAGCCTTGCCATTTCTGCCGTATCATCACTAATGTCTCTGCTCACATTTTCTCTTTAACCCACCTCACCCCTTGTTCATCTTCTCTCACTCTGGGTTCCTCCTTCTCAGTGTGAAGTGACTTTATACTCTTTTTTTTTTTTTTTACATCTCCTCTTGTTCCATATTGTTTTGTTTCTGTGTTTCTGTCATAAAGGCCAATGCTTTCCTCGCCTGCACCTGCCTCCCATCATCATACGCATGCTACTCAAACCTTTTCTCCTTTCCTCTTCAGGCTGCATGTCACCTTTCTAAGGTGGAAAATATGAAAGGCAGCAGTCAGATGCAAAGCCTTAACTCTAACAAGCAAAAGCACTCAGCAGAAAGAAGCTGCAGAAATAAAAGTAGCTAAAGGAGAGACTGGAGGCTCTGTTGTCAAGGACGTAGATGACCTGCAGAAAGGACTTAGAAAAGGTGGAGATGGTATGGCAGGGAGAAGATCAGGTTTTATTGTAAGCCTAGTATGGGAATACTGCAGCTATGACTCCAAAACAATTTGAGACTGAAAAATCCACCCTTCGGAACAAAAGTCTACATTTAATTTGAGGGTTTGTAAATTCCTTTGAAAAATAATAATAATAAAAAAAAAACAATGAACAAAGATGTTTTAAAAGTACCTTTTTAGACATTTTTTATGGTAACATGCTGCGTACTGCGGCCAGCGGCATTCAAAATGGAAAGATATAAAGTTCTTAACCATGAACAAATTTGCCTGTACTGACATCAAATGTTGCACAAGGTTAAAGTGGAACATTTTGGTCAAATACAGTGTTTTTACTCTTTATACAGTGACTTAAAATGATATACAGGGATGAGTACATTAGTTATGATACAAACAAGGATATTAGTTTCTGTTTCTATCACCTACAGCCTGAATAAAGTCTGAAACAACTAACCATAGTGTACAATGCTTTCAGCTTTTACAACATTGTTTTTTATATGTGTTATATATGTATCTATATGTAGATATATAGATATATATAGGGGTGGAACGGTTCACAAAATCCACGGTTCGGTTCGATTCACGGTTTCGTGGCCACGGTTTTCGGTTCGGTTCGATTCGGTATATGTTGATTGTTACACCGAAATCCCATAAAAATGTATGAAATTAAAGAAAAAATTCCCCAAAAAATAATGGATTGTAATTATTTTAAATGATCCGCGGAAACCCTGAATCATTTCTGTATGTTTTGATGCTTTGAATTTAATCATCTCGCGCATGCTCTATACCATCTCCAAGAGACTCAGAGGGGAGCGGACGGGAGCCACAGTGGAGGCTGTAGGCTTTGCTTTGAGCAGCCGGTCTGGAGCGCAGCGGGGGTTTCTGACAGAGTATGAGGGATTTCGGGGTTAGCATGACATGTTGGTCATGTTGCTGTTAGCATAAACAAAACGTGTTGCACAATGCTTACACACTGTTGCACTTTTATCCACAACTTTCTTTCCGCTGTCATCGTAGGTCACTCTAAATGCAAAGTGGTCCTATACAGCAGACCTATAAAGTGCTGCTGGCGCGTCTTCCAACTCCTGTTCTTTCCCACTCGCCATTCCGACAAAATTCTCCACAACAACTGATTTTTTTCCCTTGCTAAGCTGCTTCGCTTCTTCGTCTTCTTGTTTACTACTGGTGGTTGGCTTTGGTCGCAGTACCGCCACCTTCGCCTATGAGAAAAAGGAGCAGCGCATGAACCGAATGAAACACACGCGAATCGAACCGAGACAGTCGAACCGAACGGTTCGGACGGTTTTCATAAATCGTCCCATCCCTAATATATATATTCTCTAGCTTGGTCTAAATGATTTTGCGTTACACAACGATGCAGGATAAAGGCAAAATGTTTCATATTTAAAAGCCAGAGGTGAAATACAGAAGGATCAAGAGTAAAAAGCTCAAGAATAAAAGAAGAGCACTGGACAAAGGAGGTGGCAGCAGCAGAAAACCCTAATAATTCAGCTCAGTGAGATGGATAAATAGCACTTTGCATGTTTGTATTTTGGTCGTGGGGGGCTGGCTCTGCTGTGTGAGAGATGGCTTAGTTTACCCACAGGGCTGAGACACTAAATGGAGCTGTGTGGTAACCTGTTCCTAGCTAATCTTTGTCCTTACTCTGTACCGAGTCAGATGGCAAAACTGTTTAAGGTTTTACACTTTTCAGAGTCTCCAAAACACCCCTTCAGTTATGATGATTATACTTAAAGTTCTTGTCTTGGTTGGTTTCATTTGAAGACTTTCACTATCTCTTCATGTCTCTTGCCATTTTAAAGGTCTCTTCTAAGTTTTATTCCTTCCTTCCACATCCCCCTTGGTGTCTGTTCTGCTTCAGTCTGTTAGAAGTGTTTTCCTGATCCCTCTTATTCCAAGGTTGTCATTTGGAAAGTAACATAAAGTTCAGCAAATATCAGTGAACATATTAACAACCCATCCATCCATCCTTCCATCCATGCATGCATCCATCCTTCCATCCATGCATGCATCCATCCATCCATCCATCCATCCATCCATCCATCCATCCATCCATCCATCCATCCATCCATCCATCCATTTTCTGTCACGCTTATCCCAAGCGGGGTCATGAGGGGTGCTGCTGCCTATCTCCAGCTGTCTAGGGGTGAGAGGCGGGATACACCTTGGACAGGTTGCCAGTCCATTGCAGGGCAACATATTAACAATGTCAAAGGAAAGTTACCCTAACACTACCTCAAGGATGTTACCGTCATTTTGCAGAATTATTTGAAATAGTCCAAAAAGATGTTTGATACCATAGTGTCTAACATTATGGCTGCAAAAAGAGCAGCAAAAAGTTGAGCAGGAAAAATGAACTGAACAGAACAAAATAAAATGGAATACAACAGAATGGAAAAGAGCAGAACAAATGAATAGAACCAATCATAATTGAAAACAGCACAGATTGGATGCCTCCTTGCTTTCTCTTCTCCTAGCACATCGACTAAAACTCGTCTCAATTCAACTAAAAATCGTATACTTTGAAATTTATCTTTCCACTGTCGTGGGAAAAAAGTATTCAACTATTCACCCTAGTTAAATAAACGGTGATCAATGGATTTCACTCAGTCGGCACATTTATTCATATCTTTGCAAAGAAAGAACAGTCATCATACAGCCCTTATGGCACAGCATTCTGCCCTGTTCTGCTAGATCAGCGTTCATCCCCCTTACTTACAACAATGGAAAAGTAGTCAGAGTCAAAACAAATTACAGACACTTTGGTTAAACAGTAACATGTTATGAATAGACCTTGAGAAAGAATCTGATTTGTTGTGGGAAGAAGCTATGTCTGGTCTACAAACACCATCCTGCAGAGAATTGTGTGGCCTTGAGAGAGAAACAGACTGAGTGAAAACTTTTATAGTGAGTAAATAGGATAAATTAATATATAATAGAAGGGAGATAAAAATTTTCAGAAAGCACCACCAAAACTCAAATTTAGGGGCATAAGAATGCATAAGAAATATGAAAACATTAAGAATATGTTCTAAAGTTCCATTTTCTTTCATATTTAAATACATTTTCTCATCAGCGTGCCAGAGGGGAGGTAATTCTAGGCAGGCAGGTATTTCTCAGCATAACACGGTAGTGAGTCTGATGTAGTGGAAAAATTTCTAATCGTCTTTTGGAAAGTAAGCTTGTATGAGCAATGCAAACAGTAAGTATAAAAAAGTGTATTTAGTTTGTGGTTCCTGCAGCCTCTCCCTCTCTTTTCAATTTGCAGAGCATATTATCTCATCTCTTAATCCAGTGATTTGAATTAAGACTCAACAAACTGAAGCTTGCATTAGTATCTCTGCTCCTTCCCTTTGGTCCATTGTGATCCAAACAAGCTCTGTCTCACATCAAAGTGCAAATTTGGCATCAGCTACAGATCACAGATTTCATATCCTCTGTTTGTATCATCGCAGAGTTTGATCTTGTTTAGTGCTGCAAAGTGCCATGACGTAACTGGCAGAGCAGAAGAGTGAATATGGTAATCCTGTCAGGATGATTGTAATACACTTCAACTGTGACCTGATTTGGTGTTGTGAGGATAAAAGTATTATATTGCCAACCAGAAGAGCACATTTCACACCAGCTGTCAGGCTATTGTTACTGTGCTCTTTGGTTCCCGTTGGTTAGGGTGTTCCTTCCCGTCAGGTTCAAATGTAAAAGGCTCCATCAGAAGGCAAACAGACCAAATTAAAGTTCTTAGTATTAGTAGATGTGCTCTTGCCTCAAAACAAAACATTTGTTGAGATATTTCAATAAAAAATATGCAAAGTATTATCTTTTTATAGTAAAAGATAGATAAAAAGAAAGTTGTGCTTGATATTTTTCAACCACTACTGCGGAGTTGGTGGCAGCACTAGTGCTGTAACAGTTTCCTGGTAGATAGTTTTTGTTAAATGTATATTCTTCTCAAATGCAAGTAGCCACTATTTATTTATTTGTTATTTGAAGTAGGAAAGTTGACATTCATCAATGCATCAGCAAATGCTTCAACATAAATGTGCCAGCACCAGAGCCAAATTTCATCCATTGCAATAAGGCCTACAAAAATTTAACAATACATTCTACAATTCCTGTAGAAATGGTAGTGCCATTTATACAGGAAAGCAGCCACAGACACAAATCTTGCCAGCAGAATATTAACAATAAAACAGAAAAAAATTGTTGAAAGAGCCCAGAAATAGAATTATCCAATAAAAGAAAGGAAGAAAAAAACAACAACAAAAAAAAACAACAACAAAACAAAACAAAAAAAAGATCATTGGTACCCCTCTAAATATGATTGGTTTGTATCTGGGAGGTACATCTAAGGTAACTATAGAATCTGAGCCGGGTTTAGACCATGTTGATCCAGTTGAACTTCCAAAGTTAGTGAAACTATTATCTTCATTAAAGCTTTCAATTTGTTTGTTAGGTCCAGTTCCAACCATGTTATTTAAGGAAGTATTCCCTCAGATTTTCACCTCCCTTTAGACATGATTAATCTATCCCTGTTACAGGAATATGTTCTTGAGGTTTTTTAGGTGGCAATAAATAAAACTTAACTTAAGACATTGCCTCTTGACCCAGATGATTTGGTCAATTATAGACCTACTGTATATCTAATATTCCTTTTTTATATTAAATTCTTGAAAATAGTTGCTACTGTAAACAAGTGTGTGACGCTTACAACCTAATTAAGTTTCAGTCAGATTTTAGAGCTCATCATAGCACTGAAAAAGCTCTGCTGAAATGTTAGATCTCAGAGCAGCATTTTGATACAGTTTATCATAATCTTCTTTTGGAAAGACTTGAGCATTTTGTAGGAATTAAGGGAACTGTACTACACTGTAACAATAAAATTGTTGGGTCTACTTGGTAACAAACAATTAAATTAAGTTATTCCAACCTAAAATTGGAAAGTAAACTGAACTTAATTATCTAAGTTGTTTCCAAGCAATATTTTATATTAATTCAACTTAAATGTAAGGCAAATTCAAACTTAACTTTTCTTACTTTTTCAACTCAATTATATAATTTAGCTGAAAATAAAGTCATACTTTTTAAGAGCCTAATAGTGGTCAAAGTTAAAGCAGCTTTAGTAGTAATCTTAATTTCTCATTGCAGTTTTTTCATCATGACAGCATTGCTGTTGATACAATATTAAGTTGGCTTCAAATGGACACAAAGTCACAACCATATTTTGAATTACAGCCTTAGTTGCATTGTACTTCATGGCATTGTACTTCACAGAGGTGTAATGGAAGGAGGAGATATGTGTTACATGAACACACATACTGCATACACTTACAAATGCCTGCAGAAACATAACGATATGTCTGTGGTACAAAGGCCCAAAACAGGCATATGAACAACAAAGTTTCTTCCTCTAGTGAAAACACACATTTTCAGCTCTGCAGATACTGTGTGAAACTAATCAGTGACACAGATTAAACCTTTCCCAAGAAAAGGGTAAATATAAAACTGTGGAAAGACTACCATAGATATACAGGTAAAAGCTAATAAATTAGAATATTTTGAAAAACTTGATTTACTTCTGTTTTGTCTGCATTCAGAAGCAGAAAGTTAAGAGTCATCCAGGTTTTTATATCTTCAAGACATGCCTGAAATCTATGTAATGGGTTAGCTTCATCTGGATTTATAGACAGATACAGCTGGGTATCATCAGCATAACAGTGAAAATTAATCCCATGCTGTCTAATAACTCTACCAATTGGGAGCATGTATAAAGTAAAGAGAATTGGTCCTAGCACTGATCCCCGTGGTACTCCACAGGTAACCTTTGAGCATGTTGAAGATCTGTCATTAACATGAACAAACTGAATTCGATCAGATAGATAAGATTTAAACCAGTCTAGTGCTGTTCCTTTAATTCCAACAAAATATTCAAGTCTTTCTAAAAGAATATTATGGTCAACTGTATCAAATGCAACACTGAGATCCAACAGGACGAGCACAGATCCATTATCTGAGGCCATGAGAAAATCATTAGTGACTTTCACCAGAGTTGTTTCAGTGCTATGATGAGCTCTAAAGCCAGACTGAAACTCTTCAAAAAGTTCATAATGTTATTATTATTATTAAGTGATCTCACACTTGTTTGGCAACTACTTTCTCAAGAATTTTAGATAAGAAAGGAACATTGGATATAGGTCTATAATTGACCAAGTCATCTGGGTCAAGAGACAGTTTCTTAAGCAGAGGTTTAATTACAGCAACTTTAAAAGCCTTAGGTACATATCCCTGTAACAGAGATACATTAATCACATCTGAAATGGAGGAGGAGATAAAAGGGAATACCTCCTTAAATAACCTGGTTGGAACTGGATCTAACATACAGGTTTAAGGCTTAGATGAAGACAATTATTTTGCTAACTCTGAAAATTCAACTGGATCTAAGCAGTCTATACCCAGTTCAGATTCCATGACTACCTCAGATACAATCGCGGATAGAGGAGTGCTAATGATCTTATTTTTAAAAAGATAAATCTTATTTATAAAGAATCCCATAAAATCATTACTTCTAAGAGTAGGTGGAATGGACGGTTCTATGATGAGCTCTAAAGCCAGACTGAAACTCTTCAAAAAGTTCATTATGGTTATGTGATCAAAGCAGTCTAAACCCGGTTCAGATTCCATGACTACCTCTGGTACAATCGCGAGAGGCTACATGCTGCCGTGTGTATGTGAAGGCAGCGAGAGAAGGACGGCACGCGCGCGGCGGTGGCTGCGGTAGTATTGATACTTTTAAAATTGAGTATCGTATCCGGATACAACGTTTTAGTATCGATACTTTTTGGAGTATTGATACTTTTGACAACCCTAGTTTTGAGTTTGAATTTTGGATTTTCATTTGTTCCCACTTCAAATCATCAAAATTAACTGAAATAAACATTTGAATGCATCAGTCTGTGTGAAATGGATAAATATAATGTACAAGTTACGCCTTTTGAATGCAATTACTGAAATAAATCAAGTTTTTCAAAATATTCTAATTTACTGGCTTTTACCTGTGTGTAACATTCTGGTTCAAGAAATATAGTTTTCATATCAGTTGTCTACATATATATATATATATATATATATATATATATATATATATATATATATATATATATATATATAAACTTTCCTTTCATTGGTTTATGAATGACTTTAAAATCTATATTCCTTCTCTTAAGAAGATAAAAAATGACAAATATGTTCAAAAAATTTTGACTTGATTTCTCCAAACATCTGCTATTTTAAGTGCATTAACCCTTTTGTTTTTATTATTTCTATGGCTATGTCTATGTTTGTTTTAAATGTTTGCTGAGATAAATCCCCTGTTAGTTGTTTTTTACTTCTTTGTTTTTCTTTTATTGTAATTGATCTTACGGTGGCCCTGAGGTGCAAAACACTACAACATTAACGAATGCACAACAACATTAATGAAAACACAACGACATTAATAAAAACACTACAACATTAATGAAAACACAACGACATTAACAAAAGCACTACAACATTAATGAAAACACAACGACATTAACGAAAACACAACAACATTAACGAAAAAACACAACATTAACGAAAACACAACAACATTAATGAAAACACAACGACATTAACGAAAACACAACAACATTAATGAAAACACAACATTAATGAAAACACGACATTAATAAAAACACTACAACATTAATGAAGCACAAATACAAATTCAAAAACACAACAACATTAACAAAGCACAAATAGAAATTCAAAAACACAACAACATTACCAAAAACACAACAACATTAACGAAAACACAACAACAGTAATGAAAACACAACGACATTAACGAAAACACAACAACATTAATGAAAACACAACGACATTAATAAAAACACTACAACATTAATGAAAACACGACATTAACAAAAACACTACAACATTAATGAAGCACAAATACAAATTAAAAAACACAACAATATTAACGAAGCACAAATACAAATTCAAAAACACAACAACATTAACACGAATGCACAACAAAATTAACGAAAACACAACGGAAAAGGTATGTCCCAGTGGGTGACCTTTGTTTTACTTTTGAACCGGAAGTTATTTGGCTTTAACGTGTTTTTTAAAAACAGGAATGTTCTCCGTGATCCAAACCTTACTTCTGCTATTCGAGAGTATTTTGACTCAGGATATACATATGAGGTGATACTGGACATGCTTGTAGTGTTTTTATTAATGTCGTTGTGTTTTCATTAATGTTGTGTTTTCGTTAATGTTGTTGTGTTTTTGTTAATGTTGTTGTGTTTTTGAATTTGTATTTGTGCTTCGTTAATGTTGTTGTGTTTTTGAATTTGTATTTGTGCTTCATTAATGATGTAGTGTTTTTGTTAATGTCGTTGTCATTTCAATAATGTTGTTGTGTTTTTGTTAATGTTGTTGTGTTTTTGAATTTGGATTTGTGCTTCCTTAATGTTGTTGTGTTTTTATTAATGTCGTTGTGTTTTCATTAATGTTGTTGTGTTTTTGTTAATGTTGTTGTGTTTTTGAATTTGTATTTGTGCTTCGTTAATGTTGTTGTGTTTTTGAATTTGTATTTGTGCTTCATTAATGTTATAGTGTTTTTGTTAATGTCGTTGTGTTTTCATTAATGTTGTTGTGCCACCGTATGATCTTTATCTGTTCATGTTCACCTTTGCTATCCTCTCCGAGAGTATTTTTTCATGTTAATGTTTGTTGACTTAATAAAAAAAAAGCATTGTGCAACACGTGTTATACTATACAAAACATAATAGATTTTCCTAACAATCAACTTATACCGAACCGAACCGAAAAACGGTGACCACGAAACCGTGAACCGAACCGAACCGTGGATTTGTGAACCCACCCCTATTATTTATCTTACATAATTAGACTTACCATTTCTTCTTCAGTTTGAGGAGAGGAAAGAGAAACTGGTGGGCTCTCTGTGTGGGGGAAAAATCTGGAACGGGCAGCAAAGTATACGTGATGATGTAAAATACCAAGAAACTTATTGAACCACTATTAATAAAATGAGAAATACACATTAAGAGAACAACTTCTAATTTTAAGTCGATATCCATCATAAAAATACACTGCTATCAGTAAAGCAGAAATTTTCAAGAGAATCATTGAGAAAATTAAATTACTTCAACTTTTACAAAATAAAACATTTACAGTGTAGGATGCTTTATTAGAAACACAATGTTTAAGTTAGAATATTAGATCAGACTAATAAAAAAAATGCTAAATTCCTGTCTCATTGAAAAGTACAGTGGGGACTGGTTGGAAATGGACGGTTTCCTGCGTGATTCCTGTGTGATTCCCACGTGAATCACGTTGTATTTCCTGAGGCCAGTTTTTTTATTTCAAAAAGAACTGCAATGTACCCGGACAACCACCAGGTGGCGCTTGGGACCTCTGCCGTGCTGAGGGTGACGTTTGTGGGCCTGCAGTCAACTGAAAAGCAGGTTTATTGGGGATCTTGGTGTGATACTGTGCTATTTTATTTTGTTTTTGATTAAAATAAAGTTAATGAATTAATTTAACATAAGATTATGCAGTCAAGTGACTGCATAATCTTATTTTATTAAAAAATGGTTGCGTAGTTATAGATACACCTCCGATCTTATCTGAGAACTGTTATTTCTATTTATCTGCATCGCTATTATTTAATGAAAAATAAAATTAATTAAGTTGGAGCCGGGGATACGGACTGTAGCGCAACCAGAGAAAGGCGACAGAGACAGTGCTGCGGCTGGTGATGTTGAAATTAAAATCATATCCAAAGTTGATTCCTCATTAAGATAAGCCAAAGTTATTCAAAAGGGTATGTAAGAAAATATATTTTCTTTAGTTTTGTAAAATACAAGTGCCGTTGAAAGCTTTGTTTTTGTGTGTTACTTTCTTGCCGTGCAATACGTGACACCCCTCCCAGTCTGGTCAAGTAGCAGACTGGGAGGGATGTCACGTGTTGCGAACTTATAGCGCAGTGGTTAAACAATTGGAGTTATTCGTTGGACATTCACGCATGAGCCTGTATAAAAAGAGGAGCTGACCAGCTCCTTTAGTCAGAGACTTAAAGTAGACACCATGTCTGTAAGAAGGAGCGCTACCGCAGGTCATTCGTTCCTGCTGCCAGCAGACTCTATAATAATGCACTATATCAACAATAACTCCTGTAAAAACCACTGCAGCTACATTATAGTTTTGTATTTATTGAACAATATGCTGTGCAATATGTTGAATGTGCAATATTTCTCCTCCTGTATATAAGCCATCCGTATTGCACATATCGTTATTTCTTTTTTTTTTATTTCCTATTGTTTTGTTTTTCATTGTGTGCCATACATGTACACATGCAACTTAATCCTATTTATCTTGATATACTGTATATACCTGGATATACTGTATATATATTGCTTATTCTTAATGCACCTTTTTCCTCCCTGTTTGCACCTCCAGTAACTTCTATGCCAATATGTGACGAGTGAATTTCTCTGCTGTGAGATCAATAAAGCTCATCTAATCACATCTACTCCAATCTAAATAAATAAATAAATATACACATGTTCAATAAATAAATAAGCATTCAATTAATTACCCCCAATAAATGGTGAAATGATATGTTCTCATAATAAATCATTTATTTAAAAAATGCTGTTATGTTCCTTTTTTTTTAAATTCCTTTTAAAATGCTTAACTATTTTTATTCTTTTATTTTCTTTCAAAAAAATCACTAGATTTTAAAAACACTCATAGGTTTTGAAAGGTATTATATATATATAGAAACTAAAACGCTCGGATCTTTCTGTCATTTTGTGTGCGTGTGAAGCATCTGCAATGTTTTCGTTAAATATTCAAATAAATAAGATGGACTTTAAACTAGCAGACACGTTTGGATTTTTGCCATTTAATTTTTTTATTTAATTTTAAAAACGAAAGAAATGGAAATGGGGTTTTTATGTCATGATCTTGGCGCTGATGGTTTGGTTTTTTCCTCTGCTTCTTGCTCCCTGTCTCCCTGGTTCTGCGGTTCTAAGCTGATTGTTTGCCTCCCATCAGCGACAGGTTATTTGTGTGTTTTGGTGAGACGTTTCCTAGCTTTCTTTAGTCTGTCTGCTTCCCTGATTATGACCAGTTTTCTGTCCTGTGGATCAGCAGTCAACTTAAAAGCAGGTTTATTGGGGATCTTGGTGTGATATTGTTCAATTTTATTTTGTTTTTGATTAAAATAAAGTTAATGAATTAATTTAACATACTGTAGGGACTGCATAATCTTATTTTATGAAAATATTTATAGATAGATTGATAGTAGTTATAGGTACACCTCCGATCTTATCTGAGAACTGTCTATTTTTATGTATTTGCATCTCTATTATTTAATGAAAAATAAAATTATTTAAGTTGGAGCCGGGGATACGGACTGAGGCGCAACCAGAGAAAGGCGACAGAGACAGTGCTGCGGCTGGTGATGTTGAAATTAAAATCATATCCAAAGTTGATTCCTCATTAAGATAAGCCAAAGTTATTCAAAAGGGTATGTAAGAAAATATATTTTCTTTAGTTTTGTAAAATATAAGTGCCGTTGAAAGCTTTTGTTTTATCCTTGATTATTAATCAGGCTGCTCCAGCTGCCCCGCCCCTGACAGCTGCCGCGCCGTAGTCTGCTACTGATAGTCCAGCTTCTCTTGAACCGCGTCTGTAGAGCCTTCCTGACTCAGTGCGAAATTCATTTTGAATTACAGCCCTCTGCGTTTCCTTCTGATCGAGCCAAGGTGGCCAATGTCATCTCTCTGTTAGCGGGAAAGGCCAAATTATGGGGAACGTCAGAGTGGTTGAATAATCCTGAACTCTGCAGCTCTTATAATAATTTTTCTTTGGAAGTAATCAGAGTTTTTTGCCCAGTATTCTCCTATCCCTGCAGAGATCTGCCCTGCAGCAGACACGCAGCCCCGCGCACCTGTTGGTGTTTAATAAACGTTTTAAACTTTCCCACTGCCTGTCTCGCCTCGAATTCTGGGTCCAATATTCTCATTATTATCATTACATTTTTACAGGTTTGCTTAAAAAGATTTATATAGTAGCCCATAATATAATAGTGAAACATAAAGTCAGGAAAATGTCTCATAGAAAATGGTTTTTATTTGCATTTCAAATCAATATATTACTGATAGCAAATGACATGTATCTCTTGGCCCTGGGAATATTACATGCCAGTCGCTGCTCCATTCAAGGCTACAACCTCATCGTTGTCTTGGAAAAACCGATGTGTAGACATTTACCCTCTTGTTCTCTGACAATAGAGTTCAAGCGCCGCTATAGTAGTAGCGGCATTCTTGCATTAAGTGGTTTGCTTAATTAATTGGTGATGTTTAGAACAGGATGACATAGAGGAACCCATTATATCCAGATTACGTTCTGGTCATACGTGGTTAAATAGTACATGATTTAAAAAGGAATAAACCGGATTAGCTCACTAACTTGCGCGTTGATCACATAACTGTGTTTTTCTCTCCAAAACACACAACTGCACCGCAGGCTTTGGAAGAAAAATCCAATCCATCACGGCGGGGCGGTGCTGATCCCCGCAATATTAACCCTTCATTTCGTATTGATGATTAAAAGTATTTATAACTACATTATTTTACAGTACAGTACAGTAGTTAACATTTATACCGTACTTTTATTTGTTAAACAAATGCTTGGGCCTGTATAAAGTTTTTATTCCCTGATTTCAATGTTGTAAGGAGTATTTCATCGTATGATAACTCTAAAAAAAAAAAAAAAAGGTTTCTACTTCACGTATTTCACCTATCGCTGGTTCTTTTTGGAATGTAACCTCCGCGATAAACGAGGGTTCACTGTATTTAAAATGGAAATACTCCGGATTAGCTCACTGACTTTTGGGTGGGTCACAACCATCCCTGACAACAGTTTAGAAACGCCGCTATTCATCGCGGCAGCAAGCAGCATTCTTGCATAATGTGCCTAAAAAGCCTGGGGGGTTGGGCCTTTCATGCTTGTTGTAAGGCATCATAGCGTCCTTTTCCAGATCAAACTGAAAATTTTACCAGCTAGATGATAATAAAAATAACAAAAATAGTATAACAATACGCCTATTATTATCAGAGTAAGATATTGAGGCTGTAGAATGATAATCTCTATGGTCTAATGAAATTCCTTGGAAAGATGGAGCGCACATCAGCTGATCTAAATAAAAGAAAGATGCCATAAAGTCAAACAGCATAATAGGCTACTATCCGTAATATATATAAATAAGTTAAAGAAGTTATTGTACAAACACACAAAAACAATGTAACACACAAAAACAAAGCTTTCAACGGCACATATATTTTACAAAACTAAAGAAAATATATTTTCCTACATACCCTTTTGAATAACTTTGGCTTATCTTAATGAGGAATCAACTTTGGATATGATTTTAATTTCAACATCACCAGCCGCAGCACTGTCTCTGTCGCCTTTCTCTGGTTGCGCTACAGTCCGTATCCCCGGCTCCAACTTAATTAATTTTATTTTTCATTAAATAATAGCGATGCAGATAAATAGAAATAACAGTTCTCAGATAAGATCGGAGGTGTATCTATAACTACTATCAATCTATCTATAAATATTTTCATGAAATAAGATTATGCAGTCCCAATGTTAAATTAATTCATTAACTTTATTTTAATCAAAAACAAAATAAAATTGAACAATATCACACCAAGATCCCCAATAAACCTGCTTTTCAGTTGACTGCAGGGCCACAAACATACAGACACGGTGTCTACTGCAAGTCTCTGACTAAAGGAGCTGGTCAGCTCCTCTTTTTATACAGGCTCATGCGTGAATGTCCAACGAATAACTCCAATTGTTGTTTCAAAAATAGAAAACCTGGTTTCATTCTAACTTTCATTACTTTATAAAAAAAAAAAAAAAAAAAATTTAAGGCAACTCGGCCACAGTTGGGATTGAACCCACAAGCTGTTAGTCTACACACCACTCAGCTTAATCACTGGGCTATAAGTTCGCAACATGTGACAGCCCTCCCAGTCTGCTAGTTGACCAGACTGGGAGGGGTGTCACGTATTGCACGGCAAGAAAGTAACACACAAAAACAAAGCTTTCAACTGCACTTATATTTTACAAAACTAAAGAAAATATATTTTCTTACATACCCTTTTGAATAACTTTGGCTTATCTTAATGAGGAATCAACTTTGGATATGATTTTAATTTCAACATCACCAGCCGCAGCACTGTCTCTGTCGCCTTTCTCTGGTTGCGCTACAGTCCGTATCCCCGGCTCCAACTTAATTAATTTTATTTTTCATTAAATAATAGCGATGCAGATAAATAGAAATAACAGTTCTCAGATAAGATCGGAGGTGTATCTATAACTACTATTAATCTATCTATAAATATTTTCATGAAATAAGATTATGCAGTCCCAATGTTAAATTAATTCATTAACTTTATTTTAATCAAAAACAAAATAAAATAGAACAATATCACACCAAGATCCCCGATAAACCTGATTTTCAGTTGACTGCAGGCCCACAAACGTACAGACACGGTGTCTACTGCAAGTCTCTGACTAAAGGAGCTGGTCAGCTCCTCTTTTTATACAGGCTCATGCGTGAATGTCCAACGAATAACTCCAATTGTTGTTTCAAAAATAGAAAACCTGGTTTCATTACTTTACATTCTAACTTGCATTACTTTGTAAAAAAGCGATAATAATTATAATAAAAAAAAAAAAAAACATTTAAGGCAACTCGGCCTCAGCTGGGATTGAATCCACAGTCTGTTGAACCAAAGACCACTCAGCTTAACCTCTGCGCTACACACTTGCAACATGTGACACCCTTCCAGTCTGCTACTCGACCTATGTAATTCTGACTCATGGGACGCCGAAATGGAGTCAGACTGCCACCTAGTGGCTATAGTAGTCACATGTTTTTCACACAATACGTGAAACACGCGGAGCGTGAGTGAAGTGTCCATTTCCAATCAGCGCCCACTGTAGGTTTAACACCTGCTTAATAAATATTTATATACGGTACGGCAGATCTGTCAAACAACACCCATATCAACCAGATTCTAATCTACCAAATATGAATAAGTTATATCATGCATTACAGTGGAAAAAATGTTTAATGAAGTCAGCTACCCTTAGCTCAGGTACAGCATGTATTGATTTGAATTAGTTAAAAAGATTTACATCAACCTGCAATATAAAATCAGTTTTGTTAAACATTTTGTCACCAACTAGACACCATATTGATGTTCTTACTGTCTTACATTTGCCAGTGTTGCCCCTAAAAATCTGACCAAAAAGCAGGGGGTGCAGCTGTAGACTTGCAGAAAATAATGGACAACAGTAAGCTTATGTTGTGACCTTGTTCTCCCATGAGGCTGAAGAGAGCTGCAGCCATGTGGAACAGCTACCTTAATTAGCCACATGCTCATTGTTAGCTGCAGTAATTGGCCTTGTGGAGCTGGAGGAAGGCAGATGAAACTGGAAACAGATTCATGGGAAACAGTTAATCAATGATATGTTTCAATCCATCATGTTGGCAAATATGATTATTTGGAATACAATGAAAACATGACAGAAATAAATAAAAAGAAACAGCTCCATTTTTCCTTTTCACCTTCAGGGATGGATTACTCCAGTTTTGCTGCTAACTGGCTGTTTTCTTTATGCTAATTTGCAAAAGGAGGGAAATTTAATTACAAAAAAAGAGTAACTGTAATTCGTTACAGTTACAATGAGAAAATATGTAATTCAGTTACAGTTACTTCCGAAAATATTAAGAATTACAAATTTAGTTAAATTTTTTAAGAAATATAAAGAAAAACCTTTGCAAAATATGTAATGATATTTTATTGCTTCGCGCCCTGTATCGCCGTTTCCCGCTACGGCTCCTTGTCTCTATCATATTTGCCACTCTGATGATCCATCCTGTGCTCGTGGAGCCTCCTTGAGGAACAGCAAGCGAGCGGACGGTTCTATTTCAGCTCAAGCAGCGCATCAAACAGTGATGGGCAGTAGCGCCACTAAATGTAGCAAAGCAATTAGTTTAACTACATGTTCCAGTAGCTTGACCGTAGCGTCGCTGCTTTATTTATCAAGTAACTTTCCTGTAGTGACGTTATTACTTTGATCAAGTAGCGATGTAGCGTCCACAAACGCTACCAAATCCAGGGCAAAACTAAGAAATGAAACCAGGTTTTCTATTTTGAAACAACAGAGTTATTTGTTGGACATTCACGCATGAGCCTCTATTCTATCTCTTCTATGTGTATCTCCCAAAACATGCGAATGCACACGGCAGTGGAACTCAAAGAATGACACACACAGACACAGAGCCACACACACAGGATGAAGGAGGAGACAGGAGCAGAGCGAGAGGAGCAGCCAACTGTCCCTACCTTATCTTCAGAGATTATGAAACTTGTTGAATCCTCAGATAAAAAAATAAGTGTACAGATGTCTGCTTCGCAATAAAAAAAAAAAAAAAACGGTTGTCAACGTCCAGGACATCCAACACCAACCTGAGAACAAACATTCAGGTGAATCACTAATTTCCCTTCTGCAGTATGCAAGGAGGGAAATTAGAGTTCAATAAGGTGACCGCTGTAGGAAAGAAGTGGTTTCTGAACCTGCTTGCGTTAGTCTGCAAACTGTGTAAATGGTAGAGCCTGGGGTAGGAACAGAAAAGAGTATGGCCCGATGAGAGGAGTCTGAGAAAATCTTCCATGCCTGGTGCTGGCATCTCTTCTTGTGGACATCCTGTGATTGCCTGTCAGCAGTTCCCTCTCAGCTTAGTGCTTTTTTAAGGTTCACATTCAGTTCTCAAAAATTAAATGTTGAACATGGGTAAATACTCATTAAAACCTTAAAGTAATCAAAAAGTAACCAAAGGTAATTAGTTACATTACTTTTTAAAAGTAATCCAAAAAGTTACACTACAATTACATTTTAAACAAGGTAATTTGTAACTGTAACGGATTACATTTTTAAAGTAACTTACCCAGCACTGGTCATAGGCTAAATGGATTGGTCTAGTACAGGGGTAACCAATTAAAAATCTGTGGGGTCCAAATAAAGGAAATCATCAACCAGTAAAGGTCTTGAGACATTTTTAATTATAATCTGTTACTTTAAAAAGCATTTAACACTGAAATAAAATGAGATGTTTATGCACCCATTTGATACATTGATTTTTCTAAATAAAGATATTAAAAAAATAAAAATTTTCAATTTTAAAATCTAAAGTGTTTTTTGAAGTAGAGCACAACAATCATCTAATTTGGTAGATAGACAGTTTCATGACAAATTTTATAAAACAATTGAACTGACGGTTTTTTTTTGTTTGTTATTTATGGCTTAATGAGAGAAGTGGGCTTAATGCTGCCCTGCAAGGCTTTAAACCTGGGTTTGAATGGCGACAAAGCCATTCCCAAATACATATCGAGGTGCTCATTCGTGAGCCTGGATTGACATTTATTTATTTTTAATTCTACTCTCACATCATTTGACTTAGTGAGAACCAAAGAAACAAATTGACTTCATAATGTGTAAATAAGCTGCAGGACAGTTAAAAACGTCGATGGCTTAACCCTGTAATGCCAAATGTATCATATTTGACACCTTTTGCATAATTTAATGGTAAAAACCTGCTCAAAATCCTATTGTACACAATCAGATATACCTGATAACAGAGGGCAGAAGACTACACAAAAAACAATCTTGACATATCGCATAGTAATAAATTATTAATATCAAAAATGTATTTCTGTTTTTTCTTTTTACATATTTTGTTAAAAGGCCAAATAAGGACTTCAAACCAAAAAAAAAGTAATTTTCTGTTTTGTTTATTCTTGCATCGGGCTTTAAAGGGTTAAATATGCAGTGCCCCAAAGTCTGGGTTCGAAATAGAAGAGAAAGAAAGGAGAAAGGGATTGATGTCACATCGACATCGATCTTTATAGCAGTATTAAAGCTTGCGTAATTATAGGTCAGGGTGAGAGCCCAATATCAATGCCTTTCATGATGTCATGGTTTTGGTTGTGTTAACCTTTATCTCCTAAGTTTTCATTGGTCTTACTTTTTATTGTTGTGTTCTAGGTATTTTTTTTTATTTTATTTGAGTTGTACTGTGGAGCAGCTGCAGAAATCATGAAGGAAAGGTCCCAAACTTGTGAAAGATGTTGGACCAAAACTGAGCTAACCTACATAACTCAATTTGTGGAGCACAACTAGTAATATACATCTCCCTGAACACAACCGAGTGCAACAGTCTGAGGGCAACATCATGATGTGGGAAAGATTAAGATGAAATAACCTGAGCATCCAGCCAGGGATACAAAGCAATCGAGTGGTTAGAATGGTCCAGATCAGGGGTCTTTGGGACCAACTGCCCTGCATATTTTTGATGTGTCTCTGCTCCAGCACACTTGCATTAAATGATTCCACTCCCTCCTTACCAGCCGTCACAGGCTGGAGGGGTCTGCAAATAACCCATTTATTTTAATTGGATCCGTGGAGGCAGGGGAAATACCTGTTAGGTTTATTCTTTATACATCATGTGCATTGTTACTTTATTAGTCAGATTAGAAAGAGTAGAAGGCCTTCCTTCACATTGTGGATGTCACGGTGTGTACGGAGGTCATCTAATCAAGACAGCCTTCGTGTCTTTAAGAGTACACAGGATATGGGCACATCTTGGAGCCGGTCTGACAGCTATCTGTAAACTTGAAGTATAGAAGCAAGCTGCATAAAGTTCAAGACATGGATGGCGTGTCAGTTTCTGATACGGCCAGCTGAACATCAACATGATGCAACACATAGACCCATGAGCTATAAGAAGCAGGTGATGACGTTGTTCGGGGCTCAAACTTTGCCGGACGCTCGCGGACGTGATTTTTGAGACCACAGCAGTGCAAGCTCTAAGCATTTTTCTCTGTCCTGTAACGACCTGATCTGGAATAAACTCTGTTACTTTTTTACTCCTGTTTTATAGTCCTTTTTATATGGTTTTACCCAGTTTGAGTTAAGAGTAGTAAATAACTTGCTCCCAGGAAAAGAACCGGTGAGGAGGCCCGGGGGCGCTACGGCCTTTTCTTCCAAGGGGACAAATCCTTCTCATTTTAACACACCTAAGCATGCAGGGCAGCTGGTCCTGAAGATTGAACTTCAAGCAACCCATCTAGGCAAACTTAAGACCAACTGAATACCCTGAACCAGAAAAACTATGTTCTCATATGCTCTCCATCCAATCTGACTGAGCCTGAGATGTTCTTTAACAAATAGTCTATAGTAGGGCTAACACAATTAATCGGATTAATCATGATTTATTATTATCTATTTACTTTTATTAAAATAATCGTCAACTAATTGAACTTAATTAAAACTAATAAACAACCAGAGGTGTCAAGTAATAAAGTACAAATACTTCATTACTGTACTTAAGTACACTTTTTAGCTATCTGTACTTTACTCCATTACTTATTTTTCCTCCTACTTCCTACTTCTACTCATTACATTTTCACTCAAGTATGTGTACTTTCTATTCCTTACATTTTTAAAACAACCGTTACTCGTTACTCTTGGGTTTGGTTTAATGTAGAGGTCACGGTTTAGCGGACCGCGGTCCGGTGTTATGCCGAAAAGTGCATGCCTGCTGAGATATGCATCCCCAGTCGCGGGAGCGCGCCTCCCTCTGTAAAACTGCATATCAACAAGGAAAACGGAAGACAATATGACCAATGGAGCTACATGTTGATATATTAATCATAAAAAAATGTTTGAATATACCTCTCATGGGAAAAAAATTGTGGTTATTTGGCAGATTCATTTACAAAAGTACGTGTGTTATGAACATTAAATCCAAAGATTTTGTCCGAGGTACGGCGGATTTATTTGTTGTAGTCTCTTGTTATTCACACACAACAATAAACAGTGATATCCGACGTGAGTTTGGAAACTGCAAAGCTTTGTATAATATTAAGCGGAAAATTAAATGCGCATCACAGCGTTTACAGACCAGTGATGCATTAGCGAGCATCAGATAGCTATGGCGCATTCTATACTATCAGCTCCGGGGCTGGTCCGGGAACCCTGCAGGACAGGAGAAAAGAGCCAGCGGGGGACGGAGCGACCGAACCCAACCTGTTGATGGAAGCCTGGACACAGGCGGCCCCCTGCTTCCCCCCGCCTGCCCTGGCTGGGGCTGAGGACGGGCGGCTAAGGGCTCTCTGCCGAGGTCTGGTCCAGTCAGAAATTCAAAAGTCAGAAAGCCAAAAATCTTAGGAGGTCTCCAGCCAGAGTAAACTACATAATTCAGGCTCAGTAGGGCTGAAATGAAATTTCCACCACACTTTTTGATTTTGATGTTTGTTTTTGTTTTGTTTTAAATGAACATTTGGCAGATTTTCTTTATCTTCCAGCTTATAAATTCAATTAATAATAATGATAGATTGATAGATTAATAAAGTAAATTGTAAATCCAACTGTAAATAATTTTAGATACAAATTATATTCTCTTGTCGTTTTGGTGCCTTTTATGTTGAATTGTTATATTTTGGTTCCCTAAGTTGACCTACAAGGCCCAGTGTTTAAATTTATGTATTTAATTATAAACACATAAATATGCTCATAAACATATTGACATTGCAAGGTCTTAAAAAAAAAACCAATTGCAACTCTGATGAATTGTTGTAAATTCACTGAGGTCTGGCTTCCAAGTCCAACAAAAGCTCTCTGTTAATATAGCCCCTCCTTAATAATCAATATATACTGTATGAACATTTGTTGGTTTGAAACTCTTTGTTTGTCTGCAGGTAAAGATCAAAGGGACTTCAAATTTGTATCATTATTATGGAGCCTAGGCGGACGTTCAACTGAAGAAACTCAGCATACCATCTTGCTAACCAGCAGTGTACAGACTGACCAACTTCATCTATCTCCACTTCACCACCAGTTTCAGGCCTGGGGTGAAACAGCCCTGTTCTTTGCTCCTGTTCATGCATACCTATCCAAATTAAGTGCTATGTTTCCTGCCGAGGTCTGAGGGCCAAAGACAAAGTAATTGTGTAACGAGCACTGAAGCTTGGACCCACTATTCAGCAGACAAACAGAAAGCTTCAAAACAGGTTTATTTAAAAATAACAAAAATAGCATGACAAAAACTCCTCAGAGCGGGTTTCCTTATTCTCTGTTGAGACAGGAAACTCAGATCAGTGACAAGAATGAAGAGCGGAGAAGCCTACAAAAAGTCACTGACCTGGTTGAGAGTTCAGTCCCAAACTCAGAGAGGAGAAACCAGGGTGGGACAGTCCACCGCTTGCAGTCGTAACCTCTTCAGAGTACCGGGGAGCTGGCACTAGCGACAAAGAGCGAGCAACAGTGTCCATGAGGGATTATACGAAGCCGAAATCCAGTCCAGAGCAGTGTCAGAAACCAGGTGATCCAAGAGCCGAAGAGGTATCCAGGGAGAATCCAAGCCGAGGTCAGAAAAACTGTCCAAGTTCGATGACAGGCAAAATCCAGGCAGTCACACCAAAAACCAAAACTGAGACTGGCTGAATAATCCGACGCTGATGGCAGCGGAGCAAACAACCTAAATAGCTGCAGGGACCAGGTGAATCCGATCAGCAGTAATCAGCCTCAGGGCCAATTAGGGCAGGCGACCAGGAGGAGAGGAAAAAAAAAAAAAACATCAGCGCCACGATTATGACAAATTGTATCAAGAAATTTCTTCTAATTGTCTTTTCTCTTTGCTTGAGACTGAAATAATTTAATTTTTACAAAACCAGGACTCGTCTCGATCAGTTTTTAACCAGTGTTGACCTGTTTGTTTGTTCACTGGACCTCACCTCTGAAAGACAGACTGTTGAGGGCTGATGTAATACAGACATAGGTAACTTGCCCCATATTCATAACCAGAAGCAATTTCTGATATATGTAGCTCCACTTTCCTTCTTTGGTTTTGCCCTTTCTCAGTCAGTCTTTGGATATTTTTTTGTGGTTAAAGCTGTGAAGCTTGCTTGGTACATCAGTTGCTCTGCTCCGCCATCTCCATTTGATCTGGCTTACCCTCCGCCCACCTTTCTTATCAGTTCTGCACACAATGCATGTGTGCTTTATGTTGAGGCTTAAAGAATACAGGCTCAGTTGCTAACAGGTGCTTGAGAGAGATATAAAAGGAAAAAGGTGATTGTGCTAAGGGGATGTAAATGTTGGCCGGACAGGAAGAGAACCTGCGGAATGATTCATGATGAAGAGATGGCAACATTCAGCCCAGAAAACAAAGACACATGGATTTATCAATGCATGAGTGCTTCCAAAACACACATAGCCTGGGCTGTACGTACACCAGCCCTAGCAGCCACACCATTTGACATGATCTGACACACATACATTACACACACATCGCCCTTGGTTATCAGACTGGACGTCCGCTACGAGAATTCTGCAGCCCTGCTTTGTGTGTCATGGAGCTGAGCCAGGACATCAGGACATCCTGCAATGGACCTCTGGTGTCAATAAGAATGCTTATCTGGGTGGTTGGGGTGGGTGGTGTTGGTGGTTGGGGGAGCAAATAAACAGAAGCAATAAACTGTGGAAGACAAAAGGCCAGGATGGGTGGAGGATGGGAGCCTGCGTGGGCTGAATGTATACTCACAAGCTTTCAGCAGAGGTATAAATATATCAGCAGTTGCAGAAAATGGATGGCCTGATTTTGTTCATGCGTTTATGTTTTTTTTTTTTTTTATTGGTTTGAGCAGGCCTAATATAACTGTTATCAGGAGGTTAAATAATATTTTTTGATTTCCCACCATTTTATGACTGTCATCTGTAACTGTTTCTCTGTCTAATAGAATTTCATGTTTGATTTTAAAATGTTTTACTAATTTCCTGTGACAAATGAGGTGTGGATATCTCTCCATATGGAGATCTCTCTGGTTTCCTCCCAGTATTTAAAGCATGAGTGATTAGTGGACAGGAAGTTGTGAACCCGCCACATATTGAAATTAGTTGATGGCTTCTTCAGATTAATTTCAAACCCAGCAACCGAAAAAGAAAAGAAACTAATCTGGTGTGTTCAACTGTCTTAAGGAAGAAGACGTTTAGCTAATTACTGCGGTTTGTCCTGTTAGCTCAACAGAAGATTAGAAATTCTGCCAGATTACATGAACATAGATTATATAACCCCAGTTTATTACTGAGTGGTCTTCACTAGGGCTGCAACAATGAATCGATAAAATCGATAAAAATCGACTTTTAAAAGCGTTGGCAACGAATTTAATCATCGATTAGTTGTGTCGCGCGATTAATGCGTCATCCGCCGCCGCCGTCATCCCGGGGAAGAAAAAAAAATATGGCGGAGCGAGTCAGCGCCGCAGTTGCGGTGTTGCCAACTCAGCGACTTTTCAGACCCCTCCAGCGACTATTTTTTTAAAAAGCGACTAGCGACAAATCTCGCGACTTTTTACGGTGTCACTGGCGGCTTTTGGAGACTCTTACGTGAAAGCATGTATCGTTCCTACTCTTGTCCTCCAGCGGCAGCTGCTGCCGTGGGGCGCCTCCCCCATCCCAACGCCTTTCTCCCTCTCCCACAAGAATCCCTCTCAGCGCTGCAGTCCGAGCCGCAGGATTTTAGTGAGGAGTTTACCCTCAGCGTCCAGACTGCAAATGAAGCGCGCATGCCCCGGCGCAAATTGATCACAATAATTAAAATAGCCTGCGCTTTGTAAAGTGAAAAAAGTCGTAACATGCAACTTTTGTAAAAACAAATAAACATGGCACGGAAGCACCACTGTTATGACGCAGCACCTGAAAAGAAAACATGTTGGAGCCTTCAATGGCAGTGAAGATAGCTGATCAGCAGGATGAGTAACCATGTTTGTTTCATTTTAAAGTGGGGAAACGTAAGTTAGTTTCTCAGGTAGCTCATCTGATGCTTTCCTTACCGTGTTAGTAGGTTACAGACAGTGATAAGGATGGCTACTTATTTTACTTTTAATTTCATTTGAATTAGCTTAAGCAGCGTTTATATTTTCTTTATAAATAAATAAATTTGCAAATTATGAGGGCAAGGCTTTTAAAGTTTAAATCTTCTGGCAAAGATAAAGTAAAGAAGATCCTGCAATTTATGGAAGTAAAGCAGAATAAAATCCAGCAAGATCAGTAATATGTCAATTAAGTATATGCCACATTCCCATGTAAATATCTGTCTTTGGAGGATGTGTTTTTTAGCACCCCTAGTTCTCTCATTTTTATTCCAAATACAATTTATAATTTGAATCACAGGGCTATTTTTATCTCTATGGTTGAGTATTTTCTCAAGTAGCAACTTTAACTGCTATACTTTCCTGTCTTAAAAGGCAGAACTCTTCTAGTCTAAAAAAAACTCATTTGTTGAAATGGGGGGGCCTATTGTTTGAACCCCTTAGGGGCTTTAAAAAACAAAAATGCCTGTCTCTTTTTGCACTTTATGAAACAAAGTAGCCTATATTTTGTGGATGTACAGCTACATTTCTCATGTAAGTTTGCGTAGTTTTAAAACAAACATTTATTTTTCATATTGCACCAGTACAGTTAATGAGAAACCTGTACTTGTGGGCTTGTTTGTTCTGTCTAAAATGTTTATTTTGGAATAAAGAGGTTAATATAAAAAAAATATTTTGTGTCCGATTCATCGATTAATCGAAAAAATAATCGGCCGATTCGTCGATTTTCAAAATAATCGTTAGTTGCAGCCCTAGTCTTCACACTTGACTATATCTGTGTTTAAAATTGAAAAAGATCTCCTATTTTTATTTTCCTACCCCACCTTAATCAGGTGTTGTTAGACATGATGTCAGGTCATATACATGATTTTATTTCTATGGTTATAAAATAACAATGAAAGATTGCCCTACAGCTCTATAATTAATTAGATATTCAATAATGGGTTTTTCCTGTTATTCTTTCACTGAAGTCACTTGTAAAACATTTTTTTGACTTCTTGAAATTAAATTTATAATTCAGCACCTCTAGATAGGAAACTGTTGTTAGTAAATCCTACTGAAAGACTGGTTAGTTCATGTAACTGAGACCAACAGTTTGACTCTCAGCTTAGTTGGTAGGGCATTCCTTAATGTTTATTGGCTTTATTCCACGAAGGCATGAGGGGAATATTGAGTTCTTCATCTTTACTTGGCACATCATCTTCACTCCGGATGCAGGAGTTTGGATTGGTGTTAGAAAGGGATTTAGATTCTTACAGGTCTTGGCCCGGCTGTTTCGTTTCTCATTTATTCTTTAGTCTGTAAAAAACCTTGAGTTGAAATGGTTTGTGAAATATGTAAATCCACTAATTGATTTGAAATGAAATTCTAATTATTCTCAGTAAATCCTATTAAAAAGAAATCAAATCTCACTTAAAGTCATAGGGAAATTATATTTAAAAGTCAAATTATTATGGCCTAAACATGTATATAAATGTACTCTTTATATTTATGATATTGTCCCAAAATTTAGAAAAGTTCTATTTAAAGAAAAATCCTGTCTTAAATTCTGTGATTTTTTTTCCCCATATCTTATGCAGGCCAGTTAGTTATATATCAGCTTGTACACCTAAAGTCTGCCAATCATATATCAACAGTCATCTATCAATCAATTTTGTTCAGTCATCGCATCTTGTTTCATATGTCGCAGCTCAAATATGCACTGGTTGAAATAAGAAATAAGATTAATTTACTTTACCATTGAGTTACGCCCCAATGTTCATGGGGATGGATGTCTGTGTTGCGAGACAAGGGCTCAAACATGTACAGCTATCAGCCTTCTACACCAAACGACACTTCTGCCGCCTTGGTTGTCCTTTTTGAAACATCTTCGTCCCCAATTTTCTCCTCTAAACTAAAATGTATGACGGAGGAGACTCATCCACGATCTCCGACACAAAACTCCTCTTGCATGTTTACGTTGTCCATAGCGTCCTTCACAGTGTCGATTCTAAGTCACCAATTTAGTGCTACTTCGTCCTAATGTAATTTCCCATTGGGAGCCTACTAGCACTAAGTTGCTAACTGGTTAGCAAGATGCTTCCGACAAACCAGCTACAATCCAAAAGGCTTGCAAACCTTTTGTCACAACAACCCCGTCCTCTTAATAAACGACTAATAATATTCACTTTATTCACTCGTGTAAAGCTGTGGACCACTCGGGAGAATTTGGAAATGCAACAGTTGGAACGGTTAGTTGGAACTGCAGGGTAAAGTCCCTTCGACTTTTACCCTGCAAAGGAACCAGCTTCACTGTGTTGTTTGCACATTATTTTACAAGAAACAACATCCAAAAAAAAAATCCTGAGAGTTTAGGATAATGCTAAACTTTATGCACCCACAATTTGCATGTTAGGAGTAGGTAAGAGTAAGGCCGTCAACTGACCATCATTGTCATGATGTTTCTCTGCTTTGTAATTATTACATTTTGCTTATGTTATATGTAAGTTCAATAATAAATAGTTTCAGGAAAGATACAGTTTCATTTGAATTATCAGTTTATCAAAAAAAAATTTAGAATTTCATTGCCTGTACGGTATATACAGGCCAGCTGACAGGTTTGCCACACACACGCACACAGGCCTGCTCAACTCTAGCCAATAAGGAAGGAAGGATTAACTGAGTCTCACTCACAAAGGGGAAACATCCACATGATCCGTTCAAGTCCGAGTGACAGTCCACTCCTTTACTCCTCTGGGTCCAACATCTGCCTGTCCGCTCTCCAATGAGTTCCCTCTTCTCTGGATTAAACCCCCACAAACTGGATCCAATGATAAACCAAGAGCCCCCCAAAACTGAGTGCCTCTCCAGCAATATTCAAGCCTCAGTCTATTTTCCCACTGTCCCTGAACTGATCACTGTGATCTCCCCTTTAGAGTTTCCGGTTCCGGTTCACCAGTCCGCTGAGTTCCAGCATTGTTTCCCCACAGAGTTTCAATCTCCATCAGTGTTTGCTAACCTACAATAAACCTGTTAAACTTTTACCCTTGGTCTCTGAGTGGTTCTCTGCATGTGGGTTAGATCTTTAAATCCTATTATGTAAGAATGCTCTGTAATTGTGTTTCCTTTTTTTGATTATGCACATCTGCTAGCTTTTTATTCTAAAAAATCTATAATATTGCAGCGGCAAATTATCAAAGCTTTTCAAAAGCCTGTTTAAAAGCTCCAATAAAAGGCTTCAGATTGCGACAATTTCGCTGTCATTTTTCTAAAGACCAGAATTTTCATTTGGTGACCCTTGTCCTTTAACTACTGATGAATATACAGGAATACAGTCATACAAAAGTCAACTCCTCTGAGATAGCACGGGATGCAATTTCTATTTTTTTTTTATTATTATTTAAAATTTCAATGTATAACATGGATGCATAAACACCTCATTTTAATTCAGTGTTAAATTCTGTTTAAAGTAACAGATCATTAAAAATGTCTCCAGACCTTTACTGATTGCTGATGTTCTTTATTCAGACCCCACTAATTTGTAATTGGTTACCCAGTTTTAATGTTTATAAATATTTATTTCACGTCATGTGTGCCATCTAGTGAAAACTACTGTAATTGGATGAGTCATATAACGCAAACACTCATTGGTTAGCCAAAGGAAATCATCAGAAGCAAGCAGGTATTCTTCAAACTGCTAACGTGAATTGTCTATGCCATGCTACAATGTCTAATTCAGAAAAAGATGTCGAAATATCTGAAAGGTCAAACACAGGCAAGAGGTATCAGGAGATGAAGAGCAACGAGACCTCCTTCATCATGGGCCCTATCTCAAAGAATTTTTTGAAATGGTCGAAAAATTGAGCTTTCAATCCATATAGTGGCATCTGGCTGTTTGTTTTAAATTTTTTTTTTACTTTTATACTGTAAGTAGTTTTTGGAGCACATACTTTTACTTAAGTAAAGAGGTCAAGTTGATACTTCAACTTTTACCAGAGTGTTTTTAAACTGCAGTACCTATACTTCTACTTAAGCAACAAATGTGTGTACTTTTGACAACACTGAACTAATGACATCTGACCCGTTTATCCCCCCGTGTCGGTGGGTGTGAGTATACAGGTGCTGGTCATAAAATTAGAATATCATGAAAAAGTAGATTGATTTCAGTAATTCCATTTAAAAAGTGAAACTTGTATATTATATTCATACATTACATACAAACTCATATATTTCAGATGTTTATTTTGTTTAATTTTGATGATTACAAATGACAACAAATGAAAATCTCAAATTCATCATATCAGAAAATTAGAATATTACTGAAGACCAATAAAAACAAAGGATTTATAGAAATGTTGGCCAACTGAAAAGTATGAACATGAAAAGTATGAGCATGTACAGCACTCAGTATTTAGTTGGGCCTCCTTTGGCCTGTATTACTGCAGCAATGCGGCGTGGCATGGAGTCGATCAGTCTGTGGCACTGCTCAGGTGTTATGATAGCCAAGGTTGCTCTAATAGTGGCTTTTAGCTCTTCTGAATTGTTGGGTCTGGTGTATTGCATCTTCTTCTTCACAATACCCCATAGATTTTCTATGGGGTTAAGGTCAGGAGAGTTTGCTGGCCAATTAAGAACAGGGATACCATGGTCCTTCAACCAGGTACTGGTAGCTTTGGCACTGTGTGCAGGTGCCAAGTCCTGTTGGAAAATGAAATCTGCATCTCCAAAAAGTTGGTCAGCTGCAGGAAGCATGAAGTGCTCTAAAACTTCCTGGTATGTGGCTGCGTTGACCCTGGACCTCAGAAAACACAATGGACCAACACCAGCAGATGACATGGCACCCCAAACCATCACTGACTGTGGAAACTTTACACTGGACTTCAAGCAACGTGGATGAAGTGCCTCTCTTCTTTTCCTCCAGACTCTGGGACCTTGATTTCCAAAGGAAATGCAAAATTTACTTTCATCAGAGAACATGACTTTGGACCACTCACCAGCAGTCCAGTCCTGTTTCTCTTTAGCCCAGGCAAGACGCTTCTGACGCTGTCTGTGGTTCAAGAGTGGCTTGACACAAGGAATGCGACAGCAGAAACCCATGTCTTTCATACGTCTGTGTGTGGTGGTTCTTGAAGCACTCACTCCAGCTGCAGTCCACTCTTTGTGAATCTCCCCCACATTTTTGAATGGGTTTTGTTTCACAATCCTCTCCAGGGTGCGGTTATCTCTCTTGCTTGTACACTTTTTTCGACCACATCTTTTCCTTCCCTTCGCCTCTCTATTAATGTGCTTGGACACTGAGCTCTGTGAACAGCCAGCCTCTTTAGCGATGACCTTTTGTGTCTTGCCCTCCTTGTGCAAGGTGTCGATGGTCGTCTTTTGGACAACTGTCAAGTCAGCAGTCTTCCCCATGATTGTGTAGCCTATAGAACTAGACTGAAAGACCATTTAAAGGCTTTTGCAGGTGGTTTGAGTTAATTAGCTGATTAGAGTGTGGCACCAGGGGCCATCAATTTTGAACCTTTTCACAATATTCTAATTTTCTGATATGATGAATTTGAGATTTTCATTTGTTGTCATTTGTAATCATCAAAATTAAACAAAATAAACATCTGAAATATATGAGTTTGTATGTAATGTATGAATATAATATACAAGTTTCACTTTTTAAATGGAATTACTGAAATCAATCTACTTTTTCATGATATTCTAATTTTATGACCAGCACCTGTATATGGCTGCATGACTGATGATTAAACATCTTTGTACTATCTCCCTGTTGGTAAGCATGTCTTTTAATTGATGGGTGGGAGTCTGTGCTTCACTTGTTTGTTGCCCTTCTCAGGTCAAAAATATACCACTACATTTGATTAGGCTATTGTTTTAGCCAGTAATGTGACCCCACCATGGGAGAGCTGATATTAGCTCTATGCTAACTCACTCTTCCAACACACAGGGATTCAATAAGGGAGCTGTTAATTTGGAAATAAAAATTTATAGAAATAAACTGTGTTATAATTTGATAAAAAAGATTGTGCCTAATTTTTCTAGTCTAAAATTTTGATTTGGCATACATTTTTCAATTTCCCTTGGTCAAAAGTCAAGAAATTTCTGGTTGCAATATTTTTTTTTAAGTCCCCATGACAACCCCCATATATGGAAAGAGTAAGCAGCCAGACCAAATCTGAGCCAGTGGGTGCTAGCCTCCTCCACAGAAACTTACTCCTCCCGCCAATCCGATTTCCTGACAGTAATGAAGACGTGGACAGAGAGATACTCTACCTCATATTACTGCTTTGTCACAAAACTGATCACCTTTTTTGTATTGTTGAAAATGCCAATGTGTCACTGTCAGTCACAGTGGAAACCACACCTAGCTCTCAGCCCTGGCCATTCGATGCCCATTTCGGATTTGTCTTTTCTGGCAGCATTTTAAAATGTCATACGAGGGCAGTAGTAAGCCCCTGCAGCGCTGTCCGTTGTCATGGTTAGGTTAAGGACGAAGGTGTGTATTGTGTTTATGTTGAGGTTAGGTTAAGGTACGCCCTGCTGATGGTTAAGGATATTTTCAGAGTTAGGCATAGAAAGGGTTGAAAATGATGGAAAATAAACTGAAATATAAGGGAATTGGCACATGGTCCTCACTAAATATAGTCAAACAAGTATGCGTGTGTAGAGGGTTTAAAAAGTCCTTGTGCTAATACATTTATACGTCAGCATTTCTGTTGCTTACTTCTTTACTTAAGCCTGAAACTAAAACCCAGTCATCAGCATAAAACATTCTCCTGCAGCAGGCCATTAGCCTATTTACCAACATTAAGAAAATCAAGAGGAAAACCTCTCATTAATGGACTATTAACCCTCCTTTTCTTCCCATCCACTACATTTAGAACCCTGAAGAGTTACTGAGTATCAAAGTTTGGTGTAGCTTCCATTTGCCCGTTTCTTGCCCTTTCTCCAAAGCAGGGGTACTTCATGGCTACCGAGTCATAGGAAGTGCTACCAATACTGACCTATAAACTGGAGGGATCAGTGTTCACCTACAGTAAATCTCATCCATAAAAACTAATTTGTATTCTTATTTTATTCTTTTATTCATTGCTAATTTTCTTTTTAATATTGTCATTTTGAAACCACTGAAATATGATGAAATAGTTAACATGATGAAATAATACATAAATGATTAAAAAGAAGAGCAAAAAAAAAAAATTAAACTTAACCCACTGAGTGAGTTCTTCTGTTCTGTTCTTCTGTTTTCAGAAGACAAAGAGGGCACACCATGTGGTCCTTGAGGGCCCCTTGGTGGCCGCGGGCACTGCGTTGGTGACCCCTGCTCTAAAGCATCATTGTTAAAGTTTGCATACAATCACAAGCTGTCATTGTGAATGGAGTGAAGTTCATTAGTCAGGAATTCAGACAGCCATTACCATCATCTTCTCCCCAACAATGTGCAGGCAGACCTGTTGAGTTGAATATGGGCACTCAAACCTGACAGCCATCACAAAACTACAGAGAAGAGAAAGGATAGTCTAAAACCTTTCATCTGAACATTTCAACCTCTGGATTTTAATAAGGGGTGAAGCCTCTGGTTAAAACGCTTTAACATAATGAACTAAAGTTAAATGATTATCGTCGAGGGTATTTTTTAGTACTTAATTGGTATTACTGCTTCATTGCTGCTGTTTGATACATCGGGGAAATATTTACTCTAATACTATTTAAACTGAAGTTTAATTATTTATGCTGATGAGAACAAACAATCTCTGCTGATGAAACAATAATCATCACTTAAATTAAACTTTGACACCAATTGATATAAACTGGTATAACATTTCTCCACTGTGAGATCAATAAAGTCAGTGAATCAATCAATAAAGTAAATCACACACACATCATACGCGCGCACATTTGTTTTTAAAACATAAATATAAAAAATATAACCCTGGATGTCTGGGGCACAGTGATTCACCTACATGTTATGAATGCTGGTGTACCATAAAGAATAAAGTATGAACAGTTCGGTTTGTGCTTTCAAGTCTACTGCTCATAGGAAGATGTTACTTGGATATAACCTAACAGAATATGTTCAGAACAGCTCCAAATGACACAAAACTTATATAGTTGAGTAGAACATGATGTAATAACGTAAAATCAAAGCCTTTAAATTGAAACATATTTCATTTCAATTAAGTGTTATCAGTTTAACAGTCAGACTTCTTCAAGTTATAAATGTGTCAGCATCCTTGTGAATTATGAAACATTTTATGAAATACAAGTTAGGAACATTAAGCAAAAATCTAACTTTTTTTTTCAAGAGCAATGAGGTTATGATTTTTTGGTGTAAAGTTATGCCCACCACTTTGCCTGCCACGTCTTGACGTTTGACTTATGAGTGGCAAAAAGCCTTGTTGAGGAGAGGAGGACATTTAATCCCTTTTCTGAACTGAAGCCTGTAAGCTGTAGTGATTTAGATGCAGCTGATGAATCTCTCTAAACTTTGATGATCTTATGAACCTAGATACTTTCAACTCCTCACATCACTGGCAGGATTTGCTACAGATCCTGCTCAACAATATGCAGTCTGAAAAACAGCTCATCAGGAACTAACCTGAACACAGCTCACGGTTTGTTAGGGAGGTTTCTTGTTCCTTCACAGTGGAATGGCCGCATCCTCAGCTGAACCATCTGGCCATCCACATTTCTGTACATCCTGGACTAGAGATGTCCCGATCCAGGTTTTTGCACTTCCGATCCGATACCGATATTGTTTTTGGACTTCCAATCTGAAACCGATACTGGCCAATACCAGCCTATCCGCCCATGTATTTAAGTTTAAGTTAAAGTATTTAGCCTTAGTTGTAAGACTCGTGTTGAAAAGGGTTTTAGTACTCTTGATAACATCTAGCCAGCTGAATTAGGTGAGATTGAATAAAACACAATGATTGGTAACAACAAACCTACCTGTTTATTAAGAGATAAACACAAACTGGACAAAATTATGAAAAGCAATCTAATATTGCACAGTGAACAGTAAAACGTAAACAGTTAAAGGTGCTATATTACTGTAAGTTTTAATAAAAATGCAAAACAGACAAGAGTGGAAAATAGTCTATTAACATAGAATCAGGACTCTACTCTTGAAAAAAGACACTGCTTAAAAAAAAATCAGTGCAATTAATAGTTACACAAAAAGGCCTTATACTCCCCAATGTCCTCCACACCTAGTCTCCATCTACACATCGTGCAGGATAAAATAATCCTACACGGCTGACATTTTCCCCGCTATCTTCCAATTCACCTGTTTTAATGGTTAGGCTGGGAGACAGACCCAAAAAGACCTGTGGGTGTTTTGAAGGTGTTCTGGAAAATACGGACCGGATTCGGGGAACACAGGCGCAAAATAGTGGAATGGATTGTTTCAATCGGCGAAACTGGAAAATACGGACCAGATCGGCATTTTTACATGCTTTGCCGATACGGATTTTTTTGCCAATATCGGCGTCCGATCCGATACGTGGATCGGATCGGGACAAGCCTATCCTGGACCCAGCAAGAACATGATGATAATTGAGTTTGTTCCTATTTTTCTTGGTTCTGAGGCATTAAACTTTCATAAATTCTTGTGCATTTTTGTTATATTAACTACAGAATCAGATAACTTCTGAATAAATATGGATCTGGGAGTGGCAGCCTGGTGATTAGGTTATAGAGCTTGGAATCCTGAGGTTCTTAGTTCATGCCCCACTCCCATAGACTGCCATTCTGGGTCCCCGAGCAAAGACCCTTAACCCCACACTGCTCCCCGGGTACCACACAATGGCAGCCAACTGCTCACTAAGGGGATGGGTTAAATCCAGAGAGTTAATTTTGTTGATCTGTACTTGAAACAGTTTAATGACGATAAAAGCTGAAAAAAATTATCTCTTTAAAGTTCAGTGCTGAGCTCAGTATTTAAATGCTGCAGTTACAGTTGTGATGAAAATCTGCTGAGAATGGTCATTAGTGCATTCATTCCTCATTGTGTTTGGCTTTATTACTAATTTAAAGTGATGGTGAAACAATGGCCTGCTCTTTGCAGGTCAGCAGGGAGTTTTGCAGGTTTTGACACAGATAAGTGTCATTTCTTTGCTCTGTATTTGGGACAGTGCAATGACAACAAAGTTGAATTCTATAAGGTTGACTTCAAACAAGCTGATGCAGCTGGAGCCCTCGGGTGCAGCGGATCAGATGATTTGATGCTTAAAATATTTCCATACCTGAACTCCACAACTTCTCTGTCCCAACCTGTACGTTCTCACACATTTAAAACCTCCTTCTTAGCTCACTTTATTTCATTTCCATCCAAATCTCAAAATGTCTTCTCAGGATGACAAGAATTTTACAGAAACTGTCTTTCAAGCTCTCATACACATACTTTAAGATGTTGATTATGCTATCTTAAGATCAAAGTATCAGTTTGGCTCAAGTACCGGTAGACTATTTTCAGTCAGAGGCAGGCAACCTGCGAGGGCTTTTGATAATCTCCACTGTGTAATAAGATCTCCTCTGAATTATGTTTAATTGCATTCAGTTTATTTATACAGCGCCAATTCACAACACAAGTCATCTCAAGGCACTTTACAGTTCAACCAGATCATACAGTCAAATTGATTCAAAGTTTTCTATCTAAGGAAAACCAGTTGATTGCATCGACTCATTGACTCAAATGCAATTCCTCACACTAAGCATGCTTGTAGCGACAGTGGAGAGGAAAACTCCCTTCTAACAGGAAGAAACTTCCAGCAGAACCGGGCTCAGTGTCAGCGGCCATCTGCTGAGGCCAACTGGGGTTCAAGGAGACAGAAGGAGAGATACAAAAAAAAGCTGCAAAAGGCGGCCCCTTCCAGGAAACGCACGGCCAAGCGGAAGAGCACCAAGCCAGCTCCCAAGTCAGAGGATGAAGAGAGCACATCCACGGTCAGAGAAACAGGACTACACTGGAAAACAGGCCAATCTCCAGCATCTATAAATAAGGGTGTTGATGGAAGCAGCACAGCTGATATTTCTCTCCAGGATGACGTCACAGCCAAACAGGAACAGACGAGGCAAAGCTACTATGAGAAAAAGCAGAGAGAGCAGAACGTCAGAGATTGAACTAACAGATTCTGCAGAATAGGAGAATAGAGAGAGAATGAAGCAGAATGATGAAATGGTGGTCCCTATGTCCTCCAGAAGTCTCAGATTGGATATAGGTCTATAATTGACCAAGTCATCTGGGTCAAGAGACGGTTTCTTAAGCAGAGGTTTAATTACAGCAACCTTAAAAGCCTTAGGTACATATTCCTGTAACAGAGATACATTAATCTAGGGCTGAACGATTTTGGAAAATAATCTAATTGCGATTTTTTACTTTGATATTGCGATTTAATGCGATTTTTCTATCCTGGTTTAATTTCTCATGTCTTTTTAAACATATACAAACAAATCTGTTTCATAATAATCAGATTTATTTAAAGCACAGATTACAATAATAAACGAAACAAATCTGTGTGCGTTTACCTTATTAACATCTTCTCATGTTTCATGAAACGCGATATATAAAAATATAGACTCCACTCCTTAAACATTGTCAGATTTTAACAGGACAGTCTATAAATGAATAAACAAAATAAGAAACGAAATAAATCACTGATCTCCAGTCAGTGGCATCAAACATACTAAAGTGCAGCATAGTATATCGAATTAATTACTTCTTTCAACCTGTAAACATTTTAATAGGTCAATCAAACTCTCAAATAAACAGAAAATAAATTAGTGTATGACCTTTTTAAATCCTAAGAAACGTTTTGAACAATCATATAAATTATATATTCACTCAGTAAGAGCAGCAAACAACTATTGTAAAGTGCAAAAAACATATGGCACTGTAAGCCACAAAGATTTGTCTCTGTATTTTTTTTAGAAGCTCACAGATTTTTTGCCAGGAAAATCAGCATGTCAACTTTTGCTGGTTTCAAAGAGGAGCGAGTGCAAGTCACTATATTCCCTCCAGCACTGAAAAGACGCTCTGAAGGAGCACTTGTGGCTGGGACACAAAGATACTTGCGGGCCATGTTGCACAGTTGTGGAAAGTTAATCCTGTGCATCTTCCACCAGGCCAAGGGGTCTTCCTCTCCATCGATGGTAGGAGTCATGAGGTAGCTGTTTAACTCTGCCTCAACAACATCTTCGGGTTGCATGCAAGAAACAGAAGAGCCCACAGCAGTCTTGAAGAAACTCCCAAGAGACTTCTTGCCCTTTTCAACAGAGGGCTGTGCATTTTTAGGCATCGTTGTGGTTTCAGTACGACTTCTCTTCTCCTGTCAGATAACAAAAAAAATACAGTAATTAGTGTTGAGGTTAAATTATAACTAGAAAGATATATTGTGTTTATGGAATCATAAATGTGATAATTACCAACCTGGTTATATGCACGCCTTGCTGGTTGCATAATTTCAGTTTTGAGTCGGGTCTTAATGGTGGGAATGTTGTCTGCAGCGATGTACTTGGTTTTGAACCTTGGGTCTAGAAAGGATGCAACATCCAAAAGCTCCTGGATGCTGGGGTCACTGTACTTATCGGTGAGGTAAGCCAGGGCCTTGGTCTTAATTGACCTTGTCAGGTCAGTTTCCTCTTGGTTTTCAGCCAGGACTGATGTGGACAGAAGGTGAAGAACTGGTTTTAAGTAAGAGATGCTGACGTACTCCTCTCCAGAGAGAGCATCCGTAAACTCCTGGAGAGGATGCAGTGCCTTGTGAATGGACTCCAACACCTCAATATCCTGCCAGGTTGGGATCAGGGAGCGTGCATATCGGTCACCTGACAACACCTGAGTGATGGCTTTGAGCTGCTCTAGCACCCTGGAAATCATCATTTCTTTGGATCCCTATCTTGTAGGGCATTCAGTGATGAGGGAGTGCTCAGGAAGTTTGAGTTCCCTTTGAGCTTCAGCCATTGCTGCCTTCTTCTTCCAGCTGTGGGAGAAGTGCCCCACCAGCTTCTTGCACAGCCCTATTGCTCTGGACACTCTGTCATCTTTAAGTGCATGTCCTGCAACATAAAATTAGATTATTAGATTATATTATTATGCTGCAAATCTACACTTCATTTCTTAATAAATAATATTAAGTACATTTATATCTCGTAATTTGTTACCTTTTTTTTTTAATCAATGTCTATATCAAGTCTTGCAAGTTATACAGTTAATTCATTACAACAATACCTCCAAATTGGTATTGAATATCAGCCAATATGCAGAGCACAGGTACTGGATCATAAAATGAATGGATTGGTGCATCTCTAGTGAAAAAGGATATTAACTTTCACATTCTTTTACTCAACCCCTTACATTACACACACATTCTCTCTCTGCGCATTCACAATCACACACACCCACACATAGATATTCTCTCTCTGCACATTCACAATCACACACACACACCCACACAGAGATATTCTCTCTCTGCGCATTCACAATCACACACACCCACACATAGATATTCTCTCTCTGCACATTCACAATCACACACACACACCCACACAGAGATATTCTCTCTCAGCGCATACACACACACACACACCCACACACAGATATTCTCTCTCTGCGCATTCATAATCACGCACTCTCATGCTGAGATATGTTACGTACCGATGGCAAGATGTAATCGGTGCCCAAAACACTGCAGTCTGGTCCATTCATTTAGTTGTGCTGCCAACACCATGTTTGATGCGTTGTCCGTCGTTATGCAGATGTGATTTTCTTCCGGTAAATTCCAGCTAGCCAGTCCCTCTCTCAAGCCAGCAGCAATGTTTTCCCCTGTGTGGTCGTCCAGGAAGTAGGAAGCTTGAAGGCAGCGAGCTTTAAGATTTAAGTCCTCGTCAATATAATGCACTGTTAGACTCTGGTATGGCTGCGCTGTTCGGCTTGACCACAAATCTGTAGTTGTTGCAAAAAACTCCACTGTTTTCAGCTCCGCAGCAACTCTGTCTCTGCATTTTTTGTATAGCTCAGGTATTGCGACTTGGTTAAAATATGTGTGCGAGGGCATTGAATACCGCTTATCCAACGTGTGTACCAAAGCCGTAAACCCAGGCTTGGTCACTATACTGACGGATATCATGTCTTTCGCTATAAACTCCGTAATTGCCCGAGTTATTTCAACGTGCCGTTTCGCATTATGTTCATAGGGAGTAACACTTTCAAACAGTTCGGTCAGTGATCCCTGTCGGGTGGTACTTTGCTTAACTGACGCTGAGGCACTGGTAGTTGCCATTCTAGCCATGCAGCTATCATACATAGCCTTGTGGTGTTTTTTCAAGTGCTGATAGAGGTTCGTCGTGTTACCTCGTGAGGTAGCAACCATAGCAAGGCATGTCCGGCACAACACCTGAGTTTGCGCAGCGTCTTCTTTCTTAAACCCAAAAAAATTCCACACCAATGACGTGCCGCTCCTCTTTGGTACCAGACCTTCAGTTGTGTCGGTGTTTGTGCATTCTGACGCCATTGTTCAGCAAGTTAGTCGCAGACGACATCAGCTTTCCCTCTGTGTTGTTTGGCTAGCGCGTCACCGTCACGTGACCATCACGTGACCGTCAAATCGCGTCCATTGCGGTTAGAAAATCGCGTTTTATCATATCGCGATATTATTGCAAATGCAATTAATCGTTCAGCCCTACATTAATCACATCTGAAATGGAGGAGGAGATAAAAGGGAATACCTCCTTAAATAACCTGGTTGGAACTGGATCTAACATACAAGTTTAAGGCTTAGATGAAGACAATTATTTTGCTAACTCTGAAAATTCAACTGGATCTAAGCAGTCTATACCCAGTTCAGATTCCATGACTACCTCAGATACAATCGCGGATAGAGGAGTGCTAATGATCTTATTTTTAAAAAGATAAATCTTATTTATAAAGAATCCCATAAAATCATTACTTCTAAGAGTAGGTGGAATGGACGGTTCAACTAAGCTACAGTATGGCTCTGGGTGAGTTTGGCAACTGTATTAAAAAGAAATCCAGGATTATTCTTATTCTCTATTAATGAGGAGAGATATGCTGCTCTTGCTTTACAAAGGGTCCTCTTATACAGCAGTAAACTTTTTTTCCAGACTAGGTAGGATTCCCGTAGGCCTGTGGAGCAATATTTTCTCTCCAGTTTCCTAGCATTTTGCTTCAAAGTGTGCTGCTCTGCATTAAACCAAGGTGCAAGCTTTCTATTTTTAACGGTTTTCATTTTCAAAGGAGCTGCGTTGTCTAAGGCAGTACGCAGAGAACTAGCAACCTCATCAACAAAATCATCAACCTGTGAAGGGGAATAAACTAATATTTTGCACTCTGCAGCACTGCTCAGCAACATCAAGGAGAGAGAACGTGAAGCAGATTCTTTAAAATGTATAACTGCACTATCTGATAATGATCTACTAAAATTGAACCTTCTTTTTGGGGAGGAGAACTCTGTTAAAGTAATCCTGAAGGTTATTAGAAAGTGGTCAGAGAGGACAGGGTTGTGAGGGAATACTGTTATTTCTTCACATTCTATGCCATATGTCAGCACAAGATCCAAAGTATGAAGATGAGAATGTGTGGGACTACTCACATTTTGAACAAAGCCAATAGTGTCTAAGATAGCATTAAAGGCTAAAAGATGAACCACCCGCCACAAAAGCTAAGAGTAAGGCCAATATGATCCAAAACATTATCTATATATTGTTGAACCATACTTGAACCTGAAATATCCTCCTTATTTTTCTTTTAAAACAGCAAATTTAAATCCATGTCAATAGCAGGTAAAAGAGATGGATGAGGCAATGATCTAATAACTGTTTTACTGAAGTTTATTTGAGATAATTCATGATATTTTATAGTACTATCTTCTGTCCATCAAATGGTTAGGAGTGTTGACCAAATAACTGTAAGAGTTGTTTGATTTTCCTGATTGTGTTTTTATTTTATTTTTTTCATTTAACAGAATGTAGTATTTGGAACGAATGCTTACGTATTGATGAACTGCAAAACATATGAACCTGAAAGGGAGAAATTGAGAAGAGTAGTTGAAAGGACAGGCCAAGAAGAGTCTTAAAGGATTATTGGGAAATAAAGGAAATATAAAGGATATTTATAGATTAAGGAAAGCATTATTTAGTTATCTTCAGAATACAAAATTAAAAAATAGAATTTAATAGATGTAAAACAATGTTGCTACACACCCATGAACAGTAGGTGGCGGTAGGCACCTTAAAGATCCGCCATGATAGAAAAGAAGATGAAAAAGAAGAAGAAGGAACGAATGCTTTCATTGGATGAAAAGAAGCTGAGCGTGATTGGCTGATGGTATGGTTCATTTACATACATTGCTGAAGTTGCCAGCGGAGAAACAGCCGAGCGCACAGCTGGTGTTGAGCGCGGAGAGAGCAGGTCGAGCACGAGCAGAGACGGATTCGAGCATGCGCAGAGATGAAACTGAGCGCGAGAACAGTGTGTTGAGAGGGTTTTTCAGAGTTGAGCGCGCGCCAGACCGGTTTTGCGCATGCGCCTGTTGTCTCAATGCGCGCTCGGATTGGTTCCTGCGCGCTCAAACCGATAGCACAAATATATCTCCATATGAGTGGGGAAAACCGGTTAGAAACGTGAACGGGTTGGTGGTTACCAGTGGGTAGAGATCCACGACTATGCTTTCTACGTACAGTTACCCAATCACCTGGCTGCTCAGACACTTTTGGAGGACAGCTACGTGGGGGGCCTACTTTAACTCCTGCCTGAAGCCTGGATTCTAACTCTGACACCCTTGCCTCCAAAGCTACAAAAATACTACACTTATTACACATACCATTATCACTAAAGGAGGCAGAGGAATAACTGAACATCTGACACAGAGAGCAGGAGAGAGGAGAGGAAGAAGGAAGAGTTGGAAAAGAGTCAAGGGAGGGAGAGAGAGAAAAGCCATAGCAATGCTAAGCTAGCACTAGCCTAGGCTAGCTACTCCTTACTACCAGAAATAAAACCGTTGAAAACTGACAAGTGATCCGTAGAAAAGTGCAGCAGAATGTGCTATGTTTAAAAGTAGTTCTGGTCAGTAAGAGTTACTTAGATACAGAGATATCACAGAAAAAATAACCAGCTAGAGATCGTCTGGACAGCTAAAACACTCAGTTAATCCCAGAGGGAGAGAAACTACTAAGGAAGGAAAGTTGAGCGATAGGACAAATAAATAAGATGGTGGGTCAGAGAGGATGGCAAGAGAAGGTGGACACAAGAAAGAACTAGAAGCTCTACAGTGGATCTATTTTGGCACATCATTTGCATTGCTCTTTCCTCCAGCCTCCTTCCTCTGTCTCTTATAATCACACTCCATCTTTCATGCCTCCTCCTCTCTATGTGTATTAGTCGTCTATCTGATACAGGCTTGCAGATGGAGGAAAACTCAGCGGTGTAATTTATTCTGCTGTTTCTGCATGTGTTCACTCCTTCTCTGTGCTGACATCCGTTTGTCAGACACCTCTTCATCTTCAGAATTAATCCATTTGCCCATGAATCGTTCCATTCCAGTGTCTCTTTATGGGGAAGAGATTGCCGTTTGGCAACACATGCTGAAGGTTGAAATGAGTGCTGGTGTTGTGATGACTCAGTGGGTTCAGGGATGTTCATGCAACATCAAATCTGACTCAAGACTTCCTCTCTGTCTTGTTGCCCTCCTTTGCCCTGCTTCTGCATAAATGCTCGAATAAAAAAGGTTCCAGAAACTTGAAAAAGATGTGGTTTGATTTGAGTAAAGCTTTGGCTGTTATTATTATATGTTTTGGTTTTACTTTCCAGAGTTGCTATCCTTTCATTGTTGCAAGGAAATGTTTTATTTCTTTTCCAATGGTATTTCTTTTTCCTTTATTGCTTATTAATTTTATCTACTTTTTGCTCTAAAATTGTTACTATGTCCTTAAGAAAAGCAAAATGCTTGTTTTTTTGTAGAGGTAGCTTGCACTGTAATAATGTTAATTCAACCAGGAATGGCCAAGCTTTTAACATATTGATGTTGGAAGTTGGTAAACTCTAGATTAACACTTTTTTTTTGTTTCTTTAAAAAAAAAAATATATATATATATATATTGGAATGTAATGTATGTAGTTCTAAACCAGTTCGAGTGTTAAAAAGTTCAAGTTTAAATTCAGTCCAAGGATAAAAAAGTTCCAGTGTTAAACCAGTCATAGGGTTATATTATATCCTGTGCTTAACTAGTTCCAAAGATAAACCATTTACAGCGGAAGTTCTAGTCTTAAACAAGCTCAGATGTAAACACAATTTGTGGGCTGAACCAGTTCCAGATTTAAACCTTCTACTGTTTAGCCAGTTCCAGGGTTCTTTTTCTCTCAACTTGTCGACCAATGACTTTAGCACCAAGAGGTTCTGTGTGCATATTTATTTCTTTTAGTTTCCAGAATTGTTCTTTTTAGATTTTAGCCCTTGCTCTCTGTAACAGTCTATGTTTGTTTCTGTATATTTGCGCTTACTTTACATTGAAACTTGTAGTGGGGAAAAAAGGCTTTAATTTCGACAGCAGAGGACAATGATTAATGAGCTGGACTTTAAGTTATATCTCCTCCCATTTTTTCAACACTATTGCCTTATGCTTTTTGCACATAATTAACCTGTGTCACCTCTGTTCTGGTTTCAGGTGTCAGGAGGAATTGCTCTGACTGCTAGATGACAGACAGGCAAGCCATATAAGTTTAAATGGAGCAGCCTGGCTGTAGTACCCAATTGACAGAATAATGGGGGCTTTGTTGCAGCAGTTTGTTTCAGGATCAGAACTACTTAGATGTTAGGACTAAGACATAACTCTAAAGCTCTACCCTATTTTACATGGTCAGCGGAGGCAAAATCTATATAAGTGTATAAATTAAGCCTAAATAGATGGTTCTATATGTAGAGAGAGAAAGCTAAAGGCGTGATATTTTAATATGTTGGCATAGCATCTCTAACATATGCTTTACTCTGTACCAACACTAACACATTGTCCAACATGTGATAACATGTACACCTGTCAATAAAACATCTTGTATCACTTTAGATCCACCATGTTTGGTTCTAAAACAATCAGACTGCTGCCATTTACCATCTTATCAGGGATTTAGGTCGCACAGAAAAAATGTATGCAGGTTAAACCCTGACATTTACTACAGACTTGAAGAAATTTTAAAAGCTGGCTCAATATGTTAATGCATTTGTGGGAATTTTGTACTTTCTGCAAACAGAATAAATTGGGGGATAATTGAGAACTTAGACCAAAAACTTCTGGAGGCCTTACTACTATTATGTGTAACTTGTTACTTTAATTATTGCTGAACATGTCACTTATATAAATATGTCTATTTTATTTATTTTTTTTGGTACACCTCAGGTGCGTCACATTTAGCTTTATTGACCAGGTTTAGCAGGAAGAACTTACCCTTCTTTCAATAAGATAAAGACCCTTTGGACCTTTTAGAATATTGGATCTAGCTAAATTGGTTTCTAAATTGGTCTCACGTCTTACGGTTCAGGGAGAGTCCATAATGAGTTCAAAATTGTGGTCCCAGTTGTTGTTGTTGATAACTTTAACAGTTAGAAAAGAATAGAAATTACCTTTATTGTCCCTCAGTTTTGCATTGTATGTCATTCAGGGGTACTTGTAACAAAGATATGATGCAAACTTCAACAGGTTTTTAGGTACGTGACAAAAAGTTTCTTTTTTTTCTAAAGTTTGTCTTATGCATTCAGTGCACATAGACGTATGCTTAAAATGTTTTCTTTGTTAGATTAATGACTATGGCTTGTAGCCTAGTTGATAAAAAAAAAAAAAATCAGTGTCCTGTAAAATTTGACTTTTCTTGAATAGTGAAATATTGGAAACTCGTAGTGTTAGAGCCTAACTCCACAACTGAAACGTTTTAGGTTTGAGGTTGCAAAGAACATTTGCTACACATTTCTCTGGCTGTTTTTTTTTTACATTTATTTTCTGTTTATAAAACCTGTTCCTTCTGTTATAATTCTGGTCTTATTGATCAACGGTGTTGACATTCTGCTTTGCTCGAAGGATTTTGCAGAGTATATATATATATATATATATATATATATATATATATATATATATATATATATATATATATATATATATATATATATATATATATATATATATATACTGCGAAATCCTTTGTCATCTTCACCGTGGACAGGCTGCAGCCATGTCCCGAGTTCCTTGTTTTTCCGCCACTTTGGTTCAAATTAGCATTTTTCCCATTCACTAGCCTTTGCTCTGCCTCAAGCTTCTTTTCCGAAGCCATTTTAATGCCACAATTATCAAATTTGATTAATTTTAATGCCAATTAAGGTCTTAGTTTAAAAAATAATAATTTAATGACTTTAAGTTATTTTTAATGACCAGCGGAAACCCTGCAAGCTGACTGCTCATTCTTTCGCCATGCTAACCACACCGGCTGCGAATCGCTACAACTCAGCTCACCTTGTCTCCAAGCTTTATTAGTTGCATTTTTTGAAAGCCTTTATGGGAGTATGTATCCAGTGCCAAGACCTGATTGTATCTTGTTGTATCTTACTGATAAAACTGTTGCTAGACCACAAGTCTAGTCACTGAATATTCACTTCAGATCTCAGCCTTTTTGACCCACTTGCCTGAATCTGCCTCCATGGTTCTTACTCTGCTTCCATTCACTAACCATTGATTCAAGGCTCGTCCTTGGATCTGTTTGCCCGTTTTGTCAATGGCCTTTGACAGAGCCAGTCTTTCTTTCCCCCTCTTTACCCATGGTAAAGGGATTCACATCTCCACCAGAGTAGGTTAATGGCTTTTTTTTCAAGAGTTTTATTTAAATCATACAATTAGTCTCAGCCACTTGCCTGTCTCTCCCTTCCCAGTGGTTTATATAGTAGATGGTGAGCTGTGATCAAAGGATTTATTTTTCGATCATTCTATTAAATGTTCACATTAGTTTCTGACTTAATTCTTAGGTCCTAGGTCACACTACAGGGGAGTGAGTTGGTTACAGACCCAAATGCTTTTGATTTTGTATTTCACTTAATTTCTTTTTCCTTTTCCCGCTCCAATTATCATATCTGTTAATTCAAACAGACTTTCTATTAGTTAAAGGTGTTCCTATTTCTCTGGTATCATCATTTCCACTAAGAATTGGATCTATGCTACATACAGGGTCTGAAATGCAGGAAATGACACCTGGTACCCCAGTACCTAGGTGGCTTACTGTTTAGCATTTCATGAAAGGTGAGGAGGCATAAATCAATGAGGTATTGAAGGTAGTGTATCTGTTAAAACCGAAAGGGTTTTTGGTTGAGGAACATATTAGTAAACTGTTAGGAGGTCACTTTATGAGCTGCAGGGTATATAGCTAACGTTATATGTTTACTAGCGGTCGGAGGAATGGGTGCTTCTAGCTAGGGGTTAACATGGGCTAGTACTCTGTGGCCCTGTTATGGCTCCTGTGCTGCTGACACAATACTAAATCAGTTTATTATGCTGATATACTGTATTGTGTGATTGATATATGGTTATATTGTTGAATTTTACAGTTTTACATTAACAGTGATACACTTTTTAACTTAGACTTAGACAACTATTTCTGTTATTTGTACACATAGAATGTATACAAAATGTATTTTCAGACAGTGAATGAGCAGCAGTTTGGCAGCAAACTGAATTTTGTAATTTCTATTTTATTGAGATGTTGAAAATGCCTTCATATTTTATATCAAAATACTTCAGTGTTGTGTATTTTTGTATTTTACAGTATTTTCAAAATACTGTGAACTTATCAGAATTGGTATCGGTCATGAAAAGCAGAAAATTATTGGTTATCAATTGCAGTTGAAATTGTTCATATCATTCATCACTAATGTGGATTATCACTGTGCAGAAACAAAACAGAATTTGGCCTGCTCCAGCTCTAGTTGTAATTACTTATTTCAATCTGAAAAACTCACACAGAGAGAAAAGATAATTAGAAGAATTTATTGATAGAAAGTATAGTCTTTGGCGCTCAGACCTCGGCAGGAACATTCATGCTGAATTATGCTTTAACATGCATGAGTAGATAAATGAGAATAGGGATGTTCCCCCGGCCTGAAACTGGTGGTGGTTTAATCGGAGCTGGTTGACAAGGTGATCTGCTGAGCAGAATGTGGGACTAGAAGACTGAGGGAGCTGACGCCAGGCTTCACTCGGAGACTCGGGAACTGTCCATGATGAGCAAGCATGAAGCGACAGTGGAGAGGAAAAACTCCCCCTTGGGAAGAAACCTCTGGCAGAACCGGGCTCAACATGGTGGTCTTCTGCCGGACCAATGCGGTGAGACAGGGGATGGTGACAACTGGGATTAATACTCTCTGATGAGGTTGAGGTGAAGACGAGTCATGGATGACGATTCAGCTGCGATGGCGGGGAAGGGGATGGAGGTGGGTGAATTGTCGTCTGAATCGAAGTCCGACATTGCGATTGCAGGATAGCGCTGGGATGAAGATTTGGAGCGTTTATAAAGTGAGAGCAGGACGCTGATTGGGCTTGTGGTGGAGTAGTTCGAAGCTGAATGGCTCGCTTCGGAGACGGATTAGCTTCTGATTGGATGGAGGTAAGTCAGAGTTTCTTCAATTGAACTTCCGCTAGAGCTTCATTTCAATCTGAAAAACTCACACAGAGAGAAAAGATAATTAGAAGAATTTATTGATAGAAAGTATAGTCTTTGGTGCTCAGACCTCGGCAGGAACATTCATGCTGAATTATGCTTTAACATGCATGAGTAGATAAATGAGAATAGGGATGTTCCCCCCAAAAAAAAAGCCGAGGTAGAGGCCGGAAAGTCCGTATGCTCGTGAGGCATACGCTAAGGACAGAATAAAAGTGTGCGTAGAGAAATGCTGAGAAGATTTGAGAACAACTTACCGAGCCAGGTTGTTGAAGAGAATGGTGACCGAGGTTGACGCTGAAAACTTACTACTGAAGATGATGATGATGATGGTGATGACAAAGAATACATACCCACGATGACGATGATGAAACCATGGTGATGACGATGAATACTTACCCACGATGACAATGATGAAACCATGATGATGACGATGACGAACCTCCATGATGCTGATGCTGATGCTGATTCCCCCATGATGATGATGCTGATGATGATGATGATGATGCTGATTCCCCCATGATGATGATGCTGATGATGATGATGACCCCCGATGATAATGATGATGATGATGGTCCCATGGTGATGATGCTGGTGATCCCATGGTGATGATGCTGGTGATCCCGTGATGATGATGATCCCGTGATGATGATGGTGATGATGATGATGATGATGATCCCGTGATGATGACGATGATGATCCCGTGATGATGACGATGATGATCCCGTGATGATGACGATGATGATCCCGTGATGATGACGATGATGATCCCGTGATGATGATGATCCCGTGATGACGATGATGATCCCGTGATGACGATGATGATCCCGTGATGACGATGATGATCCCGTGATGACGATGATCCCGTGATGATGAAGATGATGATGATGATGATTCCCCCATGATGATGATGCTGATGATGATGATCCCCCGATGATGATGACGATGAACCCATGATGATGATGATGGTGCTGAAGGTCCCATGGTGATGATGCTGGTGATCCCATGATGATGGTGATGATGATGACGATGATGATCCCATGATGATGATGAACCCCATGACGATGGTGACGATGGTGATGATGACGGCGACGATGATGACGACAACGGTGATGATGACGACGGCGACGAATCTTGCGGATGAGTCTGATAATGGATCTTGCGGATGAGTCTGATAATGAATCTTGCGGATGAGTCTGATAATGAATCTTGCGGATGAGTCTGATAATGAATCTTGCGGATGAGCTGAATGAATCTTGCGGATGAGCTGAATGAATCTTGGGGATGAGTCTGATAATGGATCTTGCGGATGAGTCTGATAATGAATCTTGCGGATGAGTCTGATAATGAATCTTGCGGATGAGTCTGATAATGAATCTTGCGGATGAGTCTGATAATGAATCTTGCGGATGATGACATGTATGAACAGAAGACATGACGAAATACAGACGCATGACGAGACGCAGACATGGTGCATATTGGTGCATTAGGGAATGCATCAAAATGGCGTAAAAAGCATGACGAGACGTAGACCAGACACGACGAGACACACAAGGGAAGGCATGTTGCTGCCTGACATAAGGTGAGATGATGATGAATCTTGTGGATGAGTTTGATAATGATCTTGCGGATGATTCTTGCGGATGACATAGAACATATATCTTGCGGATGATTCTTGCGGATGACATAGAACATATATCTTGCGGATGATTCTTGCGGATGACATAGAACATATATCTTGCGGATGATTCTTGCGGATGACATAAAACATATATCTTGCGGATGATGACATATATGAACAAAAGACATGACGAAATACAGACGCATGACGAGACGCAGACATGGTGCATATTGGTGCATTAGGGAATGCATCAAAATGGCGTAAAGAGCATGACGAGACGTAGACCAGACACGACGAGACACACAAGGGAAGGCATGATGCTGCCTGACATAAAGGTGAGATTGCACGTATAAGCCAGAATTAAGACAGCATAAGTATAGCAGGGAGACAGCATGAAGGCTGCACAAAGCAAGAATGTTGATAACTGATGAGTAGGAGAAGGAGAAGACGAGCTAGAGGATGGGCATGGTTAGGTCAGGTAATGATGAGAAAGAGTTCGAACCACCACCAGTATTTGTGTTAGAGTTACCTAGAGGCAGAGAGAGTGCTGCGCTGCGAGAATTGATGAGATCTGGGCGGAAGATGAGGTATAGGCTAAGACCATCGGCCCACTACTGAGGGAAGCCTCAGAAACCCCGTGAGTAGCTGACTACGTAGCTGCTCCAATCGGAACGGATGCCCAGGATACACCCTGAGGGAAGCCGCATGAATCTGAAGTATCCTGAGGTGATGAAGAACCATCGAGTGACGTGGGGTAACCCTCGGGTGTAATGAAGAGCTAGAATGCCTGAACATGATGCGCTAGATGATGAAATGTAGAACTGCTGCCAGATGATGCTCTGGTGAGGGCATAAGAAACGGGAGAAGCGACGTAATAAAGTTTACTACTGCAAATATCGTGGTGGGCGGATATGCGATCTCCCAACGGCCCCTCGACGGCAGGCTATGGAACGGGGTAGCCTCCAGGGCAAATGATGGGTGTAGAATAAAGGCCGTGGACCACGAACACCTAACCTGAAGACCCCCCAAAACCTAAGGATGAACCAGCACCCGTAAATTGGCGCATGCAGGAGATTGATAATATCGTCTATTATTTGTTATTATTTATTATTTTTAAATATTTTTAATTATCTAATTATTTAATTATTTTATTATTTTTATATTATTATTATGATTATTATTATTATGATTATGATTATTATTATAATTATTAGACGACAGATGATGAGGAGACAAGACGATAATCAGAAAATAATAAGGGGTAGTAAGATGACGGGCTGATCAATGATTAAAGAAAAGCTGAGACGTCACCTGCTGATGCGACTTCAGGGGAGGGAGGAATAAGAGAGACTAAATTAACAAGTTTCCCTAGAATAATTAGAGCTAGGCTAGTGAAATATAGCATGCATGGGAATAAAGTGTATGCCTAAATAAGGGGCAGACAAGGCATGAAGCGAATCTAATGATAGAAGATATGGAAGAAAACATGGTTGGATACATCTTACCTAGGGCTGGCCCGCGGGCGTTCCTTAATGTGAATGAGGGGAGGGGAGGGAAGGGGAGGGGGAGGTCCGTCTCAGCAGGCAGCGGCAGGGATGACGTGGCAGTGCGGGGATTTTCCAAGTTCGGAGCGTGCGGACAGCGTCGAAACGGATTGAGTTAGAGAGTCCAGAGGAGTGGAGGGAGGCCGGGAGCTGCCAAACAGCTGAAGGACCGGACGTGGGTGCCGCCACAAATCGGGAAGCTGAAGAAGGTCCAAAGCCCGCATCGATACGATGAGAGGAGCGGGCGCATCTGGGGCCCTCTGCGCTGGCGGGGGGAGCGGAGGACTTGCATGTCTTTGCGGCCAGGTATCGGAGCAGATTGAAGAGCGGAGGGCGAGGGAGATGGCGATGAACCACGAGGAGGCAGGAGGGAGGACAGCCGAGCAGAGTCCATGCCGGAGCCCGGCAACACGCCCTCGGAGCGCAATGCGGAAGAAGGAGATGCGAGAGCAGCCAAACGGGAGCCTCTGTGAGCAGGGAGAATTGAATTGTCGTCTGAATCGAAGTCCGACATTGCGATTGCAGGATAGCGCTGGGATGAAGATTTGGAGCGTTTATAAAGTGAGAGCAGGACGCTGATTGGGCTTGTGGTGGAGTAGTTCGAAGCTGAATGGCTCGCTTCGGAGACGGATTAGCTTCTGATTGGATGGAGGTAAGTCAGAGTTTCTTCAATTGAACTTCCGCTAGAGCTTCATTTTATTACGCCCAAAAGAGTGGCATATTTATTACAGTACCTAAATGACTTAATCAGATTTATCAGCAGAGAAAACTGAAAGGAGAATAGTCAATGGGACTGCAAATTTGGTCCTGTTTATCCTTAACAAAAATGCTTCTAAAGTCAGTTCTGGTTGTTTAAAAGGAATTCATGTTCATACTTTACAACCCAAGTATGGAATATGTGGCCTAAATCAGTAAATATTTTTGTTGCCTTTATCCTACTGCAATGTACTTTCCTGTTTTTTTTTTACATGTGCAATGCTTTATATTTCCATGCTGCTGAAATAATACGTATATATTAAACTGCATTAATAAACGTGCCTTGCCTTAAACAATCTATCGTAAATAGTTTGAAGAATAAGCTGTGAGTATATTAAGATTTCAAAATCTCTCACTAATTGGCATACAGCTTATCCTAGTGCCTACAGTAGCATTTGTTTTATTTCCCCTTGTGTCATTGTGCATATTCAGTGTGTTTCCTAACACAGCTGCTCTCCTTCACATAATTGACTTTTTGCAACTGAAAAAAAAAACATTGTGAATAAAAAGCATCCATACAGGCTGTTTCTGTAAGTGCAGTTGCTTTAAATTAGCAACATGAGAACTAGAAGGGTAGAAACACAGCTATCTCTCACCTTTCAGATTAGATTGGACTCACTGAGCTTTGTTCCTTCCCAACATTGACACTAACAAATATGAGAAAAAATTGGGAAAAGGGATCAGAATCACTGCACTTTTCTTGATAACCGTGCAAAAAGCAGAACAAATTCTTTATTACTTTTTTTTTATTATTTCATACTTTATTGTATGTCTTCTACCATGTCTGTTGGTTGTGCTGTTCTTTTTGCATCTCTTTGCAGGTGATGAAGCATACTGAAAATGTTTTATCATTATCTCCCTTTTATCTCCTCTTTTTTCATCTTTTCTCCTTTTTTTCTGTTTGCTCTTCTGTTCTACATTGCAGTGTCCATATAATCTGTAAAACTCCCTGCATAATTATAATAAAGCAATTTATATGCATGAAACAAGCGGAACACTATGGCTCCACTTGTGAAAGTAAAATCTGTTGTGCTCTTATTGGCATCAAGACAATTATTCTTATTGCCACATTGCCAAGACAGGACACTGTAAAAAAAAAAAGAACTGAACAAATTCAGGTCATATTTTTACAATTTTGCCAAGTAGGCCAACCCACCAGAATGTTCCCCTGCTATAATGTCAATTCTGTTTTAGATGACAGAATATTTTTATCATTTAAATTAAAGTTAGAGTTGTGCATCCTTTTAATTTGAACAGTTTTTTTTTATTGTAATTCTTTGTTTTGATTCCGATTCCTGTTGATCCTCGATTCTGATTCTTTTAAAAAGAATCATAAACGTAATATGTTATAATTTTGCTGGCTAACCAAGTTCTGTCAGGATTAAACAGTTTGAAATTCTAAAATTAATTTTATTCCTTAAACATCTAACTATGTGTGAATTTGACCATAAGTGAACTCTGATATAAATGTTATGAACAAATTTTATCAAACACATTTTAATGATTTTAACTTTTTATTTTATTTTACTATTAGCTACATGTATTTGGATTTTTATTTAATTATTTTGAGGTCCAATCAACACAAGTTCACTAAAGTTAGGTTGCCATGGCAACACCAAGCAAGCTAGTGTTCACAGAAGAGGTATCCTGTACGTGGCAGCAAACTAATAAATTTACATAGCCGTATGACGGAAAGGAGGAGGAAATATGGCACAGAAATGTATTTCAGATTCTTCTGCTCATCAGAGACTTTATCTCCTCAACCCCAGAGTGAACATCAAAAATTGGACACCTGTAACCAGGGCACCCTGCCTGTAGCTGAAAGTAAGAGCAAAGTGCCACTGCACACTTTGATATCTATTCGTGCAGTCGTGCAGTAGTATTTTAGAGTGTTATGTTGATCTTCTGTTCTTTGTGTAATGTATGTGGAGAACTGTTTAATAACTTTTAAATACTGTAATAATATAATTATTTCCTTGTTGTTTGCATAAAAGGATTTTGGACCTAATAGAGTCACATGTGACTTAAACACAGTGACTCAGGGTCATGCCAGCTGACCGAATCTATGCTTTATGATTTTATGAAGTTTGATTAATAGCGTGTATACTCACCTGAGAACTGAGGATGCCTGTGATTTACAGAACCTGGTTGTGTGCACTGAAGTGTATATGACAATAAAGTAGTCTATTTCGTTTTTTTCTTTTTATTATATTTCACATAGGTCTGTAGGCTCATAGGTCTTTCATCCAAAAATATAAAAAGAAATTTTTACAGTACCCCCTGATCAAAATTACCTCAAGTGGCCCAGTGTTTAAGCCAGCGTCATGTATGTTTGACTCTCCCCTGGGCCATATTTAGTAATACCCTGGTCCTCTCAAAGACGCCGTCCGTTTGTTGTGACATTGAGTGCATATATATATATAGTTTTCAATAACTTATTTTGCTTTCTGTCCTAAAGCACATAATAAAAGTCAGCTGCAGATTGATCACTTTACATACTAAATCGTTATGACTGCAATCCTTATTAGTTTGACTTGAATTATCAGAATTGACAATTAACAAAAGAAGGTCACTGTATATCCACAGATTAACCTTAAAAACTTGTTAATTGACAACTGTTAGCTGGCCCAGTGTTGTCTTTTTACTTTAAACAACAAGCATAAAGACAACTAGACTAAAAACATATCATAAGCATACAAGCATTTAGCAGCATCTGTTGGTCTACATTAAATTTAGTTGGATATTGCCTAAGGGGCAAAGTTCTTTCAATTTTTGAGAAGAAAGCAGGAAGCAATTGCTATCTTCTATCAAAATATACTCTGTTTATGCTTTTTGGGTAGAATGATATCCTGCTCCCAGGTTATTCAATCTGGGCTTAGACACTTTCACTCATATTACACTCGTTGGTTGATTGTGAGTGGATTAAACCAATATACTCCTCCAAACAGAGGGCCCCCAATATGTCCAATATGTTGGCACTTGATTTTGTCAACATATTTAAAACATATTATGCGACACCTTAACTGGAGTGCCCAGATTAATCAAAATAAAATAAAAAAATCCATTTTCATGCGCCATTCGCTCTACCCGTGTCCTAGGTTGTAGGGTCCATTGTTCCCCCATGCTCACATATATCATTTTTTTTCCACAACTTTGTGGATTCTGTAGCAGTGTGAATCTTGTTTAACTGCTGATTAAAGCTGAAGTCTGTAAGTTTTTAAAAATCACTTTTTTGTCATATTGGCTAAAACTGTCCCTATGCCCAGACAGCAGTACATGTGATATGTAACCTGTGAAAAAAACTGCTTCAATTGGTCCCGCCTACTGCCTGTATTGCAATCTGGAAAGAATATTTCGCGACGAGACAAAACAACCAATCACAGCCAGAGGAGCGTCTGATGGAGTGTCAATCACAGCTCACACACGCTGAATCCCGCCCCCTCCCTCTCACCGCTGAACCTGCCGCTGCCGCCCGGCTGCTGCAGTCAAGAGGACGCGCGTGGAAGTCATGGCGGAGCGACAGCCACCAACGAAAGAGAAACTGCCCTTACTGCCCCTGCCGACAACTGCTTACACGGCAAAGACTTCATAAAAGAAGATGTCAATGGAAGAGCTGCCGCGTACGCTGCTTGGACGCTTCTGGTCGCATGCGGTAGCCGCGCAGATGCTGTGAGAGGGGTGGAGCTTGGAGGTGGGGCATGAGTGAAGCAGAGAGGGTGGGGGAGTGGCGTGAAACCTGTTTTTCTTCAAATTTTCAGTCGAAGTCTGCTCTCTTCTCAATGTTATAGACTGCAGCTTTAAATCAGGGCTAGTGTCTTCAATATGTAGGAAAGTGATGTGGCCCTCCTGTCTTCCACAAAATATACAAAGGTCCATACTACTGTGTACATAGGCCGATCTACTGGGGCAAATGCCATCCTAAATGACAGCCTTGCCACCCCTGCTGCCACCCTAGTTGGCGGTAGGGATGGCGAGGCTTATAAATTCTGGATAATTTCAGAATTACGGCCGCTAATATCCAATGTCAGACTGCAGTGAATGCAGCACGAGATGACGCAAGACGACTGAGACTGATTTGTTTTGAAATCCGAATGGGGCAAAGCGAGGGAGCCAGGGGTCATGGGGAGAGGAGACATGGGATGAAACAGGTGAAAACTGATTAACTATCAAGATATTAAATCATAATGAAAGCACAATGTTGCTAGCATAGCTGCAATGCTAATTTTGAGACGATAAAAATCAGGTTGCAGAACGTTATTTCTCTAACTATGATGTTAGTTAGGCCTGACGTCTCAGGCTCATAAAGACATATTTGCGGTCAACTATGACAGAAAAGAGGCTATGAAGTTTGGTTGTACCCAAATCAAAACACACAAAGGCATTGGATCTAAATACATTAGTGAAGCGTTTTGCTGAGCAACATGGAAATCGCCACATTCAGCTGTTATAGTCATGTCAACTTTATGTTATGCTCTCTGGGGAGCCTTTACAGAGCTGCTACATTTTGTTTTGGCACCTGAGAAAATCTGATATTTCCTTTAATAAAATCAAAAGTGTTAAAAGTAAAGTTGTAAAATGTAATAAATGTAAATGTAAATCCTGCTTAATATGAAGCAGTGTTTTTGTTTCTTTTTTTGAATATATAGTATGAAACTATCCAGATATTACCCATATGAACCTACTCACAAAATGTTTTGTACTTTTTCAGACTGGAAGCAAAATGTATTTTTATGTTGCTTTTTTTCAGATTTGTGGAGATTTTGATGTAACATACAGTACCTGCCTTTTTGTTGATTTGTTGATACAGCAGCTCTATCTAAAGCATATTTACATGCATGAAATGTCCCTTTCATGTTGCCTTAACTGCTGTATGTCAAGTTACTGAGGAACAAATGGGGTAAATGTGTGTTCAGAGTAAACAATACACGGATGTCTGGTACCTTGTTTGGGTGCCTTGACCCATTTATTTCTACTGTGTAGTTATGCTCACTTTAGTACAGCTCAGTCTATTGATCTCTGAGGGGTAATCTTTTCCTTTCTATAGTTTCTTCTTATGCAAATGCTGCAAAGCTGCCTCTCTGACAATCAATCTCACACATCTGCACCTGTGTCTCTTACCTTAATACCTTTCCTGTGATAATGCCCCTCTAGAAGTAGTGTTATCATTCTTCTATCTCCCATTAAGTGAGATCACATTATACGATGTATTTCTAATATGAACTGTTTAACATGAAACGCTTACTGTACATACTATTCTCACCAAACTGTGATAACTGTGATTAAATTCAGTGTAAACAAATGCCATATGTAGCCACCCCTCTAAAATTCCTGCCCCCCTCTCGCCACCCCATAAATAGTTTTGTAGATCTGCCCCTGACTCTGTAGATAGTTTCCACTGGTAGGGAAAACTTTTGTTTTTGATGGGAAGCATAAATAATGTAGGTATCACACAATGTTAATGCTCCTGGTGGAACAGATTCAAAAAGCAGCTCTGGGTGATTTAGAGCAGTGCTTCCCAATAGTGGCCCTCAAAAATCATTCTTTCAAATCAGGTGTACAGCACCAGAGGGACACGTGTAAGACTGGGGGGCCCAGGGAGCAGGGGTCCTTGATGACCAAGGGTCACTAAGCAACACAGTGGGGAACCACTGGCCTAACTATTTAGCCTTAACCAGATGCTGCAGGTGTCACATCAGCTCCATACACCAGCTGCTTTCAGACTTGGAGATCACAACAAGTGGATTCAGTTATATTTTTAAATATTCTAATATCTGCTGTTGACTTAATGGAAATAGGAATTTAAAGAAGCAATTTAAACTAGCCAGATTTTCAAGTTGAAAGTTTATTGTTTTTTTCTTGACAAAGATAAATGGTACCTTAATGAGCCAACCCTGCTGCAGACATCTACTGAACCTTTAAACCTGGGCTCTCACAGGTCGGACACCTACTAAACAATCATCTGTACAACATAACTTAAACAGCGCAATGCCCAGAGAGGGTTGTGTTCATTATATTGAAAATTATCTTTGAATTTAGTTTTAAGTTTTTTGTGTTTAGGTTTTATCGAATGTGATAGTCCTAATAGTTCAGTTATGAACTTCTATGGGAATAACATGTTCTGTAATCAGTCTGACCAGAAACTGTAGTTTAAGTCAGGCTTACCTGTTTATCTTCCATCACTAGTTTCTTAATACAGTCAATCTTTCTTTTAACCTACACATCGACTTCTTTCATTATAATTAGCTGCCAACATTTGTTAAATGTCACATTTAAACGTTGGTTCTAATATGTGATATTTTCTCCGTTGAACCTTTTCACAATCTTCTGTTCTGGAGGATTAATCCTGATGAATCATTACATGTTTCTCTCTGATTGTCTCTTGTTAAAATGATTGGCAGGAATTCAGGGAAACCTGTTGTATATTAGTCTCTTTTCTGGGACAAGCTATGACAGGATGATGGACGGTAAAAGCAGTTCATTCTAGATAAGCTTCAAAGAAATTCCTGTGGATGAGGCCCTTTCTACTGTAGGCTGGGGCGAGGTAGCCTTGGTCATGTGAGCATGTTGGAATTTATGATGCACACTTAGCTGGTGATGCAGCCAGAACTTCATTAAATCAGACACTGAGTGGAGGTTAAGATTGGTAATTTTGGTCTCGCTAACTGCTGATGGTTGCTCTCATCATTTTCATCTCTGAGCCCATTTACACAACCATGTTTCACATTTAGCTCTGATGGGCTGTAATATTCATGCACACACACACACACACAAATATGCTGAAAGAAAGATAGCAGAACAATAGGCAGCTATTCCACACGAGGTTATACAGGCAACAGGCACGCCATTTACTTATTGTTGCTGCTTCATTAAATAGAAATTTGAAATTGATTCCAAATTAGTTTTTTGTTAGCTCTAATTTTTTGGGGTGGAATGAATTGGAGGAACTCAAATCTTATTCATATAGAGTCCACTCCATGATGATAGAGGTCATTGGTCTCTGTAATCTGACGACATCCTGTAGTTTCTTCTACTCTGGGGTGTAAAATCTTTTTAAGTTCAAACACAAAAGAAGTTGAGCAGAATAGAAGCATATTAAACAGGTTTTGCTAAAAAAAAAATGTATCTGATTTCTTCATGCTTTTCAGTGTAAGTATGAATTTTCAGCAGGGATGAAAATTGCATCCTTTATGATCAACATAATTTTCACGGTTGCTGTTTTAACTGTCAATCAACACACTTAAAGGGCTTCCTTCTAAAAGAAAACTGGTATATAAAAAGGCTGCAGTCTCACTGCAGGTCTTAATTCTCTATTCCGATTTTTTTTTTCTTCATATTTTTTTTTTGTGTGGCCATTCACATAAGCGTCTCAAATTGTGTCCCTGAAGTGACTCGCATGTGCAGAAGAACAATCACAAGATGTGTCAGTAGTCAGTGTCTATAGATGGATATAAAAATGTTAAGCAGTGGAAGTAGCTGGATGCAGAAAAGGAGACAAAGGAGTAAGAGAGCTCAATTATTAAAAAGGCTTTTGGAGGAGCGTTGGCAGCAACATCTCCAAGGAGAAATGTGTGGGTGCAGCATGTTAGTTAACTGACTTGTTAAGGTATGACCCCTCAAGTTTATTTTTGGACCATTGTATCTGCACAAATACTTATTAATTTCAAAATACCTCAGGATAAGCTCCTGAACTGGCCGGCTACCATTAAGCTTTTTTGTCCTTTGAGATCCTACTGGGGACATTAAGCCCTAGTCAACGTAGCCCATGGGACCAGCCAGGCACTCCAACATCTCCCACACATTAAAGTGGAGGTTTACTAAGGGAGCTAAGAGTAGAGCCTCTGCTTCTTCAAATCAAAATTAGTTAACTTAGGTGGTTTAATGCTGCGTTCTGGAAAATCCCTGGACATATCCTTCTGGGCAAAGGCCAAGGGGATGGCCAAGGGCACTCTGGACGGACTAAGGTTGTAGATTTGTAAAGGGGTCATAGAATGATTATATAGGGTATATGGTGCTGGTCCTTAAGGTCTATGAATAGGATGTGTAGCATTGGTTGGGCTGAAAATGGCATATTTGGTGTTCTATGAGCCCTAATGCAAGCCTGTATATTCAATTCAATTCAGTTTATCTATATAGCGCCAAATTCACAACACATGTCATCTCAAGGTACTTTACAGTTCAACCAGATCATACAGTCAAATTGATACAAAGTTTTCTATCTAAGGAAAACTGTTGATTGCATTGACTCATTGACTCAAATACAATCCCTCACACTAAGCATGCTTGTAGCGACAGTGGAGAGGAAAAACTCCCTTTTAACAGGAAGAAACCTCCAGCAGAACCAGGCTCAGTGTCAGCGGCCATCTGCTGAGGCCGGCTGGGGTTCAAGGAGACAGAAGCAGAGACACAAAACGCAGTTGTAAAAGGCGGCCCCGTCCAGGAAACACACAGCCAGGCAGATATAAGCCCAAGAACGAAACAACAGGTTTTCTTCCTTTTATGGTATGGTAACAAGCCCAGCTCACTGAAACATTGTAATTCTTGATATGCTAGGGTGACCACACATCCTCTTTTTCCCAGACTTGTACTTCTTTTCGTACCTAAATAAATGTCAGGGGGTATTTTCAAAATCATCTGGGATTTGGTTGACTACAGTGCAGCAGAACCGAGCTGTGAGCTCTGGGCTGGTCCGGTGCAGAGAACCAGCAGGGAATGGAGGCTCTCCATGCTACCGTCACCTTGTCGGGTTCAGTCGCTCCTGCCCTGGAGCTGATGGCTCGGTTCGAATGCATTGTCCGGTCCAGTTAGCGCCGCAGCCCCCCCCACCCCACCACCCACCCCACCCCCCCAACCACCAAAATCTGGTCACAATTGATATGAACAGCTTAATCACAGAATATATACTTACAGCTTGCCGTTGTGATGGACTTACAGTCGGAATAGCCCCTCGTTTCAGTGAAATAAGTTTAGCAAATCCTGCTTTGAACTGTCCAAGGTCTTGAAAGCTGTCTTTGGTAAAATTATTCGGTAAAATAAAATATGTTTCTTTTGTTACCTTTACAATTTATTTAAAATTCTATGCAGAAATACTGCTGCATAATAGAAGTGGAAAAGTAATACTACACACTTATGTGTAAAATTGCACATTGTGTCTTTTTAGCCTTTAAAAATAAGCTTAGTACCAAACACACTGAAAAGGAAAGACACTGTCCTAGTTTTATGTCCTAACAAAAATATTCCTATTTTTTCCTTTGAAACAATGAAATCAACATTCAGCTGCATCCTCAGAAATAACACTTCTAAATTCCTCAACATCAAAGTCCATCTATAGGCCAGAAAACCAAATAGTTGCTCAGAAAGGTTGTCAAAATGAAAATCTCACCCTCTCAGACAGATTCCAGTGTTTCAGCAACAACCTGGAAAGAAATCTTTGCAGACAACTGAAAGAGCTCCTCCTGTCACATAGAAATAGAGCTTCAGATGTTTGTGCCAGCAGCTGGAAGCTCCATGCTGTCAGATTCACTGTCTGTTCAACAGCAGATGATCATATCTGACACTATTAATAGGCTTTAAACACTAAGTGACACATCTGGCATCAACCTGCTGACATCTGACAATGACCCACACACACATCTTTCTACATATCAGCTTTTATACAAATGTATTAGTCCAATTAAAATCACCAACCAGTAAAGGTGCGGAGACATTTTGAACATAATCTGTTAATTTAAAGAGCATTTAACACTGAAATGAAATAAGGGTTTTATGCATCCTTGTTATACATTGAATTTTTAAATAACAAATATAAATAATAGAAAATATTCCTATTTTAAAATTTAATTGTTTTTCAAGTAGAGAACAACAATCATTCAGTTTGGCGTATAGAGTTTCCTGATTCACATATTGATTCCTTATTCACCTGAACTGACTTTTAGTTTTTTTTTTATTGCTTAATGAGAGCAGTTGGCTTTACGCTGCCCTGGAAGGCTTTTAAATCTGGGTTTGAATGGTGACAAAGCCATTCTCAAGCACATAGGTGCGCATATTGAGCCTGGATCGATATTTATTTTTGATTATATTCATGGTGGGAAATCCTGCTTCACAGACGTGGGTTGAGCCAAATCTACTCAAAATGTGTAGGGTCATCTTTGAGCACACCATTTCACTTTTTTTTCACCAGTTCACTGCGCTTCTTCTAGCAGTCCACGCTTTCTCTGCTTTCTTTTTCTCTGCTCATTTGTATCACGTGTAGTCTAGTCCCTGAAGCTCCGGAAGGCTTTACCACATTAACAGGAGAAGCGGCGCAAGTGAAGTTGGATGCTGTCGTCGGACAAAATGTAGTAATTTATAAATGTTTTAAACAAGGTTGGGTCAGGATAAGCCAGCAGGTGGGTCAGGATCCGGACCTCTTTCCGCTAATCAGTGACCTCTGCACTAGGCCAGCACTCCCCAATTTAAAAAAGCCTAATGCATTTTAAACTAGAGTGATAAATTTCTCTTTAACAATTATTGGTGGAAGCAATACTTTAAATATGTCTTTAAAAACATCAGAAACATATTTGCAGAAATACCATCTGAGTCACTTTCTGTCTCATCCAGGCCGATGTTTTCACATCAAGTGAAAAATCAATATGAAGAGGGCAAAGCTACAATTAATCATACACACGTGGGAGCATTAAAGAGCACCACGCAAACTTTCCCACAGCTTCCACAAACACCACCAGGTTGGTCTGGTTTCAGGTTTATCTTTAAAAGTTCCTCCTTTCAAGTTTAGATTGGTTTTAATTACAATTGAACTTTCTAGAATCCTTCCCATTGGAACAACTGATTATATTCAGCCCTGGAGGTTAAGATAAAATCTGAGGTCAGAATTGGAAAACTCTCGACTATAATACAGTCAGTGGTAACTCATGCCAGTGGAGCTGGTGAACTACTGATGGAGGTTTCTTACTAGTTACTCAAAACTCAGAACCTCTATCCCTATCTATCCCCCTGTCAGCGCTTAAAACCAACAAGTACTTGAAATTTGGATGGATATGTTGACTCATTTATGAAATATCAATAAGTAAATGATGTAGGTGACATTCGCATTACTGAAAGATTTTTGGCATTGATAAGCCAAAGCTTATTAATACTGGACAATACTATTAGCCTGCAGGGGTTCTCTACATACAGCACCTACAGAAACAGAGAGCTCTTTGGTAAGACAAGGGGAGGGGGGCTGTGTGTGCATGTAAACAACGGCTGGTGTAAAAATGCTAGGTCACTAGCTTCTGTTCTCCAGACAGAGTTTCTGACTGTTATCTGCAGACCGTCTCTGAGCTTCAATCGGCACACACATAGGCAGTTTTCATCATTGCAGGGTACTTTAACCACGCAAACTTGAAGACTGTGCTCCCTCATTTCTAGCAACCTCTGGACTCGCCGCCACCTTGGGTCATCAGATCACCTTTTTGTCATGCTAATTCCTGCATACAGCCCCCAGCTATTCAGGGTTCAACCAACAGTTAAAGGAGTCAGAGTGTGTTCTGAAGGAGCCATGGAGAAACTCCAAGACTGTTTTGAATGCTCGGACTGGAACATGTTCAAAGCTGCAACAACCTATGACAACAAGATAAACATAGATGAGCATGCCATGACTATGTCAGCCTTCATTAACAAATGCATTGAGGACGTCAGCATCTCAGAGAACATCACCACCTGGGCCAATTAACCACCCTGGATGAATGGGGAGCTCCAAATCAGGAATCGCTGGACTAGTGCATAGTGCGAGCATGCTTAGGTCTGTCACCATCATTCCAGTCCCAAAGAAGCCTCACAACACCTAATATAATGAGGTACACCCCTCCGCAATTGGCTGTTAGACTTCCACACAGAGAGAACATCTCTGATGCCCTCACCCTAAGCACAGGCTCCCCTCAGGGCTGCGTCCTGAGCCTCCAGCTGTTCAATCAGATGACACACAACTGATTCCCCAGGTTCACCACCAATCACATTGTGAAGTTTGCAGACGACACTACGGTGGTGGGCCTCATTAGAGACAACAATGACGAAGACTACAGAGAGGGGGTGGAGCAGCTAGTGGACTGGTGCAAAGATAACAGCCTGATCCTGATTGTGGATAAGATTAAGGAGATTATTGTTGACTTCAGGAAGACCGTTCTAACCATGCTCCACTGCTCATCAGCAGCTCAGCTGTAGTGGTTGTCAGCGGCACCAAATTCATGGGCATGCATATCACAGACAACCTCACCTGGACTGTAAACACCACCCCACTAGTCAAAAGGGCACCAAAGCGCTTGTACTTCCTGTGGAGGATGAGGAGAGCCCACCTGCCCCCACCCATCATCACGACCTTCTACAGAAGCACCATAGAGAGCGTTCTGACCAGCAGTCTCACTATGTGGTGTTGGAGGTTGCGCGCCTCAGACAGGAAGAAAGTGAGCAGACTGGTGAGAACAGAAGAGAGGATCATCAAGGCTCCTCTTGTCTCCATAAAAGATATTTCATCCCAGCGCTGCATGTCCCGAGCCCGTATCATAAATGCTCACCATTCACACCCCCATTCCACTCCAATGACTGTTCTCCCTGCTCCCCTCTTGGAAGAGGTTTTGCAGAATTCAACACGTATCCAGCAGATTCTGCAACAGTTTCTTCCCCACCGCCATCAGACTGCTGAACTGAACTGAAACTATGTCACATGTCACAGACTCTGCATCAAACTGATAACACCAAACAAAAAATACTACATTTTTGCATCATATATATTAAAATCTGAAATTCCATATCAATGTTTTTTTTTTTTTGCACCATTTGTTTTTTTGCTTTGTTTTTTACACTGTTTGCATTTCATCACTGATACACTTTACGGAACGGAAATGTTAATTTACTGCCTAAAAAGCTGTACTAAACAAAATTTATTTTTTTTCTAAGTCTAAGTGTAAGTATAATAATGGCTAATGAAGTAACACTCATTGCTGTATAATAGCCTGGAACATTAAAGTGAACCTTATTATTCCATGAGGCTGTCATTCTGAAGGCAGGCCTTATACTGAGCAGAAAATGGACTCAAAACCTTTGGAGTTTTATTTACATGGGTGTTCAAAGGTGATTATTGGCACTAATATAAAAAAATATATTCCAGAGAGCGCAGAGAGCTTAGTGTGGTTTGAATTTACCTAAACCACTGTGGGAAACTCAAGGAAAGCATTTTTTTTCCCTCTTTCAGTGATGGATCCTAATGCTGCTTTGCTGAAACATAATCTTGACCATTTAAGTTCATAACTCAAAATCGTACAGCTTTTGTAGAGTGAGAACAGACTCTGTGTTCCTCTGCTTTCAGGGTTAGGAGGATGAGGGATGAGGATGGTGGAACATTTTTACTGGAATATTTTGAAAATTTCCTAAAAAGCTATTAAAAATCACCAAAGATATCCATCAATACTGCATGGTATTTTCATTCAGAGATCTGTATGAAAGCAAACAAAGTTTGAAATGCGGTTTCTGGTATACCAAACAGGTAATGTCTGCAATAAAATGTGTTGTTGTCTGAACAACCTTAGACTGTAGCCCTGCTGCAATAACACAGGATATAGATTACATCTGCCTTCGATTTAACTTATATATTCCTGTCACTCAGGGACAAAAGTTAGAAGCGCCTCAGATGTTATTTTTGTTAGACACCAGTTTCCTCACGCACCAAGAGGGCTGTAGCTTTGTATGTGTGCTATCAGCTCAAGGACGCTGCTATTGCTCCAGCCTGAGTAGATTGATGCAGAGAGATGTGTTTTTGCAGCACGATAGAGGTTTCAAATAGGGAATGTCCTCAAAGTTGCTGGATTTCTCTCTCTGCTCTCTCCTTGAACAAAAGAAAGCAAAATTAAAACAGATTTGAAGAAATTCTTTACTAATTTCCTGCTTCCATGTTTTCCACTTGGCCATGTATGCCTATATGCTGTTGGGTTATTTTTGGGGGGTTTTATTTTTGTTTTTTAGTGGTTTGAGTGGGCAGGCACTTATCTACAAAGGCTTTTGCCTGAGCTTGGTCCCCGGAGAAGTTTGAACGGATTTTCAGATGTTCTGATTATTTGTCCTGGGATCCAAGGAGACAGAGCTTCATCTGGTGATCCTCCCAATCTCTATAACAGTTTTCCAGTAAGGATGGTTAAATTATTTTTATCTTTCTTTTGAGCATGTCTCAAGCACTATCAGGCCTTTCTCGTTATTAATACCTTGTTTGTTGTTTTGTTTTGAGTCTTATTTAGCTTTTTTTTTTTCTGTTTGTTAGTTATTTATCTGTTTTCATTTGTTTAATAAAGCACATTGCTGTAGACTTCCAAGTTATTCACACCATTTGTCCCAGTATCTGTCCATCTGTGATTGTCTCTAATCGCTCTAATACATCTAAATGAAATCCAGTTTAACTAATTGCCAATATCAGTCACCTGTAAACAATTTAGCCACAGGAGAACAGTAAAGTTTCTATTTCTGACCTCAGGGGTTCCCTAGAGAATATTGTAGAACAACATGAACCATTAAGACTAAACAACCTTAGAAGATAGGTTAAGTAGGAAGTTCTGGTTCATTTTAAACCAGGGTTAGATTCTAGAAGGATCTCCCAGCTTTACACCTATCATCAATCCATCATCTGATCATGAAGAGATGATAAACCACCTGCAAACCTACTAAGAACTGAAGGTCATCCTAAACTAACAGGCTGGACAAGCAGAGATTTGATAAGATAAACAGCCCAGACCATCTCTGTGACTCTGGAGGAGCCACAGAGATCCACTCCTCAGGTAGGAGAATCTAAGAGGAGTTTATAACTAAACTTTCAACAAAGATACCATCAGTGGATGCAAACTAACACTGCTGACACCCTGAACACAACATGAAACATGGTGGAGGCAGCATCATGTTGTGGGGATGCTCTTCTGCAGGGGCAAGTGAGCTCATCAGAGGTGATACAAGATTGATTGGCTCAAACGGAACTCAGAAAGAATCTCTGCTTTAGGCTCCAGAGTACAACAGACAGGTGCTGATGTTTCCCTCCTAGCAGAATGACCACCCAGAACATGCAGATGAAAATATTACAGATCAGATCAGTGCAGATCTCTTAATCAGACATGTTCCTCCAAGATTTTGTGTTTGATGTTTTTTATCCAACCTGACTCAGAGACATTAGAGTTAGAGACAAACCCTCAGCCTGTAGGTCTGCAGCTTAAAATCTTTAAATTCTTGCTTAATTTTGCTTCTAGGAGACAAATATATATATATATGCACTTCAATATCTGGACCAGATGTAGAAGTACCAGCTTTCTGCCAGGAGCCGTGAATGAATAGGAATAGATGACCAGAGTGAAGTGGATCAGATGGAGGTTGTGACATCAATTGAAGCAGAGCGAATGAAGCGTTGTTGTTGCTCAGAGACAGACTGTTGGCAGATATATGCTTTTGGCTTTTCTCCTCTAAATCATAACCAGTACATTGGCTCTACTGGGTGCTCTGCACTGCTTTCTGCATCTTTCAAACATTTCTGGACAGGTGTTGGTTTCCATAGGGTATTTGTATGTAGCCTCCATACATTATTCTGCCTCACCAGCATGCTCAGCAGGCATTCTTCCCTCACAGTTCATTGCTTTTTTGCTCAGAGCAGGACAGCAGTAAAGGAAGCAACTCTATGAACTGCTGCAGCTACTCTATCAGTGGTCACATTCAGGGGTCTTGTTTTGTAATAGCATCAACAAGGTGAGAAATCAGATGATACTGGACTGCAGGCAAAGAATAATTCATCACCTTTTTAACTGATGTCTCAGCTACACTGCTGAGTGTATGCTGCTGTCTCACAGCCAGCTGTTGTGTTGATTGTTGACGAAGAAAGGTGACCCAGCTTTAACAGAATACAAAAAAAAAAAAGATTTTCTCAGTGGACAGAACCCATCCGGATTAGAGGTCCTTGGGCTCTATCTCCCAACCTCTGTATGGACTGTTATTCTGAGAGCTGGTGTTTTAGAATTGGACAACACTGGCAGATTTTTCCAAATGATGACATTTACCGGTAATCTTAGGCCTACAGGTCTATTTTGCAAAAAAAACAAAAGGCATACTAATACTATATAAGATAGTTCTCAACTTGCACACTTCAGAAACTGCTAAACTTTTTTAATCAACTGACAATAAAAGTCCTGGAGGATGAAGGGGTTGTGAACATTTGAAAGTACATTTTTAAAGTGTCTGTTCTGAATAAGCATGTACTGTATGTATCATTTTATTACATCATCATCCAGACTCTGACTACTCCTTTATACAATATCCAGCACAACAGTCACTGCTCCACAAAAACGTATTGTACATTTCTCTACTCTCATTTTTCTTATCTGTCTTTGTCTTGTTTTTGTGACCATTTTGTTGTCAGCTCCCAAGTTGTTCATCAACTTATGTTAACACATAAATGCAAACATCTGTTATGTTGCAGCTGTGAGACGTCAATACTGCCCTTTTGCATATTTTGTGAAACATTTAGACTGAAGTCTAAACTGAAGGCATCAAACTACAGTAGTAGTTAGGTAGGTAACTGTTGAAAAGAATAACAGAAGCTATTGAGCTCAATTAAAATTCAGCCTTAGAGTAAGAGATATAACTCTGTGTTGTGTATGAGTGATCTGCTATCTATAAAGGTAATCTTCATAACACCACTTTTAAGTAAATGGTTTGATAATACAATGGCATTTATTTTGATTTTAATTAACGATTAATAGTTGCCAATTTCAGCTCTAAATTATAAGCACAATTGCCAATTACCAACTTTGCCGGTCAATAGAGTTAATAACTGTCAGTTGTTTTTTTTTGTAAATGTTAAATGCAAGTATCCCAATAATGGCAATTATCTAGTGTACCTCGAATATCCTTTTGTTGTGGAAGATTAATTGTATTTTTTAATTATAGTTCTAATAAGTGTTCATAACGTAAAAACAAATTAAAAACAAAAATGTCGTGCCTAGCTCTATAGTGAATGTCAAGGCTCAGACAAATGGACCCAGATTTCAAGCAGACAGAACAGGATTGTTTAAAGATAAAACACTTTATTGAAAGCTCTGGAATATACAACTTTCAAATATGAGCGGCTTGCTGGATTTTCTGTAGAAACAAACATTCAGGTTAGTGATCACTAGGCTTAGACAGGGACCAATAACACGCATGTGAATCACTAACCTGGTTCCCAGGTTAGTCCTTGTACAGAGGAAGGAGTGCAAACTAGTTGGATGACTTCTCCACAACAAGCGGGAGAAGCTGCCCAGCAGTTCCCGGAGCAGAGAACAGCAGCCTGTAGATGGAAGCCAGCAGATACAGAAGAGCAGGAGAGTCCAGAGGCAGAATCCAGAGCAGGCAACAAAGCATGGGTCCTAATCAGAAGATCAGAGAGGTTCAGAAGTACCAGAGGGATAGATATGTTCGCTAACAGGCAGAGTCAAAACAGCAGTCTGAATAAAGAAAACAGACAGGAACAGGCCATAATAGGGGCAAACCAAAACTCAGGAATCCAATGCAGAAACAGGTCAGGATCAGTCAGTCAAACAACACTTCAAGCTACACTAGATACTTCTCACACTTGGCTCAAATAATCTGGCACTTGTGGCTGGTAAAGAGGCAGCGTAAATAGGAGTTGGAAACAGGTGGAAAAGATGAGCGTAATGAGCAACCGGGCAGAGTAATACAGGTAAATTGAATGAGCAATTGAGCCAGCGGACAGTACCAAAATCATGACAGTGAAGTGTTTGTTTACATGTCAGGCTTTGACTTTGATTTCCCTTAGTGGTTTGCCAGTTGGGTTTATGTCTATTTGTTTTTTCTTATATATATATTTTTTTTAGATAAAACCTCAAATGCTGCATCACAGAAACAGCAGAAATGGGTGGGCTTCTTCAGATCTTCGTAAAGAGTGATGTCTGTTTGTTTGAAGAACACTCTTTGCCTTCTGGTCTATTTAGGCCAGGATCAAAGCTATGGTTCTAATTCATAATGCTTACTACATTCTAATGTGTTCTCTTGGCTCCAGGTCAGGACTCTGTGCAGGACATTCAGGTAAAAAAAATCAAAATTAAATGTGTTTCCTGGTGGTTTGTGAATATGATAAAACAAACTGCAAGTCAGATTAAAATTTTGGATAAAAATCTTTATATTTTACAGTACCTTTTTAGTCTTTACATTATTCTTATTCACTTGCTGATGGAGCATATATTTTTTGCTGCAAGCTGTCTTTTTTATGAATTTGTTAGTTATTCTTTTACTCATGTTCGATCAATTAATTGAAATGTCCTTCCATATTCCAGCTTGTTGGCTTTTGTTCTGGCTGCAGGAGGCTGCACCTGAGCAGTTATGTGAATAGATGACAGGGGTTGACGTTAAGGGTTTTTACCACTTGCCCTTTGTGCAAGTGACTTTCACATTTCATTTGCACAGAAACAAGTTTTACTTGCCCAGTATAATGTTTGATAAATATAGTTCCTAATATTCATTTTTGTATATATATCAATGAAACATGTTTTTTTTTTTATGTTTAGCTCTATAACATTTAAATGCAGCTCCCCAATGTCTAAGAGAAAAAAAATTTATGAAAATGTTTTTAATGCATGACCTGCATCACTGTATAGAACACTGCCATATGATAGCGCTTTCTAGCTTGTTTGTCGTTTTGGTAACTACATCAAAATTACCGCTAGGTTGACAAATATCACCCGGCTTTTTCAAATCACGCGAGAATGTGTTCAAAACAACAAAAATGGCGGCGGCAACGCTTCTGGGTCGTTTTCATCGAATGTCGGTTTTTAAAGTAATTTTGAGTGATAAATATATATTTTTTTGCGATCTTTGCACTTGCCCGACGGGCAAATGCAATAAAATTTCTACTTTCCCAACAATAAAAACTACTTGCTCCGGGAGATCTGGCGGGAGATCTGGCGATAGTTAACATCGAGCCCTGGATGAACTCAGCTTAATTTGATTATTAGAACCGCTAGAACTGCACTGAATGCCCTTCAGATAACACTGCTATAGTTTGAACTCTATGGAGACATTTTAAAGGGTCATAATATTATGTTGTGAATGAAGCCACAGTACAGGTCTTAAAGTTTTAAATGCATTATTGATAATTCACTCTTAATTCATGAGGTAGTAAGCAGGTAGCTAGATTTCTCTGGAGCTTTAAAACTCTTCATTACCTTTTTGCCTCTGTTGAAAATACTTTTATAGAATGATTGTAAAGAGAAACAAACTTCCAAACATTACAGGCATAAGCGTCGTTAGACCTATTTAAGGGTGGCTTCAGCCACCCTTTCTTTGGCATTAGCCACCCTATAATTATTTTGCGATTTTAAAAAATATTTTTTTTTTCTGTATTTATTTTTTCCTCATATTTTCCCAAAACAAATGCAGTAAAGGACCGAATAAAAGCCATAAAGAAGACAAGTTAATCTGAACAATCATAGGCGTAACTTCCTTAAGGACTGGTGTGGACATGTCCCCACCAATATTTTGTACACGTATTTTGCTTTCGGTGCTGTGTATATCTGATTAAAAAACCCCATTCATGCCGCTCCTCAGAAAGAAAATAATAAAAAAGTTCTCCCCGCTGCTCACCGTCCACAAACCCCGACAAAAAAACTCAGAAAAAAGAATCTGTTGCCTCTCGCTTTCTCCCCATCACCCCCCTCCGCCCTCTCCCCATAACATTTGAATTGAAGATATCCGCGGGTGACGGGTCGGGTTCGGTCGTCATCCTAACGGGTTCGGGCGGGTGCGGGTTGGTAAAACTCGACCCATGCAGGTCTCTAAGCTATACACTACATTCAGTATCGTTGCCATAGAAACAGACAGCAGCGCCAATATATCAGAATTATACTAAAACACACGCAAATAATTTCCCACATAAAAACAGGACTTTCAGTCCATTACAGTTTTCCGTTTTTAGAGGGTTGTTTATTTTGCGTTTATTAAGTGATGGCTGTGGTATATTAGCTTTCACTGCTATAAGCTTTCGCAGCAGTGATTGATTAATTTAAACACCTGCTCTACTGATGGTCTATCGGAGTTGGTGTTTAGGTTGAACATAAAGAACACCTTTTATTTGAAGCTTCTTGTAGCTACTGTTTTAATCCCGGCTTTACTTAAAACCTTTTCCTGACTTTGATAGTGTTGCCATTCAGTAGCAAGCACTGCGCCCCTTTTTCTTTTATATGTCCACGTACATTTAAGATTTAGCGTGTTATGTTGACAACTCATGAGCAAGCTGCTTTTTGCAATCTAGCAGGAAGGTAAGGATAGGATCTTGCAGGTGTGACGTCACTCTGCAGGGGGTCCAAAGATAAAAGATTTAAACAATTTTGGCATTGGAATTTCAGATTTAAGGGAGTTAGAAAGTTCACTTAGTAAAAGTGCAAATAATAAATCTGATTAGCGATTACTTTTAAGCTGGTTGAACATACTGCGACAGACTGGTGACCTGTCCAGGGTGATCCCACCTCTCACCCAGAACGTGGCTGGAGATATGCACCAGCACCTCCTGATCCCACTGAGGGATAAGGTTAAAGGATATGGATGGTTGAACATAGTCCGCTCTCCCAGATTCTATCAAATCAGTATTGATACCCTAAGGGGCGGATTTAGGAAATTTGGGGCCCTAGGCAAAGACAGGCAGGGGGCCCCCTGAGAAGTAAACCCATAAAACAGACCCATTCTACAGATAGAGAAATGTTAATAGAATAGACATCCATTATCTGTTCTAGGTTTTGTCCCTCTCTTCTTGTCCCTTTTTCCTCTCTATTTATCAGCGTTCTGATGGCATTTTAGCCAAAGGATTTTTATCAAAAACATAATTAATGTGCACAAATAAGGAATAGTTGTATTAACCATACATGGAAACAGAGTTTTATGGGGCCCCCAGAACTTGGGGCCCTGGGCAACTGCCTAGTATTGCCTAATGGTAAATCCCCCCCTGGATACCCTGCTAGTGGATGTTCTTGACAGAAAGACGGAGTTGCTTAATCATATTCTGCTTAAGGTCCCATAAGATCTTGTCCGAGTCCCGGTTTAAAAGTAAATTAATTTTAAAAAGTGACCCAAAATTGACTGTCAATAAATGTTCTACAAAATTGATATATTTATTTGATTTCTTTGATTTGTACTGTCTGTTTAGATTTATGTGATATTTTTTGCACAAAATATATAAGTGAATATTGTAACAGTTATGTTTTCAACTGTAAGCATTAAATTGATAAATGTTATTCGCATTTTTTTGGCTTTATCCTTTCCAACAAAAAAAAAAAGGCGTCACGCAGGTAGCTCCCTTTCCTTATGAGCCGTCCCCACCAACTTTCAACACAAAGTTACACCCTTGTCTTAGACAACGCCTTAGCAGGTGCACTGAAAAAATTCGGCGCGCGCTACACGCGCGCATTATCTTCTAGGGGCTAAGCCACCCTTGTCTCTTAAACCTAGAGACGCCCCTGATTACAGGGTAATAAAGAAGAGGAGCATTAAATGGAAAATTTAAAAAAGCTATTTGCACTTTGGTTATGGTTTGAGTTTTCAAAAGAATGGGGAGATGATGTGGTCAAAGGGAGTCATCAGACAGCTTCTAGGAGACTGAAGTCTTGGCCATTACATAGTTAACATGAAGGCTCCACATGTGGCCCATTTCAGGACCCTGGACAGCACCATGCCAGGACCCTGGTCAAAACCACGCCAGGAGCCTGGACAGTACAATGCCATATCTGATGATCATCTAAATAAAAGAATATTCATTGCAAAACCCAATGATTGTCCCATATCTGAACTATTGTACTATAGCTAGGCAAGGTGCTTGTAAAACTCTCATAAATCGTTTTCCTTTTACAGAAGGGACTGTTAGAGGCATTAGTTGAATTTGTCACAGAGACTTAACAAATACCATATTTACATAATTAAAAACCCTCAAATTTAATTGGTGTAATAAAGCTTCAGAAACTTTGTTCAAGGCTCATAAGAAACATTTTATCTGCAAAATAAATTCTCTAAGAGAGAAACTAAATATGTTGTAAAAGGAAATAATGTTTTTTCGAAATCAAAGTTTAGAGCTCCAAAGGAAGGGAGTGTTTCAATCAAAGGTCTTTGTCTAAGGTTACAGGTTACATAAGGAACAGTCTGGAATGTAAAATTAAAATATCCAAATCATTGTCATTAATTCTCATGTTGTTCTGTAAAATTAAAATATCCAATGATTGTTATCCAACCATTGATCATTTCACTGTTACCAGAATACAATTACTCAGAGTTTCATGACGAATTTTGTTCCAAATTGATTCACTATAACATCATGTTTATACAGCTGTTTTGGGTACCTCATTATACATTGCAAAATAAAACTGGTTTCCTGTTTGCTGCTAAAACTGCTCAGCCTGCTGCCCAATAAACAATAGAAAACAGTGGATTATAAGGAAGATGTGAAGTAGAGATTTGGACATTTAGAAAAAAAATAGAAAACCAAACCGCTTATTTATTCTTAACAATTTTTAGATAGAATCATAGTTTATAATAATAAAACCATTTAGTAATTACTGTTATTATTAACCAAATATTATTAATCAACAGTAGTTTTTTTTTCTACAGTTATAATAAATATATAATTGAAGTGTTCTTTCAGGCTCCAAACTGTGAACTGTTAGTTTGAGTTGTTTTAACATGAATATTTATCAAGATGAGCAAAATATCACATGCCACATGCCAGCCATCACAAACATGTCCTATTCATAAAAGCAGGTTTAAAAGGGCTAAGAAGTTCTGCAACAAACACTTTTTATCCCAGCCTACGCGTCTTGTTGTCTTACATTAAAGGTTAATAGATTACATCAGAAAAGCTTTTTAAATGATTCATAACTTTAAGCAAAAGGGGACTTGCAGAAAGTTCGGCTAATGCATAACTTCACTTTTTGTTAAATCACAGCATTACTCAGACCACTCGCTCTGGGTCAGCGATTAAAAGATAATGCCAGCGATGGGAAGCTGTTAAAGACAAAGATTTCTCACTTCTCTAGAAAAGAGGATTCATCTGAAAACTATAACAATAAATACAAGTCGATAGATACAGATACACCAGAGCAGAAGGAAATCTTGAAAATTAAAAACTTTTTGCTTAATATATATATATATATATATATATATATATATATATATATATATATATATATATATATATATAATCCACACACACACACATATATATATATATATATATATATATATATATATATATATATATGTGTGTGTGTGTGTGTGTGTGTGTGTGTGTGTGTGTGTGTGTGTGTGTGATAAATTGTCTTCAATTTCCAATAGATTTTTCTGATTCATTAATTCTTCAAGGTTAATAATGTCTCCAGATAGAAGTGTTTCTGATGTCCTAACTTTCTCCTAAACAGGACTGACATGTTTTAATGAGACTTTGTGTCAGAGGGAGAAATAGTCAAGTTTTCTGAAATGTCAGCTTGTTAATGAGCTGGTTGGTGGTTTGACCTTCTTGTTTGGTTTTCGTTCAGCTGTGAAGGAGTAACTCAGCATGTTATAATGAAGCTAAGTGGAGCTTTGGAAAATCCAAGCCTGGAAAAGGTTAAAGACTCTTGATCCTGCGGAGCTTATAGGTGCTGTTAGACTTTTAATGAATCCAACACTTCCTGCGGCTTCTGGCTGGCAGGATGTTGAATTACAGACCGACTCTGAGAGATTTTTCGGCTGTACTGTTCTTCCCAGACTGAGGAATAGAAGATTTCTGTTTTACTTTTAGGTGGTCTCCTCTGCAAGCTTGTAACAGGGTTTGCCTTCATATAAAGGTCATGTAATCACCAGGCAGCAGAATCCAGTTCTCAGTTTCAACAGGAGGGATTTATCATATTTTAAGAGAACTATTCTCTCCCAGAAACTGTTGCTCAAAGATTTCTGCTCAGACTGAACTGACAGACTGCATGGAAACATTTATATCTTGTTATCCTGTGTTTTAAATCAAAATGTTTATTTCTGAATACATATTTTTACTGTATACTAAAATGTCTAATAATTTAATATTTGTGCATCCATGAATAGGGTATTATCTGTGTGAAACAAATGTGTGTTTGTGAACATAATTCCACGGGAATTTTTTATTTTAAACAAGCTACAAATTCTTGTTAGGATCTGTCAGCAAAAACAAAGTAGAAAGCTACATGTAAAAATCCTATTTGAGTTTCACATATAATTTTTAACCAATCCAAATCCAAGATTTGACTGACAAATTAGAGAACAGAGAGGTACGGTTCCCTAGGTGGCACTCACCTAGGCAACCTGGGAAGTTTAGTACGGTATATTTTAAAGACAGGAGATTGCAGTCGCACTTCTTTGAATAACTTATTATTTAGTACAACAGAAACAAGACCATTATACAGATATTGATTTTTGAAAATCAAGTTTCAAACAGAAGGAGATTCACCTTCTTCAAAATGCACTACTCTTCTAGGACCTGCAGTTAAACTTAGCACACCCTAGTCACCCAAATCAAGAACAATTAACCCCCAAGTCAAATTTTCAGCATCCATTGAGGTTTTGTAGAGCCGTCTATATGTCTGTGGTATTATTTTGACAATTTAATGCATATTTATTGCAATGCTGCTTTTTTGTCAAAAGCTCCATGTGTAAGACCCTCCTCAGATTTAAATAAGGTTACTGCTTAATGTTGATTTGATATTAATGTTTACCCTGTTGTTCTTGTAATGCCAGTAAAACAGAAGCCACTAAGGGGTCTGAAAGCACCTCTGTCATTTCATATCTCCATACCAAGTTGGAATGAGTCTATAAAATAGGCCATAGTTTATAAATACACTTTAATCTACACAAAGCCTAACCCGAATCTAAACATCAATTTACCACTCTAGCCACAGCCACAGCTTTGGCCTCGAGAGTCTTTAGAGCTAGTGGCTCAAAGACGTACGACTTAGGGCGGCCACTGGCCTCCTCAACAGAATATTCTTCCCTTTCCACAAATTTTCTCTGTATCTGCATAAGATAAGTCCGTGCTCTTTGTCGCCCTTACTGAAATTGTCAATGGTGCTCTGATGTTCTGGTCTGTGATTACAAGATGGACATTTTGTAATCACAGAACAGTCCTCAAAACACCATCAAAATAGAGAGTGAAACATAGTGGAGGTGGACAGTTAAATCCAGGCCAGGTTCCCTGTCCATCTAACAACAGAATTGGGGACCGGGAGACCTCAGACAGGTCTGTGCTGAGGGTAAGACACTACAGACCAATGCATATTCCTGTCTCCAAACAGGTCTCTTTTTCTGATGGGAAGCTATGTCTGACTAGTTGTATAAATGGAGGTTTAATGAATGGAGGCGTTAATCTTTACAGTAGGCTCTCAGAAAGCGGTGAAAGTTTGCTGTTCGCCAACCATCATTTTCTCCTCAAATGCCTGAAATCTGAAGCCATCTGAGGAAAGCAGAGAATCATCAGGGATGCTGTTAAATGATTCTGATCCTCAGTGTGTAGCAGAAAACCTCATCGTGCATCCTCCTTTGCTTGTCTATGTCCTTCCTCTGAAGCACAAAGGAACATGTATGTGAAACTTTTTCTTTGGTGTTCCTGCAGCTGTGGGAAGGAGTGTGTGCTCACTATCCAGTGTGGCTGAGCTCAGTCTGTTTGCTCCTAGGCTAAAAATAAGATCTTTGTCTCTGGGAAGAGCAGCACAAAGCTGAATCAGATTATCAGTCGCATCTGGAAGAGGTTCTTATTCCTCGTGTGATGCATTTAATCAGGATAGGTTTTAAAATTCTAAGAAACTTCCAACAGATGAATGTTTGTCCTCTCTACGAGAGCAGCAGTTTTTCTTTGCTTAAACATCATCATTAAAGCATTTATTTCTACAGATAATTTTCAATCAGCTCTATTGGTCCACAATTACATTTAGTGAGTTGCTGTAATTGCAGAAAGATTTTGGTGGGATCAAAAAATCTGTAATGTCTGTGAAGTGAAAGTATGAATTGCCTTTGATGTTCTTGCTGAAGTCAAACTGTCCTGATTTTTCCCACTGTCTGTTGCCTGAATAGTGGGCCCTACATTCTGGGTTTCTTGACAGTTTCCGAGTACTCTATTTTTTTGGATTAATCGAAAAATATTTTCTGTAAATGAATAAACCTTATTACACAAATGAACGGACAAAGTATATAGCTGCAACTTTTGGTTGTATAATTTGGTTTCAAAAATTGTATATATATATATATATATATATATATATATATATATATATATATATATATATATATATATATATATATATATATATATATATATATATATAATTCTTTCTTGTTGTTGTTACTCAGTTTAATAAGGCAAAGTTAAAACTATACCTAAGTTAATTTCTTCAAAGTAGTTGTTTGTTCAGCAAATGGTATGTTTTAGAGTCTGAGTAATTCAGTTAAGCCTTTCATCTAATTACTAAATTTAGCTGACAATCATTTCATTAATCAGATAGTTTGTCCTGATGTGAACATATTTGGACTGTTAGAAATAATATATATATATATATATATATATATATATATATATATATATATATATATATATATATATATATATATATATATATATATATATATATATATATATATATATATATATATATATACACATATATATATATATATATATATTAGTGCTGTCAATCGATAAAATTTTTTTAATCGCGATTAATCGCATCAATGCCTGAGTTAACTCGCGATTAATCGCATTTTAATCGCAAATTTTTTTCCTGATTGAAAATCATTTAAATACTCTCGATGACATACAAAAAAATACATACAGGCTAGGTTTGTGCCAATGTTCTTTTTTTAAAATGAAAAGGGGTCACAGATACTGATTTATGCCAAAAATAACAAATATGTAGCCAAAAAAAAGGCCCTGAAAACAGGCTGATGTAAAAGACAGTCTTTACAGTTAATACAGTCTTTTGAACAAAGACAAGCATTTTACCCTACTGCTATAAAATTTAGTAGAGTTAACATTAGATGTTAATTAACCAAGGTAATAATGAACAATTTTCAATCAATACATCAAAATCAATAGACCAACATCATGGAGGTAGTCTATGCTCTAGAAAGTTACTTTTCAGCCTCTTAACAAAAATGAGAACACACACACACACACCCACCCACACACACACACGATACCGACCTGTTGCGTACACAGATGGCAAGAGTGCCGTAGCAGATCCCATTTTACCTCAGTAATCTGTTTTCTCAGCGTATTTCAGGTTGCTACTAGTTACCAGACACTCAACTTGTTTGTTGGTGGTGGGGCTTAAAGAAAAGGCACTAGCGCTACCCAGTGTATGAGCGTCTTTTTCCCTTGAGGAGCTCCGCTCTGGAAGCCTGTGAGAAATGCATACACTGGGGGAAAATAGCCCCGCCTTCCCGCAGGCTGCAGCGGGATGTACTTGGAAAATTGTACCATAAAACCACATAGCGTTAATCTCACATTAAAAAAATTATCGCCGTTAAAATGGCCTCGCGTTAACGCGATAATAACTCGATAATTTTGACAGCACTAATATATATATATATATGTTTTTTGCAGTTTAATCAGGAAAAAAACAGTAAACAAATCCAACTAATAATGTAAACCCAACTAGAACCATGGAGACATCAGGGGAAAATAATCACGAGGAGCCAAGGAGAGACGAGGTTGGAAGAAAACAGCATTGAGATCCGAGAACGACAAGGAACCAACAATGAGTGACAGCAGGGGGAGCGTATATGTACCTGACTGAGACAAAGGCAGGGCTAATAAGCGGATAAGGAGCAGGTGTGAGAGGAGACAATGAGGAATCCAAGGGGAAAGGAACACACACAAGAGGGACAGACAACAACAGAAAAACCTGAGAACTAACATAATCTAGAAACTACAACAAAGAAGGAATTAAACCAATAAAACTAGGAAACATGGAGCAAAGTAAAGCACAACAAAACCAAATCCATGACATATATATGTATGTCATATATATATATATATATATATATATATATATATATATATATATATATATATATATATATATATATATATATATATATATATATATATAATTCTTTTTTGTTGTTGTTACTCAGTTTAATAAGGCAAAGTTAAAACTATACATGTACATTTTTTTGTACAATTTGTCCTAAGTTAATTTCTTCAAAGTAGTTGTTTGTTCAGCAAATGGTATGTTTTAGAGTCTGAGTAATTCAGTTAAGCCTTTCATCTAATTACTAAATTTAGCTGACCATCATTTCATTAATCAGATAGTTTGTCCTGATGTGAACATATTTGTACTGTTAGAATTAACAATAGTGGATGCAGCAGGAAGCAAACCAACTTTATTCACTTAAACCAAAGCAGTGCTATCTATTTTAAATAAGCTTGTTCAAAGATTTGATAGTGCCAAAGTGGCACAAAGAAGAAAACTTGTTGACCCCCTTGCTCTGCCGCCTTCATAAACAGCAGTTATGTTAAATAAACTAATTCCATGCTTAACTTGGTATAATAGATCTGCATGAATAAAATTAATACAGATAACCAAGAAGTAAAGGTTATTATTTGATATTCAGTTAAAATTCATATTTTGTATTAAAGTATAATTTAACTTCAGAACCTCCAACAATTATGTCTTTAAAGTGTAAAACAGTAAGCAGTTCTGCAGTGGTGCTTCAGCTTCTGCTCTAAAGATTCTATCGACTCGTCAAACTGGAAGCAACACTGGACGCTTTCTGGTCAATAAATCGTCTCAGCTCTGGATTGTGGAGCTGTCATTAATACTGTGGTTTTGAACAAAAAGTGTTAAATGACTTTCTCTCTCTGGCATTCCTGGATGAGGTACCTGCATGCTTTACTGTACTCAGAGACCTGTTGTTCAGGTCAGATCAATTGTTATTTCAACATCTCAGATGAGAGGTAAATATTCACAACCCGCATCAATCATCTCTGTTTCACCAAGAACAGCAGCACCATGCCTGACCAAATGCATGCTGAGTTGTTTTATCAAGGTGCTTCTGAGAAGGCAAGCACGGTAGGAGGTAGACAAGGCTCCTGTTGCTGTTTAAATTCCAACAATGTCTGCTCTGAGACTTGACTTGTGTTCACACAGTCAACATAACTAGATGTCCAGAGAACACGTCTGTGTCCTGCATGCAGAAAGCAGCACTTTGGAGCAACATATAAGGTCTGACCAGCCTTCAGGCCCAGTACTTTAAAATTATCATGTTAAGTGAATCCAAGATGGCGGCCACAGCTTCCTAGGAGAGACAGGTCTTGTTACAATCCATATTAAATCAAGCCAATCCCTTCTTTAAACCCCTATCAAGTGAGGATATCAATTTATATTGAGATTTCTCAACATATTTTTGGAGAATAGACTCTCTGAAGTGCATACATTTGGATACGTAAGTGCTGGGCCTAACAATAGGAGAACCTCCCTTGAGCTTTGGATTTGGATTAATATTCACATGTGGACAACAAAATGCCTCCAAAGATGAAAAATGAGGAGGACTTCATCACTGCTACTCAGGTACGTGATCTACTGGAGCAGCAGAAGTCTGTTTATATGGAGTTGTTAAAACAGCAAGAAAATACATACAAAGGCTTTGTGCAAATGCTCATGGATTCATTCAGTAAAAGACTGGACGGACTCACAAAGGATTTGTGTGACCTGAGGGCAAGCCTTCAGTTCACTCAGAAGGATTTTGAGGATGAAAAGCTTCATGCAGAAAAGTTGTCCCAAAACTGTAAAGACCTGAAAAATGATGTCAACATGCTCAATTGAAAGATGAACACTGTGAATGTGAAAATTGACTACTTGGAAAATCAGTCTCGGCGTAAAAACCTGGTTTTTGATGGAATCCCTGAGTCTGAACATGAAAAATGGAGTGATGCAGAGGATAAAATAAGAAAGATCCTGAGTGAAAAACTCAAACTAGATCAAAAACACATTGAGCTTGAGCGTGTCCATCGCTCTGGAAAGCCACCTGCTAAAGATGAAAAACCAAGGCCAATTGTGGCCAGGTTTCTTCGTTACAAAGACAGAAATACTGTTTTGGAGAAGGCAAGATACCTCAAAGGATCGAACATCTACATCAATGAGGATTACTCTGAGACTGTGAGACAAAAGCGCAAAGAACTTATTCCTGCCATGAAAGAAGCCAGAAAGCGAGGGGACATAGCTTATCTGAGATTTGATAAGCTCATAACACACCGTCCCACAAACAAAGCAAAAGTACAATAATGTAAATGATCATGAAGTGAATGACTTTACTTGATTATGTTTGACATGGACAGCAAAGATAGTTGTTCTAAATGCCAAAAGGCAATGAAATGTCAAGTATTATGTGCTATTTGCAAAAGAGGATTTCATTTAAAATGTACTCTTATAACTGGACATTATTCTAATCTCTGGCTCTCTTGGTTTTGTAGAGACTGCTCTGCTGAGTTTCCTTTTTACATGCTTGATGATGAGAACTTGCTTTCAAGTCATAACGAAAATACTATGGATAGAAATTTGGATGAAAATGTATTAATATTTCACCCCTTTGATTTGAACGATCTTGACAATTCCTATAATGATGATTTTGATCCTGATATTAACTTCTTTTATGGTACTCTAAATAATCGTTCCTGCAAATATTATAATGAAGAAAAATTTAATCTTTTGTTGGAGTCTGCATCTAAGGATAGTGTATTTTCTCTACTCAATTTGAATATACGTAGTCTTCCTAAAAATTATGATCACTTAGTCACATTCCTATCTACATTAAATCATTCATTTTCGGTTGTTGGCCTCAGTGAAACATGGCTTACAGAAAATTCTAAAGAATCTGGTTTATATGAACTGCCAGGATACAACTCTGTCCATACTATCAGGCAGAACCGGACAGGGGGAGGGCTGTCAATTTTTGTGAAACAAAATTTTAAATTTATTCAACGAGATGATCTAATTCTCAATAATGAAGAATTTAATATAGAATCAACGTTTGTCGAGCTTGAGACTTCAAAAAACAAAAATATTGTGATTGGTCAAATTTATAAGCCACCTGATGTTGATATTATTAAATTTAATGATGGGATGAACAAAGTTCTTGGAAAAATAAATCAAGAAGACAAAATATGTTATATTATGGGAGATTTTAATATTAATATTTTGAAAAGTGAAATTCATGGTCCGACAAATGAATTTCTAAATATGCTGCATGCTAATTATTTTTTTCCAGCTATAGACAAACCAACCAGGATAACTAATCAATCTGCAACTTTGATCGACAATATACTGTTTAATACTTTGTCATATGATACGATGTCTGGGCTATTATTTACAGACATAACTGATCATTTACCAGTATTTCTTTTTGCAAAATATAATGAAAATGTGAAGACAAGACAAGTTGAAACTCAATACTTTAGAAATTTTAGTAAATCAAATAAAACCAAATTTAAAAAAAATGATACAAGAAATTTCTTTTGATGAAGTTTATAATGAAAATGAACCAAATTCTGCCTATAAAGTGTTCATAAAACTGTTTAATTCTTGTTTTGATAAATGTTTCCCATTAATGCATGGAGTTGTGAGGAAAAATAACCCTTGGTTTACAAGTGGCTTGAAAAAATCTTCTAGAATTAAAAATAAATTATATAAAAAATATCTTACATGCCCAACTCCACTAAATCTGGCTACATATAAATTATATAAAAATAAATTTGCTCATTTGTTGAGAGCATCTAAGAAAAAATATTACAGCAATCAGTTTAGAAAATGTTTAAATAATATAAAAAACACTTGGAAAACGATTAACCAATTATTACAAAGAAAAAAGGCTGCATCAAAGTTTCCTTCAACTTTTGTTAATGGAAACTCTGTTCTGTCTGATCCATATAAAATTGTTTGTCATTTTAATAATTTTTTTTCAAGTATAGGTACTTGCCAACAAGATCCAAAACACAACGATTGATCCAGTTGACTATATTAAAGATTCATTTCCAATAATGGACAGCTTTGATCTTCCAAACAGTAATGAAGTGTGTGAGGTTATAATGCAGTTAAAAAACTCAGCTCCAGGGCATGATGGCATTAGAGCCTCTCTGATAAAAGATGTGCAGACCCCATTGAGCAAACCTCTGACACACATATGTGCACTGTCAATAATTACTGGTATTGTCCCTACAGATTTAAAAGTAGCTAAAGTCATCCCTGTATTTAAAACTGGTGACCCAAGTATGTTCACAAATTACCGTCCTGTTTCCGTTTTACCATGTTTTTCAAAAGTTTTAGAAAAATTGATTTATAAAAGATTATTAAAACATTTAAATAAACATAATCTAATCTATCAGTATCAATATGGTTTTAGGAAGAATTATTCCACCTATATGGCACTTGTAGAACTTACTGACAGAATATTAACTGCGTTAAACAATAATGAATATACAATAGGAGTGTTCTTGGATCTCTCTAAAGCATTTGATACTGTTCATCATGAAATTTTACTGAAAAAGTTATTTAAATATGGGTTTCAAGGTTTTGTTCATAAATGGTTAACTAGTTATGTAAAAAACAGATATCAGTATGTATCAATGAATGGTCTTGATTCAAAGCAAAACTCAATACAATTTGGAGTACCGCAGGGCTCCATCCTAGGACCTTTATTGTTTTTAGTTTACATTAATGATCTTGCTAATGTCACAAGTTCTACAATACCTATTCTGTTTGCAGATGATACAAATTTTCTAATCTCTCATAAAGACTTGACTACTATTACAGAGAATTTGAACAGAGATCTAGCCCAGTTTTCAACCTGGTTCCAAGCTAATAAGTTATCTTTGAATGTGAAAAAATGTAATTTCATGGTTTTTGCTGGGCACAAAAATTACACATTTGATGATATAAGAATTTGTATTCAAAACCAACAAATTGATAAAGTTTCTACTGTTCGTTTTTTGGGTGTCCAACTTGACGACAAACTCCTTTGGAGAGAACAAATTGGTACAGTCTGCAAAAAAGTCACTAAATCTCTAGGTATTTTGAGAAGGATTAGAAATTTTGTTCACAATAAAGTGATGTTAACTCTATATTATTCATTAATCTATCCATACCTGTCATACTGTAATATTGTTTGGGCAAGTACATTTCTTAGTTATCTTAAAAAAATACTACTTTTGCAAAAAGCTTTTGTTCGCTTAGCAACATTCTCTAAAGTTGATGCAGCTAGTGCTCCTCTTTTTTCCAAATTACAGCTGTTGAATATTTTTGAAATTAATATTTATCAAACATGTACCTTTATTTTTATGATAAAACAAGGTCAGTCTCCTGATACATTTAAGAAATATTTTGTTAAGAACTGCCAAGTGCATTCTTATAATACTAGACAAGCTTTGTCTTTTCATTTACCGTTAAGTATTAAAACTCAAGTGCAATTTTCTTTTCGGCATCGTGGTGCAAAATTATGGAATGAATATGGAAAATATTTGGAATCTTCAGAAATAAATGGTAGAAAGTCTTTGAAAAAAATACTGTTATCCAAAAAAGACAGTGATGTATGATTTTACAAAAATTTGACCCCCTGAAATCTGAATGCTAAAATGTAAAAATAATGTTACTGTATATGTCTATTTTGTTTTCTCTGAAAGGACTTTCATAATGTGAGCTGCCTGATATTTTGTTGGTTTACGGGTGTGGCCTTGGTATAAGCCCTAAAGGGTTTCTGTCACACTCCATCACATTTTTATTTTATTTTATTCTATTGGTGTATTCTGAGTTTTTATTTTGATCTGTGAAAAAAAAAAAAAAAAAAGTATGAAAAGGGATTTTAGACTTTATTGTCCAAATAAATAATAATTTTCATCACAAGCAGGCAGTGAAAAATCAGTGCATTTTCATATATCCAATTCAATTCAGTTTATCTATATAGTGCCAATTCATAGCACGTCATCTTAAGGCTCTAAGGCTCTTTACACAGACAATTCAACCAGATCATACAGTTAGGCTGGTTCAAATTTTTCTATCTAATGAAAAGCTATATACACTATATTGCCAAAAGTATTTGCTCACCCATCCAAATTATTGGAATCAGGTGTTCCAATCACTTCCATGGCCACAGGTGTATAAATTCAAGCACCTAGGCATGCAGACTGTTTTTACAAACATTTGTGAAAGAATGGGTCGCTCTCAGGAGCTCAGTGAATTCCAGCGTGGAACTGTGATAGGATGCCACCTGTGCAACAAATCCAGTCGTGAAATTTCCTCGCTCCTAAATATTCCACAGTCAACTGTCAGCTGTATTATAAGAAAATGGAAGTGTTTGGGAACGACAGCAACTCAGCCACGAAGTGGTAGGCCACGTAAACTGACGGAGCGGGGTCAGCGGATGCTGACGCGCATAGTGCGAAGAGGTCGCCAACTTTCTGCAGAGTCAATCACTACAGACCTCCAAACTTCATGTGGCCTTCAGATTAGCTCAAGAACAGTGCGCAGAGAGCTTCATGGAATGGGTTTCCATGGTCGAGCAGCTGCATCCAAGCCATACATCACCAAGTGCAATGCAAAGCGTCGGATGCGGTGGTGTAAAGCACGCCGCCACTGGACTCTAGAGCAGTGGAGACGCGTTCTCTGGAGTGACGAATCGCGCTTCTCCATCTGGCAATCTGATGGACGGGTCTGGGTTTGGCGGTTGCCAGGAGAACGGTACTTGTCTGACTGCATTGTGCCAAGTGTAAAGTTTGGTGGAGGGGGGATTATGGTGTGGGGTTGTTTTTCAGGAGCTGGGCTTGGCCCCTTAGTTCCAGTGAAAGGAACTCTGAATGCTTCAGCATCCCAAGACATTTTGGACAATTCCATGCTCCCAACTTTGTGGGAACAGTTTGGAGCTGGCCCCTTCCTCTTCCAACATGACTGTGCACCAGTGCACAAAGCAAGGTCCATAAAGACATGGATGACAGAGTCTGGTGTGGATGAACTTGACTGGCCTGCACAGAGTCCTGACCTCAACCCGATAGAACACCTTTGGGATGAATTAGAGCGGAGACTGAGAGCCAGGCCTTCTCGTCCAACATCAGTGTGCGACCTCACAAATGCGCTTCTGGAAGAATGGTCAAAAATTCCCATAAACACACTCCTAAACCTTGTGGACAGCCTTCCCAGAAGAGTTGAAGCTGTTCTAGCTGCAAAGGGTGGACCGACGTCATATTGAACCCTATGGATTAGGAACGGGATGTCACTTAAGCTCATATGTGAGTCAAGGCAGGTGAGCAAATACTTTTGGCAATATAGTGTATATATATATATATATATATATATATATATATATATATATATATGTATATATATATATATATATATATATATATATATATATATGTATATATATATATATATATATATATATATATATATATATATATATATATAATGATAAAATATAATAAAATACACTACAATAACCCATTTTACAAAATATTCATCTGTCTAATGGCAGTATGGAAGAAACTGTTATGGAATCTGCTGGACCTGCATCCAATGCTCCAAAGTCTCTTCCCAAACGGCAGCAGGGAGAACAGTCCATGGAGTCCAACTGACTTTAATGGAGGGAAGAGGAGCCCTGATGATTTTCTCTGCTGTTTTCACCACTCTTCTCGCCTTCTTCCAGTCTGACGTGCTGCAGCCTCCACACCACACAGTTAGACACCTGGTCAGAACGCTCTCTATGGTGCTTCTGTAGAAGGTGGTGAGGATGGGTGGGGGCAGGTGGGCTCTCCTCATCCTCCGCAAGAAGTACCAGCGCTTCTTTTCCTTTTTGACCAGTGAGGTGGTGTTTACATTCCGGATGAAGGTGTCTGTGATGTGCACCCCCAGGAATTTGGTGCTGCTGACCACCTCTATAGCTGAGCTGTTGGTGAGCAGTGACAATAATTATGTTAATGAGGATGATTATCATGTTGTATATAATGGTGATGATAATGTTGATGATGACCATGATGATGGTGATGATGAAGATAACCATGTTGATGAAGAAGATGATGAAGATTATGTTGATGACGATGAACACCTCTTCAGCTGAGCTGTTGATGACTAGTGGAGCGTGGTTAGGCCTTTTCTTCCTGAAGTCCAAGATGATCTCCTTCGTCTTCTCCACGTTCAGGATCAGGCTGTAAACTTTGCACCATTCCACCAGCTGCTCCACCTCTTCTCTATAGTACACCGTGGGCCTCACTGACTGAGGTCTGTTGGTGAGGAAGTCTAGAAGCCAATTGCGGAGGGGTGTATTGAATCCCAGCTGTTTCCCCATCAGATGCTGTGGGATGATGGTGTTGAAAGCTTAACTGAAGTCCAGGAACAGCACGTGGGTGTTCTTCTCCTCCAGGTATGCCAGGCTCAGGTGGAGAGCAGCAAAGATGGCGTCTCCAGTGGAGCGGTTCCATCAGTAGGCAAACTGGAACGGGTCGAATGTTGTTGGCAGACTGGACACGGCGTGTTCTTTAACTAGCCTTTCGAAGATCTTCATGATTGGAGTCAGTGCGACAGGCCAGTAATCATTGAGTGAGGTGACCTGAGGCTTCTTTGGGACTGAAATAATGGTGGCAGACTTGAAGCATGCTGGCACTATGGATTGGTCCAGCAAGGTGTAAAAAATGTCTGTGAGGACACCAGCAAGCTGACCTGCCCAGTCCGTATTCACCCGCCCAGGTATGTTATCAGGCCCTGGGGCCTTCCTTGGGTTGACTGTCCTCAGAGGTTTCCTCACTTCAGCTGCCTCCAGGTTTAGTCCCTCCTCCGCAGTGTGGAAAGGCTTTCACTGCTTTTCACAGCTTTGAGGGCTGTTTAGTGCCTCAAACCTTAGGAAACTTAGGAAGTCAGTTTGCTGCATCTACCGGTGGGGAGGGTGTATTATAGATCATCCGAATGTCTTTCCACATTTTCCTGGTGTTGTTGTTGTCGTGGAAAAGATCCTGGATCTTCTAGCTGTGGTTCTGCTTCACTGATCTGATGGCACAATTTAAGTTGGCAAGCACTGTTCTTAGTGCCTCTTTAGCATCAGATTTGAAAGCTGAGTTTTGTGCTTTTAGCGATTTCCGAACCTCTCCATTTATCCAGGGTGGTTAGTTGGCACGGGTGGTGATGTTTTTTTTGTTTTTTTATGCTGAGGTCCTCAATGCATTTGTCAATGTAGGCTGACACAGTCATGGCATACTCATCAATATCTAATAAGTTGTCATATGTTTCCGCAGCATCTTGGAGTGTTTCCATGGTGCCCTCAGACCACAATCGGAAATCTTTAACTGTCAGTTTAGCCCTGATCAGCTGGCGCTTATATGCAGGGATAAGTATGAGAGATAGGTGATCTGATAAACCGAGGTGGGGGCAGGGAGCTGCTCTGAATGCATCTTTGATGTAAACCAGGTCTAAAGTTTTTTCACCACGAGTTGCAAAATCCCCATGTTGGTAGAAATGGGGGAGAACAGTCATCAAGTTAGCCTGGTTAAAATCCCCAGCAATGATGAAATCTGTGTATGCAGATTGGAGTTTAGAGATGGCCTCTTTAGTGTTAGCATGGGGGGGGGGCACCTAAACAGCAGTGATGCTAACCACACTTAACTCTCTGGGCAGATAGAACTGCCTGCAATTAACAGTCAGAAACTTGATGTCTGGAGAGCAGAAGCTGGCGACTGATATCTTGGTGCGCCAGCTGTTGTTGATGTAAACACAGAGCCCGCCACCCTGAGTTTTACCGCTTAGTTCTTTGTTCCTATCGATACGGTACAGTATGAGCTGCTCCTGGTTAATAGCATTGTCCGGTATTGCTGGATGCAGACATAACTCTGCCAGAATGATGGTTCAGTTTTACACATCTCTTCCTCCTGCTGTTATGTTCCGCTGTTGTTTTGTTTATGTCCATCCGTAGCACTCCACAGCTTTTTAAATGGTCAAAAATGTCTGGATTTAAAACATCTTGTGACCTTGGCTCCAGCAGGTGTTGGCGATCATAGATGCGGGTGTGATGTCTAGTCTGTATCGTATTAAGCGGCATATTTTGTGAAATTATCGAAATTGTTGAGAGGAGCTGTTCTTGGCCGCTGCTTTGAAGCGCCGCCATCAGACAGACAGAAGCATACAAACAGAAAGATGCAGAGATACCAAAGCTTACTATCAACCAGTACCACAGGTGGCCCCGTCTTGGAAACACACAGCCAGATAGACAAGCCATGAGCCAAGTCCCATGTCAGAGAATGAAAGAGAGCACAAACATTTAGTCACAGTAAGAGAATAGAATAGAATAGATTAGATTAGAAAACCCTTTTATTGTCCCTCAATGGCAAAATTCTGGTATTTACAGCAGCAAAGTAGATTATAGAAAAAAATCACACAAATGTGGACCTTAGACAAAAATATTTAAGAATAACATACCGTATTTTCACGACCATAAGGCGCACCGTACTAAAAGGCGCAGTCTCAGTTATGTGTGCCATTTCTGTATTTAACACACACATAAGGCGCACCGGACTATAGGGCGCGTTTTTTATATACAGGTACATGTCCTCTACTACGTTTAAATACTTCTACTGCGTATTTTAGAAATAGAGCTGGAGCACAACTGACTATGATTGTGCTTTATTCATGCATTTATTACAAAGTATTAATCAGACCGTGACCACTTTCTAATAACCTTCAGGATTACTTTAACAGAGTTCTCCTCCCCCAAAAGAAGGTTACATTTTAGTAGATCTTTATCAGATAGTGCAGTTATACATTTTAAAGAATCTGCTTCACTTTCTCTCTTCTCTGTGTCGCTGAGCAGTGCTGCAGAGTGCAAAAGCATAGCTGATGACACAGGGCTGTGATCACTCCTCTGAAACAGTTTATTGACGCATAAATTAACTTAAAATCCTGAAACCTGCCGACAGAATATGTTTGCTTTTATTATCCTGGTGCCTGCAGTTTGGATTATTTAGATAAAAAACACCTACCAGCCGCCGCGGTGAACCGTGAGGAGGCAACCCGGCCAGAGGCTGCTGTTGAATTAAGTTTTCAGGTGGAAAAATAGAGCGGGTGCAAAACTGAGTATGATTGTGCTTTATTCATGTATTTATTACAAAGTATTAATCAAACCCATCAAAGTCATCATCCTCTGTTTCTGAATTAAACAGCTGCGCTAAATCAGACATGTCAATTTCCCCTTCTTCGCTGTCAGAGTCACTTTCCGTGCCGTGTGGCTCCTCGGAAATCATGCCGGCTTTTGCGAAAGCTCGAACAACAGAGCCAGCAGACACGCTAGTCCAAGCATCAACAATCCATCCGCAAACGGTGGCGTAACTTGCCCGGCGTTGCCTTCCACTTTTCGTGAAACTGTGGTCTCCGTCGGTCATCCATCGCTCCCACGCCGCTCGCAGCCTTACTTTGAACGGCCGGTCCACACCGATGTCGAGCAGTTGAAGTTCCTTTGTCAGACCCCCCGGGATAACGGCGAGCACAGCGTTCATTTTTTTCACCTTTTTATTTCACATCGGCTGTGAGATGGGCACGCATGGAGTCACAGATTAACAGCGATGGTGATGCGTGGGAAAAACCACCTGGTCTCCTCACATACACTTTCCTCAGCCACGCTTTCATCATCTCCTCATCCATCCAGCCCTTTTCATTTGCCTTAATAACAACTCCAGCTGGAAAAGTCTCTTTAGGCAAAGTCTTTCTTTTAAAAATCACCATAGGCGGCAGTTTCTGTCCATTTGAGTGGCAGCCAAGCACAACAGTAAATTATGCCTTTTCATACCCCGTTGTGTGTATCGCTACAGTGCTGGTCCCCTTCTTCTCCACTGTGTGATTCACCGGGATGTCGAAAGTGAGCCGCACCTCGTCCATGTTGGTGATGTTGCTTGGCTGGATGCGTTTGTCGGCGATGTGTTTGCTGCAGAAGGAGTGGAAGCTCGCCAGCTTTTCATTATAATCCGCCGGACGTCGCTGAGCAACTGTAGTCCTGGTCCGGATGGAAAAATTGCACCGTTTTATAAAACGAAAGCACCACGATGAACCTCCTTGAAAATGTTCAATTTTCATTTCTTCCGCTAGCGTAACTGCTTTTAGTCGAACAGTGACCGTTGAAACGCTGGCCCCACCCGTTCTTTGCTCGATGATCCACCGCTCGAGCCTTTCCTCCAACTCGGGACACCTCGCCTTATGTCCACGGAAACTCAGCTGCGTCTTCTTCACCTGTCGGAGTTCGTTTTCCATCTTCCTCCACTTGCGAACCATCGATTCATTTATCCTGAATTCTCTCGCGGCTGCTTGATTTTCATGTTCCTCTGCATAGCTGATAGCCTTCAGTTTAAACTGTGCTTCATAGGCGTGTCTCTTTGCCATTTTTAGGGTTGTTAAGACAACAATGTTCTGCATAAAGCACATACCTGTTCTTTTATACACAAGCCATGCCCACACTTCCCCCTTTAACGTTCTCATGTTCTGTTATACACAAGCCACCCCCACACTTCCCCCTTTAACGTTCTCATGTTCTGTTATACACAAGCCACCCCCACACTTCCCTCTTTAACGTTCTCGTATACTCATGGTGGTCTCAACAAGGTCCGCAGATAGGGCGCATTACACCATAGGGCGCGCCGCACATTTTGAGGGAAAAAAAAGACATTTATATGCGCCTTATAGTCGTGAAAATACGGTAATAATGAAGAGTTAGATGATAAACAATACAATACTGTACTGTTAAGTGTTTTAATGATTGTGCACCTGGAGAATAAATAACCATTTTACAGCTATGGGCATTTTTACAGTAATGATTATTTGAAAATAGCAGCAACATCAGAGATGTGCAAAATGACCGCGGCATGTTATTTAACTGACTAAGGTAGAAACTGTGCAAAATCAGCATGAATGTAATCACTTATTGAGGTTGTTGGGGACAGTGGTGGTTATAGAGTCTTACAGCCTTCAACTAGTATGTTAGATCCACTTCCAACCAGGTTATTCAAGGAGGGATTCCCTTTGATCTCCTCCTCCATTTTAGATGTGATTGATCTATCTCTGTTACAGGGATATGTACCAAAGGCTTTTGAGGTTCCTGTAATTAAACCTCTGCTTAAGAGACCATCTCTTGACGCTGATGACTTGGTCAATTATAGACCTATATCCAATCTTCCTTTCCTATATAAAATTCTTGAGAAAGTAGTTGCCAAACAATTGTGCGATCACTAACACCATAATGAACTTTTTGAAGAGTTTCAGTCTGGGTTTAGAGCTCTTCAGAGCACTGAAACAGCTCTGGTGAAAGTCACTAATGATATTCTCATGGCCTCAGATAATGGACTTGTATCTGTGCTCGTCCTGTTGGATCTCAGTGCTGCATTTGATACAGTTGACCATAATATTCTTTTAGAAAGACTTGAATATTTTGTTGGAATTAAAGGTACAGCGCTAGACTGGTTTAAATCTTATCTATCTGATCAAGTTAAGTTTGTTAACGTTAATGACAATTCTTCCTCATGCTCAAAGGTTACCTGTGGAGTACCACAGGGATCAGTGCTAGGAGTAATTCTCTTTACTTTATATATGCTCCCAACCGGTAGTGTTATTAGACAGCATGGGAATAATTTTCACTGTTATGCTGATGATACCCAGCTATATCTTTCTTCCTGTTAAAAGGGAGTTTTTCCTCCCCACTGTTGCTACAAGCATGCTTAGTGTGCACGATTGCATTTGAGTCAATGAGTCAATGCAATCAACTGGTTTAGAAAACTTTGAATCAATTTAACTGTAGATCTGGTGAACTGTAAAGTGCCTTGAGAAGGCATGTGTTGTGAATTGGTGCTATAGAAATAAACTGAATTGAATTGAATTACAACTGCTGGGAGGATGATCTGTGATAACGCTCCCTGGTGCATTTAGAGTGCAGCAGTCTGTCACTGAAGGAGCTCTCCAGTTCTGCAACAGCTTCATGCATGTGGTGGGAGACATTATCCAACAGAGATGTTTAGTTAGGATCCTTTTGTTTCACACCTCCTCCAGAAACAAGTCTATACTGAAAAACAGGCCAAGCTCCAACATCTATAAACAAAGGTGTTGATGGCAACAATACAGCTAATATTTCTCCCTGTGAGTTTGTCACAGCCAAACAAGAACAGACCATATAAAGCTATAATGATGAGAAAAAGCAGTGAGAGCATACAGTTAGACAGTGAGCTAACAAATACTGCAGAATGGGAGAATAGCAAAAGAATCTAGTAGAATAATGAAAAGGGACACATTTAGCCATTCAAAATTTCCCTACTTTCCTTGATGAGGCCTTGGCTGGTCCATGGCTGGCCCCCCTTGATTACCTTTTAAATATTAATATTTCTACTAAAATATTATTTTTGTCATGATTTGTTGACATTAAGATCTAAAGAGAAGCATCGTCTCCTGGTCAGACCCTGTAATTCAGTGAAAGGGTGGAGTCAGTAAAAAAAATATGCTACAGTAGAGGGGGTCACTCCAGTAGCTGGAAGTTGGAGGGGATTTTCCTTGGAGTTGGAGGGAAGTGGTCTGCCATTCGGATGGCATTTGACTGGGAAGGGCCATTTTGAATGGTTGCTACTGTAATACTGTAGCAGCAGCTTAGTGTAAGCTAAACTAAAAGTAGTCAGGGTGTCTTCCTCAAGGACCAAATCAGTAGTTGGTTCCAAAGGAGAGAAGGCTAATAACTAAGAGATCTGCCTCCCATTCTTTTAACATTCTTTAAAGGAGCATGTTTTTTAGGCAGGAATAACAGAGCCAGCAGAAAAAGTGACATAAAAGCAAAAACAAAAGGTTTAGAGCAGCCAGTTGTTGGAATTGTAAAGATATACAGCTCTGTCATGACATGACTTTGACAAACGTTGTTGTCATTTTGTGTACACAGGTTGTATACAAAAAAGTAGTTCATTTTGTACAACTTTCAGACAGTAAATGAGCAGCAGCTTAGCAGTGAAATTAACATTTCCTTATTTAAAGTGATTGAATGTAAACAGTGCAGGAGAAAAACATGGTCCAAAAGGCATTGATGTGGAAGCTTAGAGCCGTGCAAAAACAAATATACATGATGCAAAAATGCAGTAGAAAAATATTTTTTCAGTTGAGTTCTTTTTGGTTTGGTTTTATCAGTGTGATGCAGAGTCTGTGATTGTACTTCCTTCGCAGGAAGTACAATCACTTTTGTGGCCTTTTGACCGATGAGGTGGTGTTTACAGTCCAGGTGAAGTTTTCTGTGATGTGAACCCCCTGGAATTTGGTACTGCTGACCACCTCTATAGCTGAGCTGCTGGTGAGCAGTGGAGCGTGGTAAGGCCGGTTGATGATAATGACCATGATGATGTTAATGATGGTGATGATTATGTTGACAACAACAATGATTATGTTAATCAGGATGATGATCATGTTGTATATAATGGTGATGATAATGTTAATGACGATAACGTGTTGATGATGAAGATGATGAAGATCATATTGATGACGATGATGATGTTGATGATGATGATGATGATGATGATATTGTTGATGAAGATAATCATCTTTATGATGACAATGATCTCATCACGCTGTCACCAGCAGCAGCTGTGACAACTGTTCTTCTAAAAATCCTGGAAAACACCATTTGGGGCTTTTGTATTGGAGAACTAAATATGATTTTTAAAAGAATTGTTTTGAAGAAATTCGTTTTTGATTTACATTCTTATGTAAAACATTGTTTGCGTTTAACAGAAATCCAGAGAATTGACCTTTTACTACATCCTGAACCATCTCTACTTAAAAGGCTAATTTTAATTCTGTCGGTCTTATTAATAATAATAGAGGGCTGGGGGCAATGTTACTGCTGCAACCATAAAGTTTCTTTATAAAGCAACATCTACAGTAATAACAAGCTGCTTGCAGTAAAGTCTGTGATCCACACAAATGAGTCATGAAGCTGAAGTTAAGATGAAGAGGCAGTTCCTCCACTATTAAATCCTTTTAAAGGCATAATTTCCTTTTAGATGTTTCACACAATGTGGTACACATATGCACCTGACACTAAGGTGGAGCTGATACAGGCTAGGTGTTTGGAATAGCGAGCAGAGGAAATGACTAAAAAGTGATGAAGTGTGATCAAACTGATGTTAAGGAAGACTGAGTTGACTAATGTTAAAAGGCAGACAGCAGAGCTGGGAGAGAAGAATATGAAGTGCTGGACATGACGAAGGGATGAGAGGGAGAAGAACAGGAAGGCAGAACGATGAGGGGAGCTGCGAGCAGAAAGAGGTCAGCTCTCTGTAAACACTTCATCCTGATGCCGGCTTTATCCTAATGGCTCCGAAGGGTTTTCCTCTTCATGTCACTCTTCAATGTGTTGCTGTTGTCATCACAGCAAAATGGAAAATGCCGGATGGAGGAGTGAAGAGGAGGCGGGTTGAGCTTCAGACAGTGAACTCCTGACGGGCGTCGGCAGACTGTTAAACACGGTGGAGGCGCTGTGGACCATTGGAGGCGTCCTGAAGAGCCTGGCAGCAAATTACAGACAGAAGTTCAGCACACATTCTGAACAGTACTCATGTTAATACAGAACATCCTTTTGCATCACAGGAGTTGAGGTCTGCATCAAGGATGATCAAAACTAGTACCTGAGAGGATAATGCTGCGGCTTGGCCTAAATAACCATCTCTTTGAGCTGGACCGGCTTTCAGGATCTTCTACTGGTTCAACTGGACAAGCCTTCATGATCTCCTTCTGCTCCAGAGTGTCTAAATTATTGCCCTCCTTCTCCAGTCTGTCAGTTTTCATGGATCTCTGTGTCCGGGTAGATTCACAGTGGGACCATTTTCAGGTAATGGAAAAGTGAAAAGCCTTACAAAAGAACATTTTGTAAACTGCTGCTATCTTGACACTTGTTTGTTAATTTGTTCACATTTGATAAAGAAAACAGATTTTCTTTTAGGAAGTACTTGGATGTTGTTTATTTAAGGTCTTTAAGAAAAGAGCTAATGATAGCAATTGAGCAATATAGAAAGGAGACTACCTTGTTGTCATGATCTTGGTGCTGATGACTGGCTACTACTGGTTCCAATGCCCGTTCCGGTCCAGTCAGCGACCGAGCAGCCCCCCATCCCCCACCCCGGCGAACCAACCAATGGGCAGAAGTTGAGCCCTTACTACACAGGACATCAGGATTTTCTGTATTTCTCTTGGCAGTTACCAAAACATTAATCACACCAACAGGGGGTGCATAGGGTGAGATGCAACACTAAAATTGTTTCCTGCATATGTTAACCCCTAGAACCCTACGGACCCACCGGTGGGTCCAGCTGCTACGTGACCTCGTAATTTTAACAAACCCCCAGTATTGTTGTAAAAAACACATTTGGCACAGTTTGGTGACATTTTTGGATAAATTTGCCAAAATGTCCTCTCCGCCTAAGAAATTTCTCACTAATACCATTCTAAAATAAATATGATTCATCTGATTGAGTCCAAATTTGGTATGTTTTTACACAACATTTAGATTTAAAAGTCTGTACTACTTTTTTGTGCTATAAATAATATTTTGGTAGTGTTTTGCAATGTTTATTTCAAAGAAAATTTTGGCGAGGTTCAAAAAATGCAAAATATTTTGTATTTTGTCCCCAATATTTCAGGCAGGGTCAAAGCTACAATGGTGCTGACACCAGAAAACCATTCATGACATCTTACCTTTACAGAGGTACCAAAAGTTTCTTTTTTTAAATCTAATAGCTGTGAGGCTATAAGTGATTTACTTTTGTGTGTTTTTGTCAGGCAGAAATTTATTTATACCCCCTGAGGGTGTAAGAGGTTAAGCATAATTTGCAGCTTGTCTTAAAATCATTCTCTCTTTATTTTCTCAGATTTAAAAAATGTTTATAATTATATATTTTCCATTTTGTTGCTGAAAATAAGCAGCAATTTAAATATCAAGTATATATTATAGTATAGTTTATATGAATAGATCAGAATCATCAGTATGGTGTTTTTATATGTTAATATGATTTATTGGAACATTTCTGTTTAAAGGACTGGGTTTCAAACCCAGAAAGCTTATATTGTATTTGATAAATAATTTTAAAAAACTTAAAAAAAACAAACATGTAGAACCACAGAGGTTATTTTTATTTGCATGATTAAAGGTTTTGTGCTATTCTAATGTGCGGAACCCGAATCTGGATTTTATCATAAAGGAACATGCTGGTTAGTTCACCCACTTTTGGACAACAGTATTTTTAAATGCCCTGAACCTACTTTTGTCTATGACACTCTCACTGTTTAGTATTAATGTATGAAATCAATATTGATGTAAAGCCTTTTGCTACAGTTGAGTCTAAAATCATCCAGCTCAGGTTTATTTCTGTTGATAAATCTTTTCAGATAACTGTGAAAGAAAGAGATAATGGGGACATTTATGTAAACAACAGTGAGAAAAAATAAGAATAAGAGATAACACAATCCATGGTTTATTTTGAGAAAAATGCCATGAAATAAAAAAGAATCAGAACAGAATAATTAGGGTCAACCAGGATGACTAAGAACCAGCTCTGGTGAAAGATGAGCACTGATTATATTTGGAAGAGTTTCGGATGATTTAATCATTTCTGCATGAGTGGATGTCTCTCTGACTTAATCTTTAATAAGATTCTAAGACTCATTAAGTCCTCCACCTCTCTCCTTCTAGTCCTTCTCTTAGTGAGTTGGACCCAGGATGAAACATCCCCTCCCTTGTATCTCAGATTTCTGTCTCCTCTGACCTTCTACTTCCCAGGAGTTCATGCTTCATACATATACTTATAGGTTTGCAGAAGATATTAATATTTTTGAACGTATTTCCAGTTTAGTCCTCAGCTCATCTGGGATCTCATTGGGAAGAATGACCTTTGGTCTGATCTGAAGTCAGAAGTTGTTTCTTGGTTGCCCTGTATGTGGTTTCCAACTGCTCCAGTGGCCCTGCTCCTATCACAACTTCCAGATTTCCCTACATCTGACACAAACATGCAAATGTTTAATTTGTATTTTTTGCTCTTTTGAGTATCTTGGTGTGACTGACAGGCCGACTAAATGGCAGAGGTAATCTCTTCACTTAATTATGTTAATTCTACATTCCTGCTTCATATTGGAACAGAAGCCATGTTAAACTGAGGCTCCAAGCTTCGATAGCCCAGCTGATAGAGAGCTTTTATCTGGGAAGACAAAGAATGCTTCAGTTTTCCAGCAGCCCTGCATCCCTTCCTGAGGAAGTTCCTCCATCAGAACTGAATCAGTCTCCAGGGGCCCCTGCTCTGCATCAGCTGGTACCTCAATACTAGGTCTACCATCATCTTGGTCCTTTTGCTCCTTACAACATACTTTAAAACAGTATGCGATAGTTTTATTTCATAAGGAGATAATTAACGTTTAGGTCTCAGAAAATGAGCTGATTCAAAACATTTTTATAAGGAATGTGGCGGGCTATGTTTTTATGGTTTGTATTGGCATAAATATATATTTAATACATACTTTCAAGCCCCACAGTAAGATACTTATTTAAAACAATTGTGTAAGGGAATAAAAGAGGAAACACATGTTCAGATGAGAACATCCTTCTCTTGGCTAGAAGACCAGTCACATTTTGAATATATGGGACTTTAAACATTGTTTAATGCTCTAGAAAGACAATGTGCTTCCAGGACCTATTTAGTCTGAGTTCAGCTGACTTATAATTTTACATAGTTATTATTTAGCTTTGCTTTATTGAGAAAGATTCTCTGATTTCTAAGATGTAACAGGAGATATTTTTACAGACACTAGCAGTTTCCTTTGAGAACCTGTCCTGATAAATGCAAGGTGTTAGGATTTTTCTGTTTGACTGGAGCCAGGTCTGTTATTTTATTAGCAGGAACTAACCACACTAACAATATGAAGGATGAGTACTTCTTCCTGTTGTGAAGTTACCCTGCTTGCCATCATGCTGCCACAGGCAGTGCTCAGTCAGTGAGGTAGTGGCCCTCTGAGGGTTTTAGTGCAGTTTCTTTTCTCATAATTACGTAATAAAGATCTCGTAATTATGAGATACTGATCTCATAATTACAAGATCTTATATCGTAACTATGAGATCGTATCTAAATATTTGGTTATGATTACTGGAGCCTGTGATGTAGAATCTCTCACAAAACTGATCTTCATGATTACTTATTAAGAATATCTGCATCAGTTCCACTGAATAGTTCTCTGTACCCAGGTCTAACACGATATGCGTTGGATTTCTACTCCTGTTTTTCACTTCATCAATAAATCCATCTATAACCCTGGGATAACTACTTGTGAAGTAAGCATGCAGCGATATAACCATATCCCTCAACAGCTCTATTAATACAGATTCTGTTTGGTTTTAGTTTTTCATATGAATCGACATGCTGCATGAAGTTGAAACCTGGTCGTTTTAAGCGATTCTGAAGCTGATCTCAGTGCTGATGGTTTGGTTTTTCCCTTTGCTCCTTGCTCCCCTGTCTAATTGGTCCTGCAGCTGATTAACCCCGATCATTTCCACCTGGTTATTCAGCTATTTAGCGATCTGTATCTTGTTCTGTTTTCCTGATTGTGACCTGTTTCTGCCCTATGGATATGGAGTGAGTTTTCTGCCATAGACGCTTTGAACTTTCCCACTGCCTGTCTTGCCTCGAATGATGGATCCAACGTTCTGAGGTCATTACAGAAGCCTCAGCTCTCCTTGCAGATTTAGGATTTTGAGAAGGTATCGATGGACAGTTCTTTGTGAAACCACCAAGCCAGCTTAAATGCTTTTCAGACGCATTCATTTACAACCATAAAGCAGCCTGTGCTGGTTTAATTGCTCCTGCAGGAAAAGTGTGAAGTCAGAGTGGGATTCTTCGCCTAAAAAAATTCTAAGGACTTACTTTACAATGCTGACAAATTAAAATTAATTCAGTCCACATTAAGGAAACTCGGTATTTCCCAGTGTTGCATACCTAAAAGGAAATAAAAGCATATTAAATACAACAACCCACTTATTGTTCACGTTTCATGTAGCGGAGATCACTAATGACTGTCCTTCCAGATTTCCTAAATATGACATATTATCTCATAATTATGACATCTTATCTCGTAATTATGAGATCAGATCTCATAATATTGAGATCAGGATCTTATAATTATGAGATAAAGATCTCGTATTTATGAGAAAAGATCTCGTAATTTTGAGATAATAAGAAGATACTAAGACTTCCCTTGGGGGGAAGATGTTAATTTTTGACAAAAAGGTGGTCCTCCTAATTGTCAATCATTCAGGTGATATGCTCATGTAAGGCCGTCCTAAGTGCTTATCCCCATAAACGGATCGAAATATGAATGAAAGGGGAACTTAGATGTGCTAAAATTTAGAGTTTTGGTGGACAGATTAAATCAAATGAATACAATTTTTACTTGTATGGAGACAAGTTTTAGTTGATGTGCTACAGTCACTGTCCAGTGAATACATTATCTGCTCAGTGGATAGCATTTCCGCTTTTGCTATCAACACCATTCTTTATCTTTAATTACATAAAAGAATCTCAGATGACAAGCAGAGGCTTTCAATCCATCTTCTCCAGCTTATTCCTTCAGGGTAATAATTGGGTCAGTTCCCATTTATGGGCGAGAGGCAAGGTGCACCCTGACAGTCTGTCGCAGGGCAACACAGAAACAAACGAAGACATGGAACTATGCACTTAGACACACACACTCACACCTAAGGAATATTTAGAGATGCCAATCAACCAAACAGTCATGTATTTGGACTGCGGGAGGAAGCTGGTGTAGGCACTAGCACTACCCACTGGTCCACCATGCAGTCATGTAACTTTTTCAAAACTAATGCAGTTCTGAAAAGGAAAAAAAAAATTCTGTTATATTCCTAGATTGATGGGAAAAGATGACCCCCTGGCTCTGCCGGGTTGTTATTATGCCTGATATGTAGGGCCTGCAGACATCAGTATAAATGGGCTATTATGAACTCGAGACTGGGCTGACCATTTTGGAACTACTCCCATCCTGCAAGCTACAACTGAGCTACTTCAACACTCACACTATGGGGGCTTCATACATTATATCCTCCCCTAAGGAAACTTCTGAAGGAGTTTAAATTTCAGCATGATAGAAATAAGACTTTCAATTAGAATCTTTGTGGTGATTTGCTTTAACTGCATTTCCTGCTGCCGTCATGGTGAACCATTGGATTTAGTGTTTAACTGCAAATTGCATTTTAAAACCCATTAAGAATCTTCAAGTTAATTGGTTTAAATGTAGTCGATTAAATGTCAGCAATGAGGGTGAAAGCTTTGTGTCTGACTGGCTTTATTGAAGTTTGGGTTTCATTATATTCCACCTTCAGCCTAGATATCCAAACTCTGAAAAGAAATCCAGAACATTTTCTCTAAATATATAGCACAAAAAGCACCTCATCAATATTTCACTCCTTCAGAAACCTCCACAACCGCAGTAGTCATTATTGTACACACACACACACCCAAACACAGCGGTGTGACAGCTAACACTCTGAGACATAATTAGCTGCTTCGGTTCAGGACATGATAACACAGACATACTGATGACAGGATAACATACAAAAACGTTTTTCATTTTCATTACCTCTAATCTTTATCTAACCAGCAAAGACACTTATGAACCTGGGATGAACAATGACAAAATGATGTAGAAATCAGAGCTGCATGAAGAAGAATGTCATCGATAAGCAGAACAGAACCCCCCTGAAGTCTGCAGTCTTCTACTGCAGTCTTGTCGTGATTTAGGTTCTATTGAGTTTTGGGTTTTGTTATGATCTATAACTATTGATTTAAGTTTATGTGTTAGTTTTTACTGGTTAGGTTTTTATTATTTTAGGAGGTTAATTCAGATTTTCTAAGTTGCCTTATTCGCTCTATTTGTTTACTCAAGTCAGGTGCTTTCTACTTTATGTATCTATGTATTTCCTTGTGTTTTGGTTAGTTTGGTCTTTTCTCTCTTAATAAATCTTTCTGTATTTCTGGTAAAGTTTCTTTTAATATTGTTTTTCCCTGTTTAATCCACCACAAGTCATTCGTCTTGTACTGCTTGTCTATCAGGGTCACAGGGGGTTTGGTTCCTAACCTTAGCTGTCTTTAGACAAAATGCAAGGTACCATGGACAGGTCACCAGTCCATCACAGGGCAATAGAGGGAAATACAACTGGAGGTGTATAAAGTAATATTAAACAATTACTAAGTGAAAGTAAAAATAAATAAAAAGAATATGACTTTAAAAATGTAAGTCACAGATAAAGTGCTTAAGTGAAAGTCAGAAGAATGTTTACAGTAATCGGAAAAGTCAAAGTAGAAATGAAAGTATTTTGTACATAAAAAGAACCCATCCAAACTTTTTTTTGGTCCCTTTACCTCACTTGGGGAAAAACAATTCGGGGGGGGGGGCTGTTCACAGGGGCTTAGAATATGTCCACCACTGTGCTGTCTGCCTAAGAAAACTAAAACTTCAGTTCTCTGACCATCGATTCAAGCCTGATCCTTGGATCTTTTTTCCCCTTTTGTGAATGGCTTTTGCTGTGAACAGAACTAGTCTGTCATGCCTCTTCTTCTACTGCATTGTTGTCATCACCCTGCCATCAGCTCTCACTGGGGAACCTAGACAAAGTATTCACGCCTCTACCAGAGTCTTGTGAAGGTTTTATTGTCAGTTTTCTTGAATTCAAGTGTGTGTCATTATCCAGAGGATCTATTTTTAATCTCTTAAATGTTCACATATGTGTCTGGCTAAATTTTTGGGTCCACTGGTTACAGCATTTTGTAAATCTTCATTCACATCGATCGCTTTGTCCTATACATTCTGCAAGGACTCTGTTCACCTCTGTGCATTTCAGATTTACCTTAATCAGTGGCTAGAAGGATTGTTTCACAATATTTAATTGTTTATCAGCCACTCAGATCCTTCAATTTAGACCTGTGGTTACACTTGTCAACCCTAGACAAAATCTGTAGAAATCTCGCGATCAGCTCTTTACAATAAATGAGTAACATTACAGACTCCTACTAAATTGTTCTCTGTGCACAACTTTTGAATCACTTTCAGCAGACCATCAAATTTTGAGGATTCCACATAATCAAAATCTTTTATGATAATTCTGGTCAAATTTTAATGTACTGAGTAAGAATTGGTCTAATGCAACAATATTTTCATATTGTTGTTATAAATTTCTCGTATTTTTCTCCTACCGATTGATGAGAATTGCAAATCTGCATAATTAGAACTCAGATAATTCTACCTAAAGCTGCGACTTTCAGTGCTTGACAGAAGTCGTCCATTCATAGCAAAAGCATTGAAGACAAATAAGAGAGACTTTAACCAGTTTTGGTATTAAGGTTCTTCTGACTGAGAGCTTAGCAGCAGATTACAGGGCCTGTAAAAGCCAAGCCGTGGGGAATAAATCACGACAGCTTTGAATGACAGGGTTGCACTGTCACAAAAACAAGACAGTCAATAAAAACGGCAACGCTTTCTTTTACAGTACATGTAATATCCATGTAATAATATGGTAATAACATAGCAAAGATACACTATATTACTAGGTAAAAAGAAAACTTTATTTGGTAATTACCACAAAATTAAGGTATATAATTTAAAAGTAATTACTTACATGTAATTATTGTAATTGCATATTACTATGTAAGAATGGAGAATTTTGGTGGGTAATTACCATCAGGTTACCGCATAAGTTTCTATTATTGCCCACCACCTACCAATAGATTACAAAGTAAATTGTAAATTATGATCAGGTAAGTGCAGTGGTTCAAAGTTCAGTTAGACAGGGTGGTAAAATCAGACTTCTTAAATTTCAAACTGTTATTACCACATAACTCGTATTCATTTCACCGACTGCAATAAATTAATGTCTTAATTATCTAGTAAAATGCTGTTAATTTCTTGCCATATAAAACAAAACCAAACATTGAAGAAAACAGGCCAATCTTCTTAACTAAACTCTTATTTATATTTAACTTGAGTTCAGTTTTATAATGCTTTAGTTACCTGTTTTTCTACGTTACGAGTGTAAGCTAGTGCATTTTACCATATGAAATTAAGTAAACTGCTGGGTAAATAAAATGAGATTGTACTGTAAAATCAATCAAGGCTTTCTTTGGTATTAAAGTATCATTGCTGTCTAAGTTATATTGGTTAGAATGTTGTTGGGGTTTTTCAAGCTCTTGAAAGACTACCAAAACTAATTGGTGCAATATTACCAATTATATTTTAATTATATTAATAGTACTGTAAAAGAAAGCCACCCATGTTTCTCAGATATTATGCAATTATTACCATGTAAGCTATTTGGTTTGTGGTGCTTTACTTACTGTCTTCATAGAGTTTCTCCAGTATAGAATAACCATGTAATTTGATGTTTTTTACTTGGTAATAATGCACTTATGTACTGGAGAAACTCTATATGTGATATAGATGATATTCTCTAATGATATTCATTTTGGACATTGAGAACCAATGTCCATACTGATATTTAACATAAACATTTAGGTAGGAGTATGCAGACTGGCTCTGCTTTGGAATCTCCAGCTTCTGCAACCCACCCCCAGCCCACAAACTTAACATTTTTTCCAATTCTCCATTAATTTTTGATCATTTTATGTGTTTACTGTTGTGTAAGACAATCTGTCAGGCTCAGTAAGATTGGACCCAGTATTCGAGGCAGACAAACAGCTGGATTTCTCAAAACGTTTATTTAGAAACGGATCTTCAGTGAACAGCGTGGGTGTCTGAGGCAGCTGTGGTCTAAGGCAGGTAACCGGTGTTCTTCTGCTTTGCAGGGGGACCACCACAGGATGATGACACTTTATGGTCAAAGAAAACAGTTGAACTGGGCCAACTTAAACTGTCCCAGTTTTCCAAATATCCTTAGGTCCATTTTGATGTTGAAAACATCCATTCCATGAGGTTTTCCTTAGTAGCTCAAGGAGTCTGTACCTACTTCTAAAGACCTTTTCTTTAACAGCAGAAACAAGTAGAGATTAATGATCCAGGTTTTATGAGGAAGATTGTCTTGATATTAGTCTGATTGCAGCTGCAGATTCTTTGTGACAGATTCCTCAGGCCATCATTGCTTTCTCTTCTTTATTCTACATGATATAAATGAAACTGTCATGATGGGTTCACTAGTGAGACCCAGTTATGCAGAACACCACGGAGACGGAAACAGAAGTAAAAAGGTTTAACAATGTTTATTGTCACAAGCACAGGGTTAACCACTGGTTCTGGTTCAGGCCTGGGGAACTGGTTCACTGGAGTCTGCGTGGGAGACAGTTCAGTTAGCGTTTGCTCAGAGGAGTTTGATTCAGACAGTTTCAGATTTGTACCTTGAGGGTTCTTGGTTAAAGCCTTGAGAGGGAAACTGTTGGGTCCGGAGATAGTCTGATCAGCAGAGTCCGTTAGCTGCTTCAGCGTCTTACTTCTTGAGAGTGAACTGACCTTGGCTTTTGAGTTTCCAGCTCTTGGTCCAGAGCTGCATGGGAAACCAGAGAGAGACTTCAGGTTTGGCTCAGAGGGCAGGCTCGGCAGGTTAAGCTCTTCCAGAGCTTCACAGGAGAAAAACTGGTTTCCAACTGGATCAACACTGCGGCGTTGAGGCAAGGTCTGAAGACAGCTTAAATACTGTGGATCCTCTGATGATGGAATGAGTCTCAGCTGTGCAGGAGGCTCGGCTCAGGAGGATCCACGGAGGACTCTGCTGGAGGAAGGTGGTACTTCTCCAGCTCCCAACAGTACCCCCCCCCCCCCCCCCCTCAACGACCGCCCCTTGGCGGTCCGGAAGATGTCGATGGACAGGAACGCTCGTACTCCTCGATGAGTGATGGATCAAGGATGTAGGAGCCAGGAACCCACTGGCGATCCTCCGGGCCGTAGCCCTCCCAGTCGACGAGGTACTGCCAGCCGCGACCTCTCCGACGGGAGTCCACAATCCGGCGGACGGTGAAGGCAGAATGACCATCGACTTCCAGGGCGGGTGGAGGAGAGTCGGATGGTGGGCACAGAGGACTTGAGACTACTGGTTTCACTTGGGAGACGTGGAACGTGGGATGAATACGAAGAGTCGGGGGAAGTTGAAGCCGTATGGCTGATGGGTTGATGACCTGAGAAATCTTATATGGACCAATGAATTTTGGAGAAAGTTTACAAGACATCCCCTTGAGGGGGATATCTCGAGTGGACAGCCATACCTCTTGGCACAAGGAGTACTCAGGGGCGGGACGTCTTCTGGAGTCGGCGAAACGCTTGGTAGTCTCGGAAGAACGATTGAGGGTTGTGATGGTTTCTTTCCATATGCGTTGGCACCTTCTGATGTGTTGGTTGACTGACTGGACCGATATCTCTCTCTCGTCTGCGGGAAAAAGTGGAGGTTGGTAGCCGAGACTGACCTGAAACGGTGACTGGCCGGTGGAAGCAGATTTGAGAGAATTGTGTGCGTATTCTATCCAAGTTAGATACTGGCTCCAGTCGGTGGGATTGCTTGATGTCAGACAACGGAGGGTTGACTCTAGTTGTTGGTTCATCCTCTCAGTTTGGCCGTTGGACTGAGGATGATAACCGGAAGTTAGAGAGGACTTACAGTCGAGAGCGGAACAGAAAGCCTTCCAAACTTGGGATATGAACTGGGGACCACGGTCTGAGAGGATCTCTTGGGGAATGCCATGTAGACGGAAGACGTGTTTCACCAGGAGCTGGGCGGTTTGAAAAGCTGTGGGAAGTTTCCTGAGAGGGATGAGATGACAGGATTTCGAGAATCGATCAACGATGGTGAAGATTGTGGACATACCTCGGGAGATGGGAAGACCAGTGACGAAGTCGATCGCTATATGGGACCATGGACGCGAGGGAACTGGAAGAGGTTGTAACAGGCCTGAGGGGGGTTGGTGTGAGGCTTTATTTCTTGCACAGGTGGAAAAGGCCAACACATACTCCTTGACATCTCTGTGAAGCGTTGGCCACCAGAAACGTCTTGAAATCAAAGCGACGGTTCTGCTCACCCCAGGATGGGCAGAGAACTTAGCAGCATGCATCCACTGTATCAGGCGAGATCTGACAGAAGAAGGTACATAGGTTCGGTTAGCAGGACCATTACCTGGGTCAGGTTCTGAAGCTAGGGCGGAATTTATTAGATCGGTGATCTCCCAGGTAACCACTCCAACAGTGCATGATGCGGGAAGGACAGGTTCAGTCGTCTCGGGTTGATCAACGGAGTATAGACGAGAGAGAGAATCGGGTTTTACATTCTTGGATCCGGGTCTGTAGGAGATAATGAGGTTGAAACGAGAGAAGAATATGGACCACCTTGATTGACGGGGATTGGCTTGTTTAGCTGACTGGATGTAAGCAAGGTTCTTGTGATCCGTCCAAACGAGAACCGGGTGCTCAGCTCCCTCCAGCCAGTGTCTCCATTCCTCCAGTGCCAACTTGATGGCCAATAGTTCTCGGTCTCCAACATCGTAGTTTTGCTCTGCGGAGGAAAGTCTTCGAGAGAAAAAGGCACAAGGATGAATCTTTTGATCAGTGTCGAGTCTTTGGGATAAGACTGCTCCAACACCAGAGTCGGAAGCGTCTACTTCTAGGATAAATTGTTTAGAAGGATCAGGCTGGATTAACACGGGTGCTCTGGAAAACAAAGATTTCAGTTTCTCAAATGCGGTTTGAGCCTCAGGGGTCCATTGAAAGGTTCGTTTGACTGAGGTTAAAGAGGTTAGTGGAAGAGCTGTCTGACTATAGTTCCTGATAAATCTTCGATAAAAGTTGGCGAACCCCAGGAATCTCTGCAGCTGCTTGCGGTTTTCAGGAACCGGCCATTCCAAAACTGCCTTAATTTTATCCTCAGAAGGCTTAACCTGCCCGCCCTCAAGCACAAACCCCAAAAAGGTGACTGAAGGCTGATGAAACTCACATTTCTCGGCTTTGACAAAAAGTTTGTTCTCCAGTAATCTTTGTAACACAAGGCGGACATGTTTCTTATGCTCAGAGAGGTCTTTAGAGTAAATGAGTATGTCATCAATGTAGACGAACACGAAAACATTTAAAAAGTCTCTGAGAACATCATTCACAAGGGCTTGAAAACAGGCAGGAGCATTCGTTAGACCAAAGGGCATGACCAAATATTCGAACTGGCCCAAGGGGGTCTTAAAAGCTGTTTTCCACTCATCTCCATCACGGATCCTAAGAAGATGATAAGCGTTCCTCAGATCTAGTTTGGTGAAAACAGTTGCCCCTTGTACAGGTTCAAAAGCTGAGGCGAGTAGTGGAAGAGGGTACTTGTTTTTAATAGTTATTTGGTTCAGGCCTCTGTAATCAATACATGGTCTTAAAGAACCGTCCTTCTTGCCTACGAAAAAGAACCCTGCACCCAACGGAGAAGAAGATGGGCGAATTATCCCAGCAGCTAAAGACTCGTTTATGTATCTTTCCATAGTTTCTCGTTCAGGTTTGGAAATATTGTATAGTCTGCTGCTGGGTATAGGTGCTCCAGGTAATAGCTCGATAGCACAGTCATATGGTCTGTGTGGTGGAAGGGACGTAGCACTGACCTTACTGAAGACAGGAGCCAAATCATGGTACTCTGAAGGGACAGAAGAAAGGTCAGGAGAGTCCATCTCCCCCCCACCTCTAGGAGATCCCACCACGGGGGCTGCCGAACGGAGGCATGTTTCGTGACATAACGTTGACCACGATTCCACATGACAATCAGTCCAGTTAATATGTGGATTATGTTTCTCCAACCATTCGAATCCAAGCACCAGGGGAGAGCATGCGGAGGGAAAAACAAAAAATGTTATGGTTTCACGATGATTACCTGAGAGAAGTAGCTCGAGAGGTTGAGTTTGATGGGTAACCTGGTGGAGTTTTTTCCCATCAATAGCTGAGACACTAAGAGGCTGGGTCAGGGGAATAGTTTCAATTTGAAGCTGCTGGACAAGGTTTGAATCAATTAAATTTCGTTCACAGCCTGAATCGATGAAGGCAGAGAAAGAGAGGCTTTGATTAGAGCAAAACAAAGTGGCAGGGAGCATCAGACGAGGAGATTTTTTAGAGTTATCATGGCCCACCAGACTCCTCAGAACCTCTGGCGGGCCCAGGCTTTTGATTTAGCTGGGCAAGAAGCAATGAAGTGACCACTCTCACCACAGTAGATGCATAGTTTGCTCAAAAAACGTCTTTGTCTTTCCTCTGGAGTGAGCCTGGTATGTCCCACCTGCATGGGTTTGGCATCCAATTCCCCGGAATGAGAGGCCTGAACAGGCAAAGGGAGAGACTGGGCTTTAGATCTCGGTTTAGACAACTGTTCTGTGGGAGCAGAGAAAACAGTCACATTATTAGACGCAGGGGCAGAGGAAAAAGAACCCAGACTTTTAGACTTGGAACTGTTTCTAGCTCGGATTCTGTTGTCCAACTTTATCGTAAGACAGATTAATTCTTCAAGTGTAGCAGGTTCGTCGAGGGTTGCTAGTTCATCCTTGATACTTTCATTCAACGCCATAAAATAAGCCCTCTTCAGAGCGCTTTGATTCCATCCGGAAGCTGCCGCTTTAACCCGGAAGTTGATGGAGAACTCCGCCACTGAGGAATTTCCCTGTTTAATGTTGAAAAGAGCACGAGAGTCAATGGTTTGATCAGTTTCTTGATTGAATACCTGAGAAAATTCAGAAATAAACTCAGAATATCGGCAATCGAGGCTTTCGTCGGAGGCAAACCTTGCCTGAGCCCACTCCAGGGCTCTTCCTGTCAATTGGGAAAGAATGAAAGTTATCTTTTTATAATCCGTGGAAAAATTGCCAGGAGAGTTCTGAAAGATTAAACGGCATTGAAACAAAAATCCCTTGCAGTCTTTCATATTACCAGCAAATTTTTCAGGTAGGCTTGGGCGGAACTCTGATGACGTCACTGCTGGTGACCTCGGAGGCGGAACTGGACCCGGAAATGGTTGCGCTGCCATCGTGGCATTAGCACTGTTCATGTAGTTAGCATAGCCTTGGAGCACTTGGTTGTGCATTTCAATGTGGGTATTTAACTCACGAAGAGCCAGGGCGTGTCCCTGGAGTTGGGCCTCCTGCTCTTCCAATCGACGAGTGAGGTGATCTGCTTGGCCTTGTGTTTGGCCGCAGTGTTCTGTCATGATGGTTTCACTAGTGAGACCCAGTTATGCAGAACACCACGGAGACGGAAACAGAAGTAAAAAGGTTTAACAATGTTTATTGTCACAAGCACAGGGTTAACCACTGGTTCTGGTTCAGCCTGGGGAACTGGTTCACTGGAGTCTGCGTGGGAGACAGTTCAGTTAGAGTTTGCTCAGAGGAGTTTGATTCAGACAGTTTCAGATTTGTACCTTGAGGGTTCTTGGTTAAAGCCTTGAGAGGGAAACTGTTGGGTCCGGAGATAGTCTGATCAGCAGAGTCCGTTAGCTGCTTCAGCGTCTTACTTCTTGAGAGTGAACTGACCTTGGCTTTTGAGTTTCCAGCTCTTGGTCCAGAGCTGCATGGGAAACCAGAGAGAGACTTCAGGTTTGGCTCAGAGGGCAGGCTCGGCAGGTTAAGCTCTTCCAGAGCTTCACAGGAGAAAAACTGGTTTCCAACTGGATCAACACTGCGGCGTTGAGGCAAGGTCTGAAGACAGCTTAAATACTGTGGATCCTCTGATGATGGAATGAGTCTCAGCTGTGCAGGAGGCTCGGCTCAGGAGGATCCACGGCGGACTCTGCTGGAGGAAGGTGGTACTTCTCCAGCTCCCAACAGAAACAATAACAAATCTCACACAACTGTCTTTTAAAAAAAGAAAAGAAAGATGAATTAAAAATAAAAAATGTAAAATGGATATGAAAAGGAGAAGCAGTGCTTGTGCCTAACATGAACTAAGAGCAAGGCTGCTGTACATGCTAATGAATCAGCTAGCTAATGTATGTCGATACTGATGGAAGAAAAGAAGAAGTTTCATCGGTAGGCCAACGATATTGGCCTACTGATGAATCTGTCTATCTTTTAGGAACAGCAATCCAAACTATGATCTTCTAGGGCAAGTTCTCTGTCCATGACTCAAATGGGTTTATGTTCTGCTATAGAGCTTGATCTTTATCATTTGAGCAGCAGCAGTAAGTCCCAAGGCTTGCTCAGAAATAGTTTTTACCTGAAGCGAATGGTTGGATTCAGAAAAACTCAAGCAACAGACTTGGGTCCAGAACTACAAGACCAAACTTTATCACAATATTAGCTTTAAAATTTGTTGTGAAGTTTAATTACATCAAAAATCAGAATGCAGTCAATTATTTTATTCTTTCTTTTAATGAAAAATTGAGGTTCCGCCGTGTTAGGGGCTGCTCAACTAATAGTCAGACAGTGATGGTTCTTGCTGAGCTCACTTATCTTCTAAATCTTCTCTTTGGCTTGGTCACCCAAATAGAGCAATTGTGGATTTTACCCTAAACCCATATCAATTGTGTAATTCTGCTCTTGAATACAGTCTTGGTTAATCAGAATGTGTTTTTATTCAGTCTACGTCCGTGACCAGTTTGATAATCTCAGAAGTAGATCTTTAACTGATACTCTCAGACGGGCTAGAGAAGAAACAATGAAGCAGGTTTTCTGGGTTATTTTAAAGGTCCAATTTAATGGCCTGATGTGATGGTCCGAAAATGGAATAAGTCCTTCTATTCCTGTCAGTTTAGATGGAGCAGAGTTGGCAGACATCCTCCAGCTTAGCCTTCAGCCTCGGCCTGCAGTCTTATAGGCCACTGAGTCGCCTGAAGCCGCCACAAATTTCCCCTAAATCACCGATATAATGAGACGTTTGAGGCACAGTTCTGGCTGCACCTTCAATACGCTAAAAGGCACAGTCACAGAGGTTTCCAAAGCCTGCGGCGCCAATTTGAATACAAAGCAGAACAATAAAGGAGGAGTCACCTTGCTGAACACCTCCACCCCCATCTGTCTGTCACAGCTTCTGTCTCCCATTTCTCTTCTTTTACCTCCAGCTATTTTTGTTTCTGCAGCTGCTGTTTCTGCTGGAAGTGCCCATTATTTTCAGTAGTGAACACTCACTGCTCTGAACACACAGATATTATACAGGGAAAATATATTATGTTAACATGTATAACGGAGGAGGGAGATATTCCAGGAAGCATGAGAATGTCTTCCTGCAGACAGAATCCCTCTAATAGGCCATCTACTCTTGTCCACTGGGGCCTGTTATACTCATGTGGGGACAGAGAATTGCATACTAGACATGCTCAGCAAGTCAGAAACAGTGACACTGAAAATTATATATATTTTTTGTACTAATGAAATAAATGAGTAAAATAAATCATCTAAAGCAATTTTTTTTCTTTATATAAATTGGTGTCAAACGGCATAAAGGATCAAGCGTTGAAACATTTTGCCATCAATGTTTCAGAGTCGATCGGCAGAGGATGGTGGTTATATATCTTCCTTTAGTCATGGAGGCGGTTGCTGGGTGACAGCTGGGTTGCTGTGTGCCACTCTTACAGTAAAAGTAATTTACTACAAAGTTTCAGAAAGCTTCAGACTTTTGTTCTATTCCTGACAGGAAGGTGAGAGAAGCAGGAAGAGGAAGAGGGTTGGGACACAATCTATAGGAGTAAATATATAAGGAGATGAGGAGAAAGAAACAGGATCAGAGAGCTGAAGGTCAAAGACGAAGATGGAGGAAAGAACAGCAGCACAAGAGGCAACAGTAAAATCAGAGGAAATCAGGGAGGAAATGTGGAGAAAAGGAAGGAGAGAGTCTGAAGAATCAGTTATAGACAATAATCAGGAAACATCTTCACCCTGCTGAGGACAGATGTCTTCTTATTTACTCTGCAGCACAGCCTGGACCAGCTTGGTCTCCAGCTGAGCTTTGCTCACAGTTCCCATGCTCACAAGGAACAGGGAGGGAAATGAATGCTGCAAACTACCTGCAGTCTCTACTGACTACTGCTCTGCCCCATATGCCCTATTTAATATTGAACATCTGTATCCATTTTCTATGTATAAAACCAATAAACTTACCATCAACAAATGACCTCATAACTGTAAATTCACAGTCGGCAAGGTCATATTTCTTTACAGTGAAATTCTTCTTCTAGATAAACAGCATGTAGAATCATTCAGATTGTTGTCACAGCTGAAGGTGAAATCCTTTAATTGTTCCACAATCGGAAATTATAGTTTAACAGCAGCAAAGAGTTCTCAGTAGAGTCAACCTTTGACCCTCATCAATTATTACTTTCAACCTTTAGGATAAATGTTCACAAAGAAGACATGAGGGTTTAGAACTGAAGGCTGGAGAATGTGGTTCAGAGTTTCTACATGCGACATGTTAAACTGGTTGGACTAGGATGGCAGGAAATGGTTCTGCTGACTGATCTGACCCATTTTTTGTGTCACTTTTGCCCCACAGGGAATCAATACATTTGTGATGTGGGGTATGACAGAGGTGTCTGCTGACTGGTGTTTTGTGTTCAGCCTGGAGCCACAAATGAATCCAAGTTCCTCACATCTGCAGAAACATTTATCTGGGCAAACACAACTTCTCCTGGATGGTGATAAATGGTTTCACAGACACACTGCTAACCTCACACACTCAGATATGCTCTCATACACTCCTTAACACTGACTGACGCTGACAAATGGCTGCTTCTCTGCCTGATCGCGCCTCCAAAAGCATAGCTGTGTTTGCTTTTTGGGCGTGTTACCTCAGGAACCCGCTTTGCAGCCGAAACTGAGATTGAGCTTCCTCTTCCACAGCATGACAGATAACAAGACAGTGGCAATCAAACCCCGACAGTATCAAACGCTCCTCCATCAGTCAAGACTGATGGCTAAAGTAGGATTCATGGCTTACTAAGAAAGACAAGGATAAGGCGGAAAGCTGAGGAGCAGGAGTCATAGAGAATGGATGGATGTTGGGAAAAGGGCTTCTTAGGCAGTACCCAGAGGACAACAGAGGACAGTCAGTAGGACTGCTCACCGGGCATACGGTCTAACTCACAGGTATAGGAGCAGGTAGCTTCTTCTGCTTCAAATGGTTTGATTCAAAGTGGTTGTTTTTTGCTGCCTGCATGAGGGAGCCTTCTTTAGCACTGCTGCATTGCAGCAAGTAGGTTCTGGTCTCCGGAACTTAATGAAGTACGGGTTTGTTCTGAAATGAGAAGATATCTGCAGACCTAATAGAAAAGGTTTAGGGAAAGGTAGAAAAATATAATGTGCAAGTCTGCAATCTGTTGCAGAAGACAGACAGATAGATTTAATGCTAGAGAAATGCTGCAGATGATGCTTAACATGGTCTGGGAAGGTAAATCGATGCAAAATCTACTAAACTTCCAAATTAGATTTCTAAACTGAACACCAATAAAAAGATTTCAACTCCCTATGGAAGCATGTAGAGATGGAGCCACTTTAATACCCCACAGCAGCCAGTAGTGCTGTAAGGATCCCTAATGCTATGTTCACATCTAATGCTACAATCACACCGTACGCAGCAGGTGCAGCAAAATCGCGTCTGCTGCTTCATTTTTGCTGCTTGTACCAGTTTAGTTCTGACGCACTGCTGAAGCAGCTTTGCTGCTCTGGCTGTGTGGTTCAAAAATGTCTCTGACGCGCGATGGGCGGAGCTACTCTATTCTTTCTTTGCCTTTCAGCTATATTTGCTGTGATCGGTGGGAATAAAGTAGTTTTAATATGTTTTTAAGTGAGAAAATCCACCTGAAAACTTAATTAGTGCAGTCATTTCATCCAGATTACCATCCTGCCTTCCAATAATATTTCTGTCAGAGCCGCTCAGACCCCCACATACCAGCTGTGCGCTGTCAGTAGGAATCCCATTCAACAGCAGCCTCTGGCCAGGTCGTCTCCTCATGGTTCACCGCGGAGGCTGGTAGGTGTTTTTCATCAAAATAATCCAAACTACAGGCAGCAGGATAATAAAAGCGAACATATTCTGTCGGCAGGTTTCAGCATTTTAAGTTCATTTAGGAGTTAATAAACTGTTTTGGAGGAGCTGTCAGCGCTCTGTATCATCAGCGATGTGTCTGTCTCGCTACCAGCTCCCAGATCAGCGTCTCTGATTGGTTGATGCGGCGCATCGAGCAGCAAAAGTTAAATTTTTCCATCTCGAGCAGCAGCCCGTTTGCGGCGTGTTACACGGGTCAGATGCTTAAATGTTCACGACGCGCTGCTTCTGCTGCTCAGAATGCGCTGCGGGACCTTGACTTGCGCCAACCTTTGCATGTAAACACGCTGCTTCTGCTGCGCCTGCTGCGTCAGGTGTGAACGTAGCATAAAGCAGCAAAGGCTGCAGGAGTCACTAGTTTACATACAAAGTCAATGGTTGGCGCATATGAAGGCGCAGCAAAACGTCCAGCAGCATGTTTTGAGCAGCAGGAGCAGTGCGTCTGAGCAGCTGAATCAGTGCGTCGTGAGCTTCTGAGCATTTGATATGCAGGACGCGCTGCAAACGCAGCTGCTGGTGGACTTGGAAAAATTTAACTTTCGGTGCTCAAGGCGCCACATCACTCAGTCAGAGAAGCTGATCTGGAAGCTGGCAGGGAGAGAGACACATCGCTGATGATACAGATCACTATGATCACTCCACTGAAATAGTTTATTAATGCCTAAATTAAATTCAAAGGCCCAAATCTGCCGGCAAAACCTGTTCACTTTTATTGTCCTGGGGCCTGTAGTTTGGATTACATACATGCAAATCAAATATTGCTTTATGAAGACATTGTCTTCATCATTTTATTGATCTCATCTGATATTAAACTTGATGAAGCCGTAGTTCTGGTGGGGTTAGTTTCTTGAAGAGATAATGTCGTGTCTATAGGAGATGCCTGAACTCAAATACACCAAAAAGCAAAACAGTTTTTTAAATACAATTCAGAGGGCTCAGCTGGGAGACGTTACAATGTGCTTTGAACCAGCACCAGATTCACACTTAAGAACTTACTAAACATCAGGAGGGTGCAACACAGAACATTTTATCCACAAAAACACGATTTAAAAAACGTTACGCCCAGGAGATGACTAAATTTTGACAGTATAAGACAATCACTGATATAGTTAATTAGAAAAGAAAATGTAATTTGTGAGTGACTTATTCAAGTTAGAAGATGTCATCCTTTGGTCCTTCCTTGTATGAGAAATCACATTTACATTTAGTTAATAAACTGGACATGATATAGAGGAAGACCTCAGGAGGTCAGTAGATGGGCTGGATGATGATGTACACTGGGTGGGAGGGACAGAGAAAGAGAGAAGTGATGGGGACAACTGACTGGCTGATTTGGTCCTTAAAGGGGCAGCTGAAAGGAGAAGAAGATAACAGATACTACATCTCTGAAGGGATCTGTTCTCTGTAGGATGTATTTTTTTTATGTGATTTGCTATTGTGACTCTGTGATTCATATCCAAACCTGAAAGGATTCATTAAAAAAATCTCACTTTTTCATTAGCCAGAGAGCCTACAGTATAGTTCACTGAGAGCTAAACTCTGGCCTGTGAAAATGGTCAGTGGATTACCTGATTAGTCACCAGATTAACACAGGCTCAGTGGATGAACATGTCAGATCCAACATGTATCAGAGTTAAGCTTCATTATTTGCAAAATTTGCCTTTTCACAGCTTATGCAGCTGTAGAGTACTCGGCGCGCTGAGCTGGCTCCCTGTAGATCAGGAAGTGAGAACAGTTTGCAGCAGCATGTTTGTAAAGTCCTCATGTGGAGATGGATGAAACGCTGCAGGTAAATTCATGATCATGTGTCCTTCTGGGTCCCACGACTTCACAGTATCAGTGCTGTTTGTTTCCATTCGCTGAAGATGCTAACATGAGTGCATGTGTATCCATGTGCATGTTGGGTGCACCTGTGTGTGCCTGAGAGGATCTACAGGAAATCAAGCAGTTATAAGATAATAATGTTTCCCAGCATGCACTGTCCATTGCAGATGGTGACTGATTGCAATAGCTTGAAGGTCCCCCGAGAATCCTACAAATCGGATGTTGTTTTTCTCAGTCTGAATCCTTGATCTGATTTCCTCTATTTTTGAACCATAAATGGGAAGGTGAACTCAGAGAGTCCCTGTTACTGACCAAAGGCTGTGGCCTGCCTTTTAGGCAGCTTTTAGCACCACTGCAGAACTAAAATCTATCTATTATGCCTCCATGAACTCGGTCGTGCAGCCTAATGAAATTTTTGGTATGCGCAACATTTTAATTTTGTCACGATTTTGGTATGCTTCTACCCTTTTGGACCTCTATTTGAGTTTCTTTTTGAGTTTTCAGTTATCTGTCATTCTGATTTGTTGATCATTAGTTTATTTTCCATTTTCTGTTATATTTAAACTGTGTTGCATTTTCTGAGGTTACTCTGTGTTGCCCCCTTGTACCAGTGCCCTTTCACCTAGCTTCCTTCTAGTTACTTTAATTGACTGCTGCTCCATGTCAGCTCATTAGCCCATTCTTTGTTCTGTCCCCGATATATACACCTACTCCGAGTTCCTCATTGCTGGTTTCTGTGTCTTTTCCCTTGGTATTTGGTTTCCTGTATTTTGTTCTTGGGTTTTGTTTCTGTTACCTTTTTTGATGTCATTAAACCTGCAAGAACTCATCTCTGCCTCCCTCATCTCTGCATCTGGGTCCTCAACCAACATCTACCCAACGCTGACAGATTTATTTGAGCACCCAGCTGTTTTGTTTCCTCTGCTTTCTTTTTTTGATTTATTTAAAACCTATGAAATGTGAATGGATGAGACCAACCCCCTAATCCCCTTTCTGTCATGATTTATAAAAAAAAAGGAGTTATAAAACACCATGACTTCCTACACTCAGAAAGCATTCAACCTGATATTGCAAAAGCTACTGAGATGAACGCATTGATGTTTGTCTCTATATCTATTTGAGGTCATTTGGACCAGACTGTCTGCTCTAAAATTGGTCTTAGCTAAGGCTTAACCGAGTCACCGAAAAGTGTTTGCTACAAAAATGATAGGAAATGAACACTAAAACTGAGCTGCATGTAATTTGTAAAACACTCAAACTGTTTAGGTTTTTATCTCACGATAGGGTGCTTCTTGGGAATAATCAGGAATCTCCATCCTAGAGACTTGGTAAAAACCTAGAGGGTTCCCAAGACAAAGACTAATTAGTTTTGCCAGTTAATCATTGCTGAATAAGTCTACTGGTAGACATGTAAGGATTATTCAAAACTAATTCTGGATTTGTAAATATCTGTTTTTGTTTTGAACCAAATATGTATCTAGGTATTTCATTGGATAAAGAGCTCAGTGCTATGATTGCATATCCATCCAACTAAAAACCGTGAGGAATAGAAGCACAGCTAAATGGATATGCTCTGATAGAGATGGACATAGAAAACAGAGAAAGTGACAGAGATAGTTTCAGCAATGGCTCCTCCATGTGTGTCATCAAGGAGAGAGATGGAGTTAACCAAAAATGACAGAAATAGGAAGGAGAACATGGAGTTATTGGGAACAGCAACACAGCTGCTACGCAATTGAAAGTGCCACAAGCTGAAACATCAGACCAGGTGGGGCTTCTATGCAGAGAGAAAAGAAAGAATAAAAAGTTTATGTGGCAAAGGGAACAGAGAGCAGGTCAAATGGTCTGTGGTATTTTATATATTAGATCCCTTGAGACTAACAACAAATAAACAAGAGTTCTTCTGAGCTTCTGGGGAGTTCATATTTCTTTGTGCCTCTAGACTCTCTAACAAATATAAAACATAATTTTTTTATGACTTCTTATTTGACAACTGGGTTTCACCACAGTTCTCATTATGTTGCTGTAAGCATTAATTATTATGCTGCTGAGCAAGAAGGGGCTTTACGATGGAACATCTACAATGCTTATTCTGTGATGAGTCAGCAGGTCATTAAAGGCTCTGTTTAAAAGTCAGAAAAGGGGAACCATTATCTCACAGAGTCAAAGCCATTTGCTTTACTTGCCAGACCACAGCTAAGAATCCCATTAGGATAAATGTTGATGCAGATAAAGGAGAGGCCATAACTGTGACAATCACTTGATGGGTAAACAGGCATGCATAAATGCATATAAAATTTCAAAATCGGCTCTTATGCTCAAAAAAAGCTGCTGATTTTCCTCTAGTAACAGTGGCTCTAACTTCACACGGAGGTCTGGATTTTCTCAGTGGCTACAGTCAAACTCCTTAAACTTCCATTGCATGAATCCATTCTGTATTGCCCTCCTTATTGAAAACTCAAAGTCAGCAGCAGTGTTTGGATTTGCTCTGGACTTTTTACGCTAACAGTGACACAGCTTGATATGCTGCAAGTCAAACCTTTCTTATCACAGGAGGGAGTAATTAGAACCCAAACTTCCCCATAGAAACCGGTAGGGATCCTGGGGACTGGCTTTAAGCAGGTAATGTTTTGGAAGCTAGTCTTTATTCCGACCTCTGCTGAACAGCTCCTCTACAAAATATATTAGAGCTAGCAAGGAAGCAACAGCTGAACTTTATTTCCCCTTACTTTTTCCAGTTGCTTCATTCTAAATTCTTGGATCTTAAATCCCCCTGATGTTTGGCCCTCCGGGATCCAGATCATCTCCTGGATGGAGTCACAATCTAGCTGATCCCTTTTCCACCATCTAGTCAGCTGAATAGCTGCTGATCGCTGATAGCCTACAGCATTAGCATGTACTAATGCTAATCCCTAACACTGCTAATACTAATCCGGCCTGGTGTAGTCGTCCTAGTAGCAGCTGTCACTCGGAGGAGGTGAGAGGGAAGCAGGTTAGACACCTGTACTGCTTCACCCCTTTTTCATTACATCATTCTAATCATTTTCTTCAGGAGTCAGCCCACATTCTTTTCAATCCCAATCTAAAATGACTTAAATTATCTGAATAAATAATTATTCATCCCACATGATCTCTTCTATATAGATAAAATCCTACTGTACAGCTTTACTGTGACATTCAGGGGTTATTGGGTTCCAGTCTGTTTCATAGTGGATTTTATAGCCACTAAAATGATGGTGTTTCAAACAGAACCAATTACGTACCGGTCCTTGTGATCCTCCAAGCCCAGTTCCAGCAAACTAGTTTCTGGTTAACGTATTTCAGATAATCTTCAGTTGAATAATAAATACAGTTGCAATAAGGTTCAAACTCTCCTTGAGGATTATTGTTCTGCTTGAGAAGATTAAAGCAACAAAACTGTTTTTTGTCCATAGAGACTTTTTGCTTTTTATTTAAGTTTATTGTCTCTTACAGATTATTATACCATGTCCATTACTGTTAGTGATAATGATTTTATTTTGCAGCTCCACTTTGAATTCTTCTGATACTTTTTTTTTTGCTGTTTTATTATCTTTTCACTTCACTTCTAAGTTCATTATGTGTCTTTAGCGGTTCAATGTCTGTTGGTGACTTCTGTTAAGCAGGGTCAAGGTTGTCTTACAGCTGATTTGGTGAAAATGCTTAATAGAAAAAGATTTATTTTGCACAGATATTCATGCCTCTTATGAGTATAGTTCTTCCAAAACTGTCATAAACGTTGATCCATCCAGCTTTTGAACAGCCTCCAAGTTCCTGCAGAAGAGGAGCATCCCCACAGCATCGTGGTGCCACCACCATGTTTCATCATGAGGGGAATGTGTTCAGGACAGCTTTAGATTTAATCGACACACAGAGGATTGCATCTAGATCCAAAAGCACAACCAGTATTTGATGATTGAAGTGATTGTCCCAGCAGTTCTGTGAATCTCTGCTGCTTGTCATGGTCTTCCTGCCTGCTTCCATTCTCCACTTGCCCTGCATGTCAGCCTAGGTACCTTCCATGTGATGTTAGTTCCATACTCTCTCACTGTCAAGATTGTGGATTCATCAGAATTCTTGATGATCAATTCTTAGGAGCTTGTTCAAGAACATCACCCTGTTTTAAGATGAATCAGAACTTCCTCTCTGACCCGTATCCTTGGTTCCCTTGTTTTATAATGCTGGTTCCTCCCTGATTTCCTCAAGAGAAGGAAATATGTTGCAAATAGGGATTTTTTTTTAAGGTGAAAAAAAACTGCTAATACTTTTGGAAGGTCCTGTATGACATGTATTTTTTGCTGTTTCCTAGTGCGGTTATTAGCTAATTAGGTCATAGCCCAACCTCCTACTTAATATTTTGTCATTTATTCTGACTGAATGACTCAAATTTTCTCAGTGAATTGCCTAGAGATGATATGTCTTATCAATGGACACAGTAAAAATAAGTTTAATTGTGAATTGAAACAATCTGTTCAGATTAAATGGAAGGTTTCGTTCTGGTTCCATGTTGGGAAACACTGTTTTAGTCATCAGAATGAAGCCACTGTGAGTCAGTGCAGCTGTCCCACCTCTGTGACACCTTCATGTTTTTAGTTTTGCTACATGAGCTGAAGCTCAGTGGATGAGTCCAGAAAGTAGGAGGCACAGTGGAGAGACTTTTCTGATTTCTAATGAGTAAATGATGCAACCTATTGACATTTTTCTGTATTTCCTCCCCATTTCTACCCCCCACTCCCTTTCTCATGTGTTACGTCCTCCAGGCTTGTTTGGTGTGGGTAACATTAAAGGAGACCACACAAGGATTTTCTTTAAACTGCAAATTGAATTTATTAAATTATACTTAAGAAACAAAACCTGAACAAGGGATAAATAAAATGGGGAATAGAAAATTGATTAATGCAAAACCCATAACTAAACAGAAATAAGCAAATGCAAACAAACCTAACAAAACCCAGCCATAGGATACAGACCAAACCAAATGGGGATCTGAGGAGGTAAGAGGGAAAAGCCTCCTGTCTGCTGCTTGTATGACAGCTTTTAAAACAGACAAGCACCAACTAGGGCAAAACAGAACAAGTGCAGAAGGCCTGCCTCCAGAACCCTGCAAGGAAATGGGCAGAAACCCACTGCAGCCGGAACACAGGAGAGAAGTTTTCCTTTTCATGGTGCTGTAACCCTGCAGTGGGAATGTGACAGGAATCTCAATCCATACCAGATAGATTGACTTCCTGCTTCCTACCAGCTTCGTACAGATATTTCTGGTCTAATTATACTTAATGCTGATGTTCTCTCTCGGCGAAGGGGAGGACATAAATTAAGGTGTTGAACCTGATTTGGAACTGAACCTGAACCAGTGCTTCAGTTGGAAGGTTGCTAAGCAATGACTGGCAGTTTGACTCAAAATGAGGACAAAGGGCGTTTCTCAATTGACGAGAACGCGAGTACGTACTCGCATTCTCGTCAAGTCCGTTCTTGGCGAGAACGCAGGAAGATCGGACTTGACGAGAACGCGAGCATGCAAGCACGTATGTGTATTGGAGCAGAAGCGTACTCGTGACGTCATAACAGGCAACGTTGTTTAGCATTTTTTTAACAGTCAAAACTATTTATTCCCTACACAAAACATTTTGAAAACAATATTTTTAATTTCTAAAGCTTAAAAAACATTAAAAAAAATTACCGAACCGCGAAAAACCGCCATCAGAACGAGCGGTAGTTCACACATAACTAGACCGAGAGAAGTGCACTACAGACGGGGTAAATTTAGCCCTGGCTGCGGTTACCCTCGGAGGTCTGCTGGTCACTCTGGTCTGCTCAACGTCGGACTTTTTTTTTTATTTCGCACTAACTCTGTAAACAGACCACACAGAGAGGCTTAAATGTATAATGTTATCGCCTCAAACGATTTCAAAACGTACTTTTGAAGAACAACAGCAGCAGAAAAGGGAATGTTTAACTTACCACTGTGAGCGCTGTCACGAATCAAGCTGTGGCCGCGGGTCATTCTGGGGAAGCGGTCAGTCTGAAGAACGCACAAGTCTGCTCTGATGCATGCTCGATAAAGAGGGCGGGGTGAGAACAACATCCGGGGATTTGATGCATTCTCAATCTGGCGTTCTTGAGAATTGGAACGGTACTCGGGCTGAGGCTGATGATGTGTCACGAGCACACGAGAATGCTCAAGAACGCATATTGAGAAACGGCCCAGGATTTCAGTTTGAGTGGGGTCCTACACTGTGGGTCGCAATCCCAGAGATGTCTCCAGGAAGGATCTCTAAATGATATATTAAATGACAGAAATACTGAAATTAACCCAGTTTCATCACCACTATTAGGAGCTATGAATACTGGTAATTATTTAGGAATAAACAAAGAGTTAATCTTGCTGCTGATGAATGGTTAGAGAGCCTGTAAATGTCTGCTGATACTGGGATGCGGGGGTATAAACAATGAGGCATCTGTTTGTTGGTGGGAATGCTGAGAGAAATTATTTAAATTTCTTTCATTTTTAGAGAGACCTGGCCTAACCTGGCCTAACCACGCTCTACTGGAGCGTGGTTAGGCCAATTCTTCCTTTCTTTAAGCTGATTCTTCCTGTTACTCAGGTAATGAGGTGGTAAATGAGGTGGTCAGCAGCACCAAATTCATGGCGGTGCACCTCACAGACAACCTCACCTAGACTGTAAACATCACCTCACTGATCAAAAGGGAACAAAAGTGCATGCACGTCCTGCGGAGGATGAGGCGAGCCCACCTGCCCCCCGCCCATTCTCACAACCTTCTACAGAAGCACCATAGAAAGCGTTCTGACCAGCTGTCTCACTGTAACATCATCAATGACCCTACACACCCCCACCATGGACTGTCCTCCCTGCTGCCCTCTGGGAAGAGGCTTTGGAGCATCCGATTCAGGTCCAGCAGATTCCGTGACAGCTTCTTCCCCACTGCCATCAGACAGCTGAACTGTTGAGAAAACTTTAAATCATGTCACAAATTCTGCACCACACTGATAACACCAAACCAAAATAGTGCATATTTGCACCATACATATTTAATGCTTTGGACTTCCATATCAATGCGTTTCTGCACCATGTCTTTTCTAAGTTTGCACTGGAAAATGATCACTGCTGCACTTTATGGAATGGAAATGTTCTGAAAGCTTTACAAAATGAAATATCGTTTTGTATACACTCTGTGTAAACAAAATGAAAATAAAAGTTGTCTAAGTCTAAGATATTTAGCTTCTACTGTTTCAATATCTGTATGGAAGCCTCTGCTGCTCCATGATGTGTTAATATGCAGGAAGAGAGGGGGGAGCTTTCTGATTGTTTGTGTGGGAAGATGAAGATTAGAGTTCCCCCTCAGTCTTGCAGTGAGCATGCAGACCACCTTATGGAGATAGGCACATAGACACAGGCCCCCAGTAGCTGGAAATACAACTAAGCAACATAACTGCTGAAAGTAGAGCAGCCTTAGTTGCAGCCCCCACAGGGAATGTGTGTTTCCTTATATGTATGTAATCTGATTAGTGGGACGAGAAAGATGAAGAGGGAGGGGGAGCTTCTGCTGATGCTACATTTTAGAACAAACTTATTAACACATCTGAGAGCTTGGAACTTGGTGCATCTTCTGTGCTTTCGTCTAAATTTAGCTGCAACTTTTCCCCCTGCTCATCCATCTTAAAATGATAATAATTTAAGAAACTTTGACGTAGAAAAGAAGCTTCTACTTTGCACCAAATGTGTGATGACTCAGTTTAATTTCATCATTATCAATAATTAGGCATGAATTGTAACTGGGTGAATGCATAATTATTTAATATACATTCCATTGCAGCTCAAGGGAGTGATGCAACAAAGTAAGGGTTGATCACTGCTGCATAAATGAGAAAGAATTCCTCATTCTGCACTTTTAGTCAGCATGATTAGTCTTTTCACACTCAGTTATTCTGAAGCTAATATATACAAGTCCAACAAGAAAGTAACATCAGCAAATAGTAGCAGATAATATTAAGAACAGAACGGACATAATACTCTACTAACAAAGATGTCCATGGCCCAGAAGCTACCGAGGTTATCTTTGGGTTGTCCTGCCAAAAGCTGGTAAACACCAAAAGAATCTGACATATAAACAAATAAAAACACGAGAATCTTAAAACGAGAGTTAAAAAAAAAAAAGCCTCTCTTGGTGATAAAGGCTAACATGCATGACATGCATGGAGGAAACAGTGGCACGCTTTTGCCATGAGTGCTTCAAATCTGTCAGGATTTAACTAAAGATCAGACCCAAATGCAGAGAAACTATTACAGGGAGACCAGGGAAAAAGTTTAACAGGTTTATTGAGAAGCTCGTGGAGATTCCAGTGTTGCTCTGAACACTGCTCAACCAGAACTGAAAGGTGAGGGGAAGACACTGCGGTTAGTTTAGGTCCAGTGGGAAAATTGATTCTCGAGCTTGAAGAGGAGAAAAGGTTTGCAGACTCACGTTTCCAGAAAAGTGGTTGACTCTTAGACTCCAGTAGGTGAGGAATGTGTTCCGGTGTTTGTCTCATATGGTGGAGGACGGACAGGGTTACCCAGAATGTGGTTGCTTGTAGATGAACGGAGAAAGACTGACTGCCACTCAGATTTCCTGCGGTACTTGAGCGGATTGTTGTGCAGATGAATCCCTTGCTCAGTGTGAAGCTCAAACATTTCCTCGGGGAAAAGTGGATTCAAATCTCTAGTTTGTTTCCTCAGCTCAGTTTGAAGCTCAGTTAATCCTTCCAGGGAGAGAAGGTCCGAAAAATCCAGTTTGCAGGATGACTTCCTGCAGAGAGGCAAAGACAAAAGCAATGTTAAAACTCACGTTGACAAAAACTCAGTTTGACTCAGAAAAACTCATCTTGGCTAGAGTACCCAAAACTTGCAAACACTGTGGCGTCCAGGTAGTGGCAGTCAGCAGCTTAAGAACACTCCGTTAACGAGGTAACCCCTTGCAGGTGTGTGAGGAGGAGAATCAGAACCAGGCGCCGCCTGGTGGAGAAAGGAAGACAAACACACACAAACACAGACCATACAGCCTGGAGTCCTAACAAAATCAAACATTTGTGTCATCTCAAGTCCATGACTGGCTGAATCTACCCTGTGTCAGCATTTTTTGCAGCCCACCAAAGCTAATAAAAGGCATATGTCATGTAGTAAAATAGAGGCATATGTTCTGCTAAAGTGGCTTAAAACTTTGAAGTAAAGTGATAATACTGAAACAATGGGTTCTCCTTTAATATAATCTATTGTCTTTCATCATGGGTGTTGTGTTCAGGGTGATGTGTAATGTGTGAATTATCCTCTATATATTTACAGATAAAATGTTCAGTTTTAGTCTCCTCTAATTAGATTGTGTTCTTCTCATTTTTTGCTCTGTCTCCTAAATGGCTTGTAGATATAGATGTTTGAAGCTGCAGATATTGTTTTAGAATCTAACCTTTTTTTAAACTGACCCAGACCAGTCTGCTGTATACTTTGAGATACTTTGCACCTGAAGGCAGCTTATCCATAAGGTCCTTTTAAAAGACATAATGTTTAAAAAATAATCCCTCAAATATACATGCTGAATTTGGGAACCATAATGCGACAAAACTAAGCTGGTTTTATTATCTGTAAGCCTTTTATGAAACCTTTTATTTACTGTAGCTTATGGGGTTTAAAAACATATTTCTTTTGTTTTGTATCTCAGATATTAGACTATAAAACTAAAGTACTGTTGTTTATAACCCATTTTTCTGAGTAAACTCCCCGGATGGTTCCTGTGGCCGCTGAAGCACACGGTTCTCAGTTGTGGGCTGCATTTACAGCTTCTTATCTGACCAGTTCTGCTGGGATTTTCAGCCTTTCAAGGGTAATTGTTGGTGGTTGTTTCAGATGTTATTGGTCCTCTTGGTGAATGTGTGGGGAGATGTGACATGAAATGTATGTAAATCCTGTTGGATTGTTTGCTATTTGCTGAAATATTTGTGTTTTCAGAAGATGATGGGATGTTATTAATTTTCTCTGATTCCTTTGAATTCTTAGGGGGTTTTAGCTAAAGTCAGTCCGCTCTACAGCTCTCTAATTTCTTTCCTCCCTTCTTGGATTTCCTTTCATCCCTTAATTTTTTTCTGAGCCTTTACTTCTTTTTTTGCCTTTTTTGCAGAGGATGTTGCTGCCTATCGTTGCTCTTCCCTTTATCAGCACTCTTTCCTCTTATGCTTTAGAAGCTCTGTCTCTTCTTTCTTTTGTCCCCCAAGGTCTCAGTGTTTCCATCCTTTCAGAATATATCTTGTCCTCCAAGTCATTTCTTTATTGCTCCCCTCTTTTCTCCATTATCCATCTCTCTGCCTAGTGAATGATAATGAAAAGTTGCATGATCAAAGAGTCTATGATGAATAATAATTATGGGATAATTACTGCTTCAAGGGATAAGAGCACTGCAGAAGTGTCTCGGAAGCTCACAGTTTCACTATCGTGTCAGCTATTAAGTATACAAACTAATGTTAGGGAGGACAGCACATGGACAAGGCGAAGGATGGAGGGACAAACCCATCTGTAGGCTGAAGGACTGAACCCTTAGCTGCCCTTAGCTAGTTTCTGCCACAATCACTACTGAGTAGCTGGCTGCTCTGGCTTTCTGCATAGAAAAGAGTTCTCACTGAACCCTTCGCTGGAACAGGGATATCAACCAGGGTTCGCTGCATACACCTCCAAATTTCACCCTGGGTTTGGTGTGCTGTTTGCCGGTGGGGTGCTAAATATGTCAAGTTATTCAATCCAAAGATTAGCTGCAAGGTGTTTTGGTGGTTTTAGCAGCAATGCAGGCAAGATGGATAACAGAAGTTAACAGTTATAGGATTCAACATCACAAGCTAACTGTGATCCCCAAAGATTTTTGAAAGATTTAATTCCTTCAGGTTGTCCTCAATAGATATGCTTAAAGTCTTCTTTGTCAGAGTAAAATTAGGGACATAAGGGCCAATATCTCCATCTGTTACGATGATGAAAGTACCACTGGTTTTTGATATTCAAGACTTAAGAAACACGAAGAGATGCACAAATCTCCAGACAAGAGCAGCAACAAAGGCCTGTTCTTTGAGTATGGAGTCCAACATAGTTATCTTATTTTTTCTTGGATCTGGAGAATATTGGCTAAATATGCTGGGATTTAGCAGCATTGAACAGTTGTTCAGCTCATAGGTTAGGCTTTTCCCACAGGTGGTGATGGGAGTGGGGGATCCTAATTGTCCATTTGACTTCAACTAACTACTACTGTTTATCCATCCACCTATACTCATGGTTGTGAAGGTATGAGTCTGTACTCTTGCCTGTGTTTTAATATTTTTCCTCACAGAACATTGTGATATTTTATTTTATTTAACTGTTCACATCAGTGATGATCAGTAGCTCTGCACACCACAGTGTGCTGACTGCAAATGAGCTGCACTGCAGTTGATTTGGAAACAGCAGCTTTTAAATGCTAAACACGAAGCCATCATCAGATCTTAAGCCAAGCTAATCAACTAGAATTAACTTTAGGATGTAAATTATCATTAGCATTGCAACCATAAGGATCAAAAGCCTGTGCTCATTTTGTAATATTAAATTTCTATAAGCTGTTTATGACAGTGTAATGCTTTATATGCCTTGTTTCACCACTGTGCACATTTTTCAGTCTTATTAGAATTTTTTGAGGAAATAGGATTTTGATGCTAGTTAAGCTGTTTGTGCTGTGGTTCTGAAGAGATAAAGGGAAAAAACAAAAGAGGAAATATCTTTACACTCACTGAACATTTCTAACAGCCAGTAGGAAACTTCAGATGGATGTGAATTGTTCTAAACTATTTATATCAGTGTCTCAGTCTTTAATTACACACCACCAACCAACACTGACAGACCCAGAACATGTTGTGTAAGGAATGAACCGAGAGTTGTGGGTTGTATTCCCCTTTAATGATGCAGACTGAGCTTATAGGTGGTTGGTTGTCTCAGTCAGCTTATTCAATTAAACAGAACCATTGTCTCCCCACAACAGTGGATAACTGAGATGGCTGAGATAACTGAGGAAGACTGAAATGGCTTAATATGAGCTTTTAAATCTAAATATTTTATACATTTGTTCAGAAAGATTCTCCCATCAGGGAGTGAAAGGAGTGGCACTATGTTTCTCTAAGATGAATTCAAGGCAGCAAAATGCAGAGGTGAAAGCTGAGTTCTCTTGATCTCAGTCTTCTCTGATGTGGTCATGATCTCCAGGAATCACCTGACACCCAGCCTTTCAGTAAAACAAGATATTGTTCATTATATATGAAGTCTGCAGATTAAGTACGGTTAAATCAGGATCAATTGCTTTGCTTCCATCTGATTTTATCACAGAGTTTTGCTGCTCCGGAAGGAAGGAAAATTAATTCAACTGAACCATTAAGCAAAAACTGCAACGTGTATGAAAAATGAAAAGGTGCAGTGACCTGAATCTTAAGACCCCAGACTCTTAAGATTAAAACTTGAGGCATCTTTTCAGTTTTCCAGTGTTCCTAGCATCACTGATGTTGGAGTCCAGCTGTCCTGGTTCTCTGATATTTGTTCACTTTGATCCGTTGCTTTGCAGAGAAGTCATAACAGCTTCAGAGCTTCTCATAGTACAAACCGATCAATTGGAGGGCTGAGAATTTCAACAGCAGTTCATGCTTTTTGTCACATTTGAGTGAGGAGAACAAAAATCAGTTTGGGTCACAGTTCATAAAGCTAAATCTGATGAAGACAGAAACATCATTCATCATTAGCAGATCATCTTTAAAGCTACAGTGTGTAATTTTCAGCGACATCTAGCGGTCAGACTGCAGACCGCAGCAACATGAACATCTTCCCCCCACCGCTTCTCCCCCCACAACAGTACGGCGAGCATTAAGGGACAAAATGTCTTCCATGACGTCCGCATCACCTACCTTCTCAAGTGATGAGGTTTGTTTACATAGATATTTTTAATACTGCCATCTATTGTTCAGTACCATCTCAGTTCATCTCTCTCAACTTGCTGTAGTTACTTTCGAGCGTAATGGGCGACCTCGCAATCGCTAGTTTGTTGGCTCTGCGCTGCCGTAGCGCAAAGATGTCTGCCTCCATGGCTGCGAGACCCGCTCCTATGTAATTATAAATAACGAATTCTAAGGCAACGCAAATATTAAGGTTAAGAGGCTGAGCTCGTAGATGATGATAAATGACATAGTTATGTATAATATATTACATTTCTGACTGTATATCCCTGTAATTATTACACACTGTAGCTTTAAAACAGTGAAACATAGCAGTTGAAACATCATGATGAGGATTTCTCCTTCTAGAAATGAGGGTTACATAGGACTGGATGAATACATAAAGGACTCTGTGGCCTTTGACCCTTGGCTGAAGATGGTTTCATCTTGTAGTACAAAGCAGAGTCCACTGAAGCTAAAGGAACAGCATACTTACACTATTACTTGGAGATAGTGTCACATATACTGGTGATTTAGTGTCTTTCCTTCTTTCATTCCAGTGACAAGTGCAGAATGATCATGATATATGGAACAATGTTAAACTATGAGCCCTGTAACTGTCTATTGTATGGTCATACCTGTCTATTCTATGGTCATACATATATCAGTGACAGGACTTTGAAAGACAAGGGAGAAGGTTTGCTGAATAATTGAACATGGTTCCTTATTCTATAGAGGTGCAATTAGGAGAAGGAGTTAAGACAGTGTCTCACAATTAATTTTGAGCTGTAGAACTCTATGATTTTGTGTTAAGACCGAAAAATATAATTGTTTATTTGACTCTCTATTAAGTACTACTGTTGTGGCTGAAAATCTATCTTCTAAGAATTCCCTTTTTTGAGTATTGATTTAAGTTTCATTCATTCAGGCCCCAAGGATTATTTATAACATTTTACTGTTTAACCAAAGTGTGTAATTTCTATCAACTTTGACACAACTTTCACAACATTCCCATCATTGTAAGGGAACAAACTCAGTCTAAATCAGAACAGGGCTGAATATCATGCATCTGTCATGATTTGTGGTTGGTGTGCTAGCCCAAGGATGCAGAACTCACAGACTCAGAGGAAGGATCAGTCCAATATTTATTTAAGAACACCGGTAATCTGCCCTGGAAGGCAGAGAGGACAGAAAACAGGTTAAACTCAGGGATCAAAACTAAACTGAAAACTCACGGGTTCGCTGGTTCAGACAGGCAGAGTAGCACAGGTAACGGACAAGGCAAGGCGTGGCAAAACAAGGCTAACATGGCTAAGACATGCTACATGGCTTGGGAACACATGGCTAGGAAACACAAGGCTACGATCCGGCTCCGAGTGAAGCTGTCACACAGCTTATATGGGGAGAGGTTAATGAGCAGAGCTGATGGGAAACAGCTGTGCGCTGAGAACCAGCTCCCAGGAGAAGGATCCACATCGCCCTCTGGTGGGCAACCTCTGGATCCCCACAGGAAAAGAAGCTCACAGGAAGGGATACAAACAGAAACAGAAGCTACAGAATGGGATCCACACCGCCCTCTGGAGGGCAAACCTTGGATCCCAACAGCATCATCTGTTGTCTTGTTCTCATATTACTTTACAAAGAAAAAAAAATGCTGACTGAGTGAAATCCATTGACATCTGTTTATTGAACTGGACTGTATAGTTGAATATCATTTTCCCACAACATTCAAGCAAGTGGCTTTCACATTTCATTTGCCCAGAAACAATTTTTACTTGCCCAGTATAATGTTTGATAAATATAGTTCCTAATATTCATTTTTGTATATATATATATATCAATGAAGCATGTTTGTTTTTTAAATGTTTTTTTGTAATTCAGTAAGTTTACAGGTTCCTTGTGTGTATATGCATGTGTCAGATAATGAACTTAAGCCTACATTACCGTGTTAACATGCTTTTCAATCCTTCCTGCACATTCTTTTCAAACTAAACTTTGCTTTAAACTGTTGTGTGCTTGGAAAAATATACATTTAAATGTTAAAAATCTAAAAAAAAACTTGACAGGTTAAAAACTTACACTACTACTACTCACCAATTTAACATGTTTAGCTCTATAACATTTAAATGCACCACTCCGATGTCTAAGAGGAATTTTATAATGTATGACCACTGTACAGAAGACTGCCATATGATAGAAATATTTATACTGTGCGCATACAATTACTATTATTATTATTTTCCTAATCTGACTGATCATTTTTAGTCTAGCGTGTATTATAGTATAGATTAAATTCATCATCCAGCTGCTGCTCTGCAGAATTCTCTCCCCAAGAGCTGAATCACGCCATCTAGCTGAAAATCACGCGGCTTTTTCAAATCACGCGAGAATGTGTACAAAACAACAAAGATGGCGCTGGCAATGCTTGTGGGTCGTTTTCAGCGAATGTCGGTGATTTTTAAGTAATTTTGAGTGATAAATAATTTTTTTTTGCGATCATTGCATTTGCAAGTGCAATGATCGCAAAAAAAATTTGTTCTCTCCCAACAATAAAAACTACTTGCCCCGGGCGATCGGGCAATGGTTAACATCGAGCCCTGTCTTCAGCATATATATTGGATTAAACATTTACAAAACCTTTATCTTACATATTTAATACATGTGTACGTCGTATTTAACTTGTCTAATACAGCATAAACATTGGTCAGGGTGACAATGGACAGGGTGCGGCAAAAAGTTATGTGTTACATCCAAAGGGGGCAGTCCTGGGCTAAATAATGACCAAACCACAATGAAATGATGGATGCTGGTCGGAGGCCTTTTCAGCCCAACAATGCTGTTTAAGGGAAAGGTGAAGTTAAGACTCAATGTGTGAAGATATGTTTTAATTATAAATGCTGTTTTTCTGACAGGAAGTGCTGATGATATATCAGATGCTTGAATCTGCAGACAGCATCAGTGTTTTTCTCCTGTTACCAGATCAGCTAAGAAAAGGTAAACTGTAGAGGACAAGCACCCTGAACTAATAAGAACCTGAGTTGAGTCAGAGATTAGAACCTGAGCTCAGTAGAAGATCAGTGTGCTCAATGTTTGATGTGTAATGCATCTGATGTTTATTGCTTATCATTTGAACTCTGGTTGTTTATTACCTTTTTCTGCACTCTTGGTCCTGTTTGATTCTCCCTCATGAATGCAGAAGGTTTATTCTAGCTCTGTGCGATCCGAATAAGGTTCAGATTACGGAAGTTAAAAATAGGTCAGACCTGATTGTGTTTTCTGCTTCAATATGGAGGGCTCTGCCTGGAGGAGCAATCGATAGAAAGTAGAATCTCTTCAATTTGCATCTTATCTTTTCTTCATTTGTTTGTTTGTTTTTTTATCTCTGAGGCTCACATGCATGCTCTTGTTTTGATTTCCCATCAGTTTTAGTGGGATGTGGCGTTTTGTCTGCAAATTATAACTTTTCTTTTTCAGCCTCTATTTCTGCAGGATGAAAGCCTCTCAATAACAGTGATTATGTTTTTAAACTGACTTATTTCCTTCAGCTGTAGTGTTTGGGTCCTCTGTAGCTTCTGCAGGGTTTCATCTCAGCTGAACTTGCTCTGTTGCTAAGTGCAAAAATATGAGGCGGAAGTAAAATCCTAAATGTTTTCAGATGTTTAACAACAAAGATCAGAAGAAGTTCCTCCTCTTTCTCTGATCCAACCAGTGACATGATCATCCATGGGGTGTAGGTTCTAGCTCCATCTGTCATTGGGCTGAAGGCAGAGACACCCTGCCAGTCAGGACAAATATACAGACAAACATCCCTCCTCCTCATATTGTAAACTGCTTGTATATTGTATATTGATATTGTATTTGGAAGGTCATTTAACCTGACTGTTTTAGTCTCTGATTCCTTAATGCTCAAAATCTCCAGATACTAAAGAGAAATCTATACATTGATAATTCTTAACTCTCATTTTTAAGTAAATCTCTGTTAGATACAAGATCAGAAACTGCAACCATTCCGTTGCTGTTTTTCTTTTTTTTCTATCATTTTGTCATGATGGGACCCTAAAACTTTGCCCACATGCAGAACACCACTCAGAGGCAGGTAAAAATAACCAGTTTATTGACTGTAAGAAAACCACAGAGACAAAAGACAAGAAACTCCGAGAGGCTGAACTAAAGGGGATTCTCAACGGGCCAAAGACTAAACTAAGGAGGCCCTTAGAACGACCTGGCTGGGTTATCTCAACTCTTGGGGAAGACAACTAAAGAGGTTCTCAGAGAAACCAACTGATGGGGAGTCTCTGCAGGGGATAATCCTGCAGTCTGTTGAACCAGAACCGGAAACACTAGAGGGGAGATCACAGTGATGAGTTCATAGTCCGTCTGGTAAAAGGATTCTTGGCTGATGAATGGGTTGTATACACTCACATAACGGGATTCTTGGTTTCTCCCTGGGTCCAGTTTGTGGGAGGTATTGACCGAAGATGGTTGAACTAATTGGAGGGCGGACAGGCAGACTAGCGTTGGGTCCAGAGGAGCAATGGAGCGGGCTGTCACCTGGATTTCCAGGGGTGGGCTTGAACGGATCAGGTGAAAGTTTCCCCTTGTTTAGAGAGACACAAAAATTTCCTTCCAAGGGGGTAAAAGGACCAGGCTTATCCAGCGGATCAGGAGGGTTATCCTACCGGAGAACACAAAGGAGAAAAAGGCAAACTTAGACTCAGAGAGACGAAGACACAATGGTTAGACTCAGCTAATCTCAGTTTGGCTAGAGTACCCAATACTGGCAAACCCTCTGGCGTCGAGGTAGTGACAGCCCGCTGCTCAAATAGTCCTCTGGTGATGACCCAACGAGCCGCAGACCCCAACGAAGAGAGGGCACCATCTAGTGGTGGAAAGGGAGAACAAAAGAAAAACCCAAACAGACCCCACAAACAGGAACTTGACACATTTATAATTTTTGAGTTTTGATGGCAGCAGACCCGCTGATATTTCTCTTCACAGCCACACAGAAGCAGACCATATGAAGCTACTATGAAGAGTAAAATTTTGGTTTTGAACAGACTAAAATTTTCCTGACAATTGTAGCATTCTCCTTCTTCGTCCCTACTCTAGGGAATATATGTAGAACTACCCCTAAAGGTTTGGCGGGAGATAGTTCAGTAGATATCAGCGGCTTATAGCCCAGTTCGGCATATATGTAAGTTTCCACTTTTTTTAAAACATGTAGTGGCTGATCATTACAGGAAGAGGTACTGTTCGAAAATAACAGCAAAGTTTTTTACTTTATTATCTGATCATTTTAATCCCATCCAGATGACCAATCAGCTTCTTTCTCAAAGACTGTGGTCCATAGTCAATAACATCTTTATTGAATTTCTGAAATCCCTTGGATACTTTAATAGGCTATTATTGTATAGCAGATGTAATGAAGGTTTTCCATGTATTAAGGCTTTCTTCCCATGTAGAAATGTGATAGATTCAGATCAAACAACCTTTTCTTTAAATACCATAATGAGATTTGTGCTTGAACTACAGAAGAGAATAGAATAGAATTGAAAATCCCTTTATTGTCCCACAATGTGGAAATTGTGGTGTTACAGCAGCAAAAAGAATATAGTAGAAGTGGTCACACAATGTGGACCTTAGAACTGGTATAAAAATAACAGAATAAGTAACAGAGTTAAGAAAATTAACAAATAAGTACTGTACTGTAGTGTTTTTACAACATAAATGCTCTGTATCTTAAGAGTAAATAATCAATAAACAGCCTTGGACATTTTTACAGTAATGGATATGTGATGAATAGCAGCTGCATCAAATGTAAAAAAAATGACAGCAGCATGTGCAGACAGAAATTGTTCAAAAATCAGCATAATTATACCAACTTATTGAGGTTGTTGGGAACAGCGATGGTTATAAAGTCTTACAGTTATCTACTGATCTGTTCTTGGAATTACTTTGAATTATTGCTTAAATTAGCTCCAAATGTTCCACTGGTGAGAACAGTATGAACAGTATTATTGGTAAAAAAGCGAACTTTGAAAACCAAAACATTTAAATCTGAGAGGGAAATGAAATGGCTGGAGAGCTACCAGCACCAATGCCTGAAGTCTTGTAACACTGGAGCTTTTCAAATGATTAAATTTTAGTTGTTTGAGTTAGTAACAGTTATTCTCATTCACTGATCATTCATGACCTTCAATTTAGTGTGTACAGTAGCTAATATAGCTTAAATGTATTGGAGAGATAGATGTAAACAAGTTCCTAATGATTAATTAGCACAACAGTAAGCTGATTCCTTTTTTAAAGAATCAGTTCAAATGGATGTTTTCCTGTGGATTACTCGACATTTTGTCTCCTTGTCTGTCTTCTACTCTTGTACCTTTTGGTTAATATATATTCATATTTGATGTTAGAAATGAATTTCTGCTATCTGTTTTTCTTGGAGAGCTGAGCTGCCTCTGGCTCGCTCCCAGTCATGAATCTGTCTAGATGAGTTATTTGCAGAGAGGGAGGCTTCTACATATTAAACAAGAGGAGAGTCAGGAACAAACTGATTGTCCTCTCTGGAGACATTTATTAAAGCTTGGGGATCTTTTTTGGAGCTTCGATTCTGACCTGGATTTCTTTCTATGTTTAATAACCTCCATAGTTGGTGGAAGGCAGTTTTTTTATATTCTCAGAGTTGAGGTGGAGATGTTTCTTATGTAGTTTCTGAGTAATTGAATAATGCTACCCAGGAGGAAAGTATGATTGATGGACTACAAATGAAACAGGTTTGGATTTTCAAAAATAGAAGCCATCAGAGGTACATAATTCTGACTTGGATCAGGGTTTGCTTAGCGATATTTTTCAGTGAATTGGTGTCAGGCGAAGGTATTGGTACAAATTATTTAACATCATCCTCACTGAGATGGATGGATGGATGGATGGATGGATGGATGGATGGATGGATGGATGGATGGATGGATGGATGGATGGATGGATGGATGGATGGATGGATGGATTTTCATTCAATACAACTTTTTTTCTACAAGTACTCTTTACTTCTTATTCCCACCTCTTTTTATTTCATTTAAGTTAATTCATAGACAGCATACAGCGTCCCATCCTAGCCAGATCTTCATAACAGTGAGAGCTGGTGTATGATCTGCACCATACAGACCTAATTTGAGTCTAAACTGTTGCTTAGTTGGCCAGTCCTCCTGTTGTTTACCAATTATTTACCAACTGACTATAGCGTACCTGGAGTAGAAATCCATCGAGGTCAAGGTAAAAAGAAAATGAAACAAAAAATAACATTAGTTTATATGAGGTGCCCCCAGGGACATAAATCAAAATTAACTTGCATATACACATATTAAATTAAACTCCATATAATATACTGAAAAACTTGCATAAACACTAGTGAAAAGCTCTCACATAAATCAGTACAAAAATAGAGATATATAGGATGAAAAATATAGAAACAAGAGGAAAGCAAGAAAAAGCTGCAGATAAAACCACAATGAGAGCAATGTTTTATTAAATAATTGAAGTATTTAACACACATTTTGTCAGCACCGGAACCAAACTTACTATCAACTTAGCTTCATTATCTATCTACTATCTACATTTCTAGGAACTTAAAGGACAGAAATAAAGTTTAGATCATGTTAATATCATTGTATGAAGCTCAGCCTATTAATAACTTTAGGTAATTGCCTAGATAATGTTCCCCTCTATGGATTGTAAAATAGAAATCCTGATTACAGGATTTCAGGATTACAGGATCAGGATCAGACTTTCTTGTCTGTGAAAGTTTTTTATGATTCATTATAGCTACAGTTAAAATTAGTTTCATTAACCTTAAAACACAATCAATTACAACTCCTGACTTGCTGCAGTTGCCTGTTTTATGGTGTCTTCATGGTATTCAGTTTAAATATTGCCAAAAAAGGATGTTTTTTTTGTTGTCATGGTAATCACAGTGACCACAGCAGCCATAATTATGATAGAGAATAAAGGCTCTGTAAGCAGGAAAATGGAACAATACCAGATTGGAGATTATATCTCTTGACTTTGTTTGATCCCTCAGGATGAGCAAGCATGCACTGTGTCATTGACTCTACATCAATCTCAGACCCAGCATGCACACAGCGACAAAGAAAGAGAGAAAAAAAAAACCTTTTTAACAAGAAGAAACCTCCACCACTACCATGCCATTTACCATGGCTACACAATTTGACTTGAGAACCATCCATCCATCCATTTTCTGTCATACTTTATCCCTGCTGGGGTGGCGAGGGGTGCTGGTGCCTCCCTCCAGCTGTTTATGGGCGAGAACCAACGTTGTATAATAAGCAAACAAGCTGAGCAATGAAGGCGAGTTAGTTTGGAATTCCCAGTGGAGTTTCAAAAAAATTGAAAAAAGTCCCAGATCAAGTGGGAAAAAGCAAGAAAGGAAAATATTTGATTCCAAGAGAGATAAGGCTGAAATAGTTCTGTGAAGGTAAAGCTGGAATACACTCACCTGTTTCGGCTAAGTTGATTGATGCATCCACTTCCTTACTAATAATGATACTAGCAGAGGTGTCAAAAGTATTAATGTTCATTCAGGGTTAACCATCGCCCCCGATCTCCCGGGGCAAGCAGTTTTTATTGTTAGGAGAGTAAAAATTTCATTGCATTTGCCCGCCAGGAAAGTGCAGTGATCGCAAAAAAAATTATTTATCACTCAAAATTACTTCACGACATTCGATGAAAACGACCCAGAGTCGTTGCCGGCCCCATTTTTGTTGTTTTGTACACATTCTGGCGTGATTTGAAAGAGATGCGTGATTAGAAAAAGCCAGGTGATTTTCCGTCAGATGGCGTGATTTTTTAGCCTGGGTGCCATTCCGAACTTAGTCCCGCCCACAATGTTTGAGGTTGGAAAGTTCGGTCTGGCATTGCTCAATAGTAGTGCGAGTATGCTCGCACAATATCTGGCGGGCCAATCAAATTGTCAGGGCGGGCTTTATACGATGATGGACAGATGATCAACAGTAACGTAATCAACCACGTCAACAAAGCGCGCTTGGGTGACAACAACAATGGCAGCCGCTGGAGAGTTGAGGTGTGTCACGAAACTGACACTTAATCGCCATTAAAAAATAGAAGAACTTTTGACTTTTAACCTCACTTTATTTAGACAATTCAAACATATAAACAATTAATGTAAAAATAAGTGACAGTTAAGCTACATTTAATAATAGTAATAAAAATAGTAATAAAACAAAATCAGCATCCAAACTTACAAAAAATAGGACTGTTGTTATTATTCCGCTTCGAGCTGTGCTCATTGATCCAGTCTCAGGTATGTGAAATATTAACAATTGAAGATCAGATTTATAAAATGTCCTCTGGACGCCTTCAAAGGTACGTTGTTGTGGTTGCTTTGTCATGTTTACATTTTGATATGCTGCTATATCTGTGTAAATTGTGCTTTGGTACTCGCTGTGTCCATAAAATTACCTTGGTTGTTGAATTGTTTAGAAACTAAGCTTTCCAACAATGTCTAACGTCTATATTGGTAAACACTTTACTGTTGTTATCGTCATCCATTCTGCTTTAAAGGGGTCATGGAATGCAAAACTGAGTTTACATCATCATAGATGAATAACGATAGTTCAGTGGGTCAAATGGATGTACAGAGAAGTTCAAACCCAATCAACACCTCCTTTCTCTGCAAATCTCACAATTCTAAACTTCCACCATAAAATGGTCCGAATTCAAATGAAGTACCAAATTGACATCAATTCGGGGGATGTTGCCTTATTTTGTTCTGGCCTGTACTTTTGTCCCACCCCGATATTGACATACAGTAAATGCAGTGTTCCAGGCTGCACGGAGAAAGGGGACAATTTTCACAGTTTTCCTAAAGATCCGAAGACTTGACAGGCAAGGATTATTTTTGTCTATCAGAAGAACCCTGCAAAGTTTGGTGCTCAGCTGCTCATTTGCTCTAATCATTTTACAAAGACAGCTTTCAAAATCTTGGACAGTTCAAAGCAGGATTTGCTAAACTTCTTTTACTGCAACGAGGAGCTGTTCCGACGAGGGACAGAGCAACTGAACCCGACCCGGTGATTCAATTCCATTCAATTCGGTTTATTTATATTGCGCCAATTCACAACACAAGTCATCTCAAGGCACTTTACAGTTCAACCAGATCATACAGTCAAATTGATTCAAAGTTTTCTATCTAAGGAAAACCAGTTGATTGCATTGACTCAAATGCAATCCCTCACACTAAGCATGCTTGTAGCGACAGTTGAGAGGAAAAATTCCCTTTTAACAGGAAGAAACCTCCAGTAGAACCAGGCTCAGTGTGAGCGGCCATCTGCCGAGGCCGACTGGGGTTCAAGGAGGCAGAAGCAGAGATACAAAAAGCAGCTGTAAAAGGCAGCCCTGTCCAGGAAACACACAGCCAGGCAGACGAGCTCCGAGCCGCTGTTTGGATTCACTGAGTGCTGTTGTTGTCCAGACGATCACATACCATCACAGCAGTGATGGTATGCTTCCCCCCGCCTGCCCTACCGGGTAGGCCCTAGGGGGAAAGCACGGACATACTGTCTAGGCTACTATCACCAGGTCGGGTTTGGTCGCTCCGTCCGCAGCCCCGACTTGCCCTGGTGCTCACGGCTCGGTTCTGCTTCCCTGTACTTCAACAAAATCCCGGACAATTTTGAAATTCTCCCCGGATATTTTTTTAGGTATGAAAAGCAGAACATGTCACGAAAAAAGAGGACGTCTGGTCATCAAACCATATCAACAATTTGATGTTTCAGTGAGTGAGTGCTTGTTGCTATGATGTGTCTTTGTTCAGCAACTTAGCTCGTTGTAAACCAACGCACCAGCGCACAGTTTATCTAAAGATTCATGAGCATACCATAAAAGGAAGAAAACCATTTTGGGTCTCTTAACCAGGCTTTAAATAGGGCTCATAGAACAGCAAATATACCATTTTCAGCCCAACCAAAATTACACACCCTATTCAGAGATCTTAAGGACCAGCACCAAATCATTCTATGACCCCTTGAAAACAGGTTTGGAGAGATAAAACTATCCTTTAACTGTTCTTCCCTATTTAAAATACTTCTAGCTCTGTGCTTCTGAATTATTTTAGTGTGTCTCTCAGACTGTCCACTAAAACCCTGCCAGTCATGGGAGAAGGCACGAGCCATTTGTGACCAGCTGGGTTTCCTTTGATAACTTTTATCACTTTGTCTGGATGATTTCTCTGAATCAAATTGTAAACTGGGGCTATATAAATACACTGCATTTATTTAATTTGAGTTAATTTAATTTAGCGTGTTCATTTAGAGATTTAGACATTTTGACATTTTGACACTGGGATACCTAAAATATTACAAAAAGGCTTTTAAACAAGTCGCAAACCACAATCAGTTTTGGTCAATTTTGACATATGCATTTACATCTGTTAGCAGCTGTAATTCCACAGCAGTTAGACCAGTTACTCAGCAGGATTATTTTTTTTTTAGCAGAGAATACTAAGAACATCACACATTACTTGCAGTTTCATTCTGAGAGAGGTGGGGCGGCCATTCTGTAACCCACCTGCACTCGGCACAACAATCATGACCAATTTGGATCTTGATTTACACATCACTTCCTTTAGAAATAAAAGGAACACGCCCAACCAGTATTTAACAAGGTTTGGTCATAAGCATATCAGACTCAGAATCAAGTTCATTGCCAAGCTGGGGCTGCACTCTTTCTGAAGTCCACAACCAACTCCACTGTTTTTAGGGCGTTGACTTTAGAGTGTTATTAACTAGAGATAATTAATGGCTCCTACAAAAAAAGTACTATGTGCATTTTAAGATGAGTCTGAAAATTTAGAGGATAAATGTGCCCCAACATGTTCTGCTTTAAACAATTTTTTTTTTTTTTTTTTGCTGGTTAGAATTAAACATCCTGGATGAACCACATGGTAGGAACTCTTGTTCTGTTGCTGTTGTTCTCCTGTTCCCCTACTGCTTTTCCGTTTTGGTCTCCGGATGTTTTCATGTAGATTTATATATAATAGTAACAGATTAAAACTTTCTAAATGTTTTCATTTTATTGTTTTGATATTTTTATAGATTCAGATTACTCCTTACTGGAGGCATTTTTTCAGGTAACAGGTGCTGTTTTAGTTTATAAATATTTACAAATGCTGAAAAATGGAGCCGTGATTTGTGATGGCCAGGATTAAAATGGCAACATTTCATTCTGCCTAATGCTTGTATTTTGGAAAAATCTTATTTAAATAAGTTGATATATGTGGATTTTTTTGATTATGTTTTTTTCTTCAAAAGTGAAATTCTGACTTTTGAACTTAAAATAAACAGTTAATTTCTTCAAGGAAGACAAGGCTTGAAGGAGAGCTGGAAATGAGAGGACAGGGTTTGGGGAGCGTGACTAATCTCCAGTCCACCTTCAGCCTGAGCAGACATGTAATCATCCAGAATAAGTTACAGTTGTGTGACTGCAGTTGCTTCAATCTGCATACATAACTCAGTTCCCCTCTTTTCACAGTGAAATATGAAGAACATTTTGCTGCAGAGGCCTGCGGGTTTTCAGAGAAAAAGGAACACTGTGGGGGTGCAGAGTTTTGATCAACAGCAGCAGAAAGAAAAGAAAATCAAACATTAATGCTTCAGGCATGCACATCCCAACTCATTTCCCAATAAAATGGCCTTTCATAATTTTTAATGAACCATGAAATGTGTCCCTTTTAATGACTGTGAATAAATGTTTTGGCCTTTTTCTGTTGAATGCTGGTGTTTTCCCTCCTTGCCTTTATTTGTGTGGCTTCACCTCCTCACCTTCTGGGGTTCTGCTGTGAATGACAGAACTGGTTCCTTTAATCTCCTATGCCAATGGTTTCATTTTTAGCAACAAGCCTTTTTAACATGTGATAAAAAATATTTAAGGGTATTGTCCTTGCTGGATTTCTCAGTAATAAGAGAACATTCAGGTTCAAAATAAAATGAATAGGAAGCCTCTAATCAGTGCAAGAAATCCTGAAAATATTTTGATATTTATTCCGTTGGGTGGATTGCTATTTTCTCTACGATCCCAGAACAACAATAGGTTCTGTATGTATTTCATGCATGTTTCTGGGTCGCCAGGACCCCTACAGAGAGCAGCGCTTCCTCTGTGCTGCCGTGCTGATGGAGCAACTGTTGCATGGAAGAGCCAGACAGTGAAACATTTATTCTGTCTAACGTGAGCCTGAACAGATCCAAACCTGGAGGACAGGAGCATTATAGATGATTTTTATTATTTTTTTTTTTTTATTATTGGAAACAACAACAACAACATACAGTAATGCTGGAAACATTTCCAACAGACCAATCACCATGGAATATAATTTCGGACTAATTGGTTGTCTTCATCATTAAGTCCATTTTTCAGTAATAGAATAGTTGGTTCTGCCTCAAGAATATGTTTTCTATATCTATCAGTTTCTCAAAACCTGGGAAAAATGCATAAATATTTGGTCTTCTTCATTAATAAAGCTGTGGCAGAACAAGGGATTAAAAAATGAAAGAAATGTTTACACTTTTTCTGATGTGGAGCCTTTGTAAACAAATAATCTGAAATATTCTAAATAAATCTGCGACTGTAGCCCATAGCAAACCCAGTCATGGTTACCGTCCGCTTTTTTTGCTTCAGGTTTCTGCTTTTTCCACTGGTCGACCTTTTTATCCATATTTTTATCCTAAATGTATATATTAGTCTATTTTATTGCATGCCTTATACCCACAGTGTTTTTAGATATTTTTATAATTTTATTTACCTACTCCATATTATATGTTTCATGTTGCACGATTGTACCATAAAAAATTCCTAGTTTGTGAACTCCTTCACTAACAATGGCAATAAACCTGATTCTGATTCTGAAAATACAGACATAAACATTGTCCAATTTCTTGCTGTTCATTAGTCTTTACTGATGTGGCTGATGTCTTCTAGCTGAGAGGATTACCTTGCGATGCTGGAGACCTTGGCAGTTTAACCTACTACAGCAGGTCAGCAGAATATAGATAGTTTTCAGGTTGTCATAACCTGGCAGGGAGCTGCTGAGGCTGCATGATCATCACCTCTAGCTGTGATAACAGAGCGATGATAAGTCTTCTGATCAACCCGACTCACAGACCAGAACAAACTCTCCCTTGTTTGTCTTTTCTCCACGAGAATCATGAGATGAAGCAAAATAATGTGTTAGTAAGGGGGGTGGGGTAGCATTGATGCAATGGTTTAATAATCTCAGGGATTCATGTTAGACTTGATATCACTCTCTGAAATATAAATTCCTCTAAGGTGCTCTTTGTCACACCAGGAAGAAAACCCACAAAAACTCAGCTTTGAACCAAGCGAAAGTGTAGGTGTGGTTCAGCTTGGTCCTCCCTTTGATTAGCTGACAGAATAGAATAGAATAGAATAGAATAGAATAGAACAAAATATAATTTGGTATATTTGTTTCAAAGAAGCTAAACTTAAATCAACTCAATTTATTTACATTGCACCAATTCAGAACATGTCATTTTAAGGCCCTTTAAAGGGGAACGCGTTTTTTTTTTTAGTTGCTTTTTTTACACTGGGCCCTTGATTTTACGTTATTACATCATGTTCTACTCACCCAGATTAGTTTTGTGTCATTTGGAGCTGTTCTGAAGATATTCGGTTAGGTTAAACATGCAGTAGTGAGAGGAAACTCCCTTTTAACAAAAATAAACCTCCCACAGAACCAAGCTCAGTGTGAACAGTCTTTAGCAATGGCTGACTGAGTTTTTGAGCAACAGAGCATTGACAGAAAGGTACTCAGAAGCACTGATATAGGAGTACTTTCTATGAGAGAGAAAAGGTTAGTCACGGTAGAAAATCCATTAGTAGTCTCATCTAAGAGAGAAACACAGATAAGCAGACAAACTTTGAGCCAACATCTGAGTCTGGAAGATAAAAAAAACACATAAAGTTTCTTTAGTCACAGTAAAAGCTTGGCCAAATGCTTTGTCTGGGAGAGAGACACTCCACCACAGAAAGACCAACTTCATCATCCACTGGAGGACATTAAGCCATTAGCAGCAGTAGCACAGTCAAGATTCTCCTCCAGGATGGTGTCACAGCAGGTGTAGAGCAGGAGCATCATTGCAAAGATAACTTTAAGATAACCTCCGCAAATAAAAATATAACCCTTGACCTTGACAACCCTTGTTTTTAGAGTAGGTGTATTATTTGCTTTAAAGTACAAAGCAAATTGAAAATTGTTAAATAATATGGTGTTAGTAGACTTTGTTCAAAGACAGTGTTAATATAGCTCTTAATAGAGTTATATTATACAAATATAACTCTGAGTTGTCACATGTTAGTAGTACAAAATAGTGTTACATAATAAATCTGAAGGTGTACTCTTTGTCTATCAACTCTGAACTCTTATAGTGGATTTGACACATTCACAGACTCCAATGCTACAGGTACCGAACGAAGCTGAAGAAAACTTTACTCTCCATTTTGCTGTCATACAGACCCATTTACCCAGCCTGGTAATTTTTCTCAGATGGTTTCATTTTTTTATTTGCTTTCTAACTCTATGGCGGTTTTTGAGTGAAGACAGAGCCGTGTGATAGACATTTGCTACATTGTATTCGCTATATTGCTTTGGTGATAGCCTAATCATGTTCAGCTAACTTGAAATCTTTGCAACTATAGTGTTGAATAAGGGTTTGCAGATGAATATTTTATGTATTTTTTGGCTAAACTCATCAACATCGATACACCTAAAAGAATCCTATCAGAAAACTGTCTTCCATAAAAATCGATGCAGCAAACAGCAGTTTAATTGGAGAAATGAACCTTCTCTGCAGTGCATGCAAATATTTTTTTACATTTATGTCGCTTGAGAATTTTGTTACAAAGCAAAGTATTGAAGTGCAAATTGGCAAAGGTTCCAAATTGTTACATGTTTCGAAAAAAATATTTTCGAATTGTGATGCACTTTTGAAATCATTGTTTCTTTATTAATTTATTTTTCCAGAGGGATTTTTTTTATGTTCAGAAAAGTAAAATTGTTAGTATTTAGAGAGTAACTCCTATGTAGTTGGGAAACATTCCATGAGAGTGTTAGTATCCAATTCTAACAACTAGTTGGTGTAATTAAGTGTTTAATTATGAACTCCAGAAAGATTTATTATCTAACACTAAATAAGAGTTACAATGCCAACTATCAAAAAAGAGTCAAATTAACACTCACTGGTGTGGACCCATATACACACTTCAAGGGTGTTAAAATCAAATCTGACAGTGTTGATTTGAGCATGTTGGATTCGCTGTGTAGTTTTTACTTCATAGATTAAGCTGTAAGTTCCACAAGGAAGGAGCATAATGACTAAAATATCTGCCTCACATTTTACTTTTTAGAAACTTTTTTTAGAAGCAGAAGTAAAGTTGCAATCTGAGGGCTAAGTGCTCTCTTAATATCATAAGGAACAAGATTTATGGTTTATGATGGGGCTTCATTATTAAACACTTTACATGTTAGAGTTAAGCTTTGAAATTCTATTCTGAATTGAAGCTGCTGAAGGGAGGATAAAATACAAGAAACATGATCTCTCTTTTTAATTTTCTAATTATGAATTTTTTTTAATTTTCATTAGAACTCTGGCTGCAGCATTTTGGATCAGCTGAAGTGGGCTTTCTGATTGTAAAGAACCACCATTTTCCAGCCTTTGGGTAACAGATGCATGGTCTAGTTTTTTATCATCACTTCTGGAAAACATCTTTCAAATTTTGTTAATATTGTGGAGTTAATATAAATTAATAAGTAAATAAACCTATTTAATGTCTTTAATTTCTTGAAGACATATTTGTAGTCTAACAGGTAATGAAGCTTAAGCGTAAATTCAATCTGGAAGACTTATTGAATACACTTGAACCTCCTGCAATGTCCCTTGTTCAGCTCCAGCCAATCATCTTGCAAGATGCCCTAATTTAGCTCCTGGCCTTCTCTCTTCTACACACAAGCGAACTTTCAGCCACCATCTCCTTCCTCATTCTCAGACATATTCTCAGTCCCACTCACCTTCTGGTGAAGGGGGAAAGACTACTACTAATCCTTTTCTAGAATACTCATTCAAGCATTCGCTGATTCATAGGATTGAAGTGTTCTGCCAGGCCTGAGCGCAAAAGAACTAATTTCATTACTGTCTTTATCTGCTTCTTTCTCCTCGAACTCCAGTCAGCCACGGCAGATGGCCCCTCACACTGAGCCTGGTTTTGTTGGAGGTTTCTTCCTGTTAAAAGGGAGTTTTCCTCTTCGTCGTCGCTACATTTATGCCTAGTGCAAGGGATTGCAGAAAGTCAAGGACCTTTTGTAATTGCAGCTTTTCTGTGTGTGAGCATCTCCATGTTGAAATAGCTGAGTTTAATTAGCATGAAAGTTCACAACATCCAGTCATGTCTGATAATTTTGATATTTGAAAAAGTATATATATATATATATATATATATAAATATATATATATATGTTTAGAAAATGTGTTTATTGATAAGGATCAGAGGACTTTATAGTTTGTAAAGGGATATCTGTTATGAATATTTAATGAGTGTTAATGCCTTTTCTTGCCAGCTAGTCAGGAAATCAATACAACTGTGGAAAGATTCCAAGGGCTGGCTTGCATGGTTCATTCACATTCACAACAAAACCAAAGTTATAATAAATGTACCCTGCTGTCCACTAACAACAATAGCTCACCTTCAGCCTTAAGCATCAATGTTTTATGTTTTACTCTTTACTATCATGGGTAAAAAATTTTCACCAGTTGTACCTCTGTAGCAGTCTTAACAAAAGAATGTTCTGGGTTTCAATCCTGGTCTAGGGAATTTATGTCATGTCTGGCTGGACCTTTTTGACCCACATGCAGAATCAGGCACGGACACAAATTGAAGAACGGAGTTTTATTTGCAACCTAAGTCAAGCAGTATGGGGAAAGGACTGGGAGTGCCTGGCATGACACAGCCAGCAGCTGTGTCGGAGGGTCAAGGCCCAGGCTGAAGGAGGCGAATGTCCGATGCGCGGGTTACAATGAAGGGAGTGAACGGAGCCTGAGAGCTGTCTCAGAGCTGGTGGAGAGCGGGCAGGCAGAGTTAACCGGAGCTGCAGAGGGGAGCAGGTAGCAGAGGTTGGCAACAAGAAAGCTTGACTCTGAGTGATCAGTCTGGGAGAGCTTTGTTCCAATCGGAAATCCAGAGAGACGAGAGGTGAGCAATTTGAAAGGTTACACTGGGAATAAGACAGTACTTTCTCAAAGAGGCAAAATGTTGGCTAGACTGGTACTGTAGTATGGGACCATAAAGCCATGAAGAGGTGGCTGCAGCTCCTTAAATCCCTACATATAGCTGGGAAGATAGATCTCAGGTGAGTCTGACAGGCAGCCACTCCAACCTGCAGTGCTTCAGGGGAAAAGGAAAAACTCTCCACACAAAGGTTCTGACAGTTTGCATGTGCTCCTCATTCATGCGTTATTTCTTTGTCATTGTCTAAAAGACATGACTTTTAGGTCAAGTAATCTCTCCAAATTGTCCTTTGTTATAAATGTTTCTCCATGGTTGTCTTTCCTTTGAGGGATTGTTTGTGTTCAGCTTAAAACCCTGCCCAGCAAGCACCTGTTCCGTAATCTGTTCTGTGATCAGACTTTAAAATTTGACAGTCATAACATTGACCAATCAGCCAAAAGGAAGAAACACCCACTCAAAATGTCTTTCTGGAAGTTAAACCTTAAAGGGCTGTTATCATGTAGGACTTTAAAAGAAAGCAATTTATTGTTGTTATCTTGTTACCATGGTGGCACGCCAAGGCAGCGGCTAAGAGCAGCTACTCCCGACTATTTTCACAAAATATGGCACTTAAAACGATACAAACTAGACATTAAATCTGCATCAATGATCGCCAATGCCTGCTGGAGCTACGTTCACAAAAGTTTTTTAAATACTGACATTTTTGACCATTTAAAAAGCTGCAGCGTACTACGGACGGATGTCAACAAAACAACAGCGGAAAATAACGGACAGATGAAGTGAGACTGCAGAGGGGGGCTAGCTGCGAAACTAAGGAGGGATCTCCACAAACCACCGCTTCCATTAATCCTGCTCTCCAACGTCTGCCTTTTGGAAAACAAAACGGATAATTTCCGACTCAAACTCTCTTCCAAAACAGAGACATGTAACTGCTGCGCCATCATTCTGACGCCAACATTACCATACAGCTTAGCTGTATGGTAATGTTGGCCTGGGGGGGGCTGATGCTGTACCGCACCGATAGAAACAAAGAGCTCTGCGTGAATGGAGGCTTCTCTGAGACTGTTCCCAGGCAATCTTCGGCATCTAGAGGGGCAGCAAAGCCCTCTGCAGGTGAATATGAGGAGAGCCCTCTAGATGATTCCCTGCCAAATGCTGAAACCTCCCCAGCCGGCTCCTCCTGGCCCCCTCAGGCTTCCACACCTTCTCCAGCATCGTCTGTCGCAGCTAAACCTGCTGATGGCACCACTGCTGCTTCAACCACGTCAGCCTCTTCAACCCAGGGGGCTACCACCCTCACAGCATCGTCATCATCGTCCTCTTTCTCCCCTGAGCCAGGAGAAGCGAGTGCTTCAAGAGCTGGAGGCAGTAGTAGCAGCTCAACAACAACTGCTGTTTACCTTATCAAGGCTACACTTTAAAAAATTAAAATTGTCTAGAGAGCTGTTCTAAACAAAAATTCCTTTTGTTTACATTTGTGTATACAAAATGACAAAATAAATCTGTCCAAGTCTAAGTTTACTTTATCCTTTAAAAGCCTAAACATAATATTTGCACCAGGCACAGTCAGCAGACATAAGTTTGTTGTGTGCTATCTGTTGACATTTTATGTACAAAATTGTAAAGTGGAACAATAGCAAATAACTAAGACTATTGCAGTGCCTGTACCATCAGTGTTAGTAGGGCCTTGTACCCTTACCTCCCTCAACTTAGTTACAGTACATATCTTATCCAGTGGCAGCTGCTGGAGTTTTCTCCGGGCCGGAAAAAACATTCTAAGAAAAACTTTATAAAAACAAAACATAATTTACATAACATAATTTTATAGAATACAACTCAAAATCCTTTTATTATCCCACAATAGGGAAATTATGGAATTTTCTTTTTTTAATTTTGGAATTTCATGTACAGGTTTACTTTTTTTACATAGATCTGTGTTTTGCATGGTTCAATATGGTGTCACAAACCTAAAATAAAAAAACAGTACCTGTACCAGTTTAATAATGGAGAAGCTTTTAGTCAGCTTTATACATTTTTTAAAAATATATAAAACCTATTTGTTGGCTTAGAATGTCTTTATTTAGGAGCATATGTATAATATGCAAATTAACAAATATCTAGAACAAGTATTATATATTATATTATTTTCCATGTGAATCCCAGATTGTTCATTCTTCTTTGCCTTTTCTAAATAGTGCTTTGAATCAGTCCTACCTGTCTTTATCCATGCTGGGTCAGATCCTGACATTTCTTTTCAGACTTTGGCTGTGCTGCTGACTGACACAGCTCTATTCCTTGTTTACTTGTTTCAGGCTTATTCTGTTTTATACCTCTGCTCATGTTGTCTTGTTTTGGTGAATATACACAAAACACATTATTTTCTAACAAATCGAACAAACAAAAAGCTTAAAGCACTAAAACTGAATATAAGTCAACAGGTTGTGATCATTTAATCTCAAAGCCTTTGTATGCAACCAGAGTGGCTAACTCTTGTAGAAATCTGTAAAGTCCTCTTACTTAACTAGGCCCCTTTAATGTTTCTGGGCTAATATTGTCAGGCTTCACTGCTATTATTCATAACAAAAGAAAATCATCCCTGCTCATTATAAAATAAGTACAGACCATGTTTCACTTTATTCCCACTTTTATCAGGTTGTTCTCTGAAATTAAGAATAATTCAGAGACAAGTTTTCATGCAAACACACCAGTGTTCTCCCTCCATAATTAATCCTCAGAAGTGTGATGATGAAAAAAATAAATTTCAAGACGTTGCACCATTTCTGACCTTCACATTCCCACAAGTAATTACAGTACTGCTGTTTCTAAGGAGCTCACACACACACATACACACACCCTCATTCCACAATCTGTCCACATATGCTGAAGGAGAACATTCATTTATCTTTGGATTGTTAAGAAATAACTCCATGTCACATTTCCAAGCTGCCATCTCAATCTGAAGATTTGATTCATCATGTTAGTGTCAGAAATCAAATGATTGTGTTCTGCAGTGGTTTAATGACCTTGTTTAGTGGATTGTTGTTACGATTTAAGGATTTTGGATTTTTTTATTTTCTTTTTGGGTGCAAGGTTGGCCCTCGACTTTACTATCTATTTTTAAGTTCTACTTCTTTTTCTTTACTTTTCAAAACTCCCTGCTTGATTTGGGTTTTTCTTACTAGTTTACTCTTTAAACTTTTAGTTTATCCTTTTTCCTTTGAGTTATTTTTGTTAGATCATGTTTTATGTTCATGTCCTCTTTGCTCCTTTTGCTAATAAGCTCTATATTTGTTAACCTGTGTCAGTACCTCTGGCTCCATGTAAGAAAGAGTACTCATTTAAAAAGTTGGTTCCCAACACTTGTAAAAACTCGTCAAATTTATTACAAGGTAGATTCAAGGATTTCTACCTGACATTGAATGAAGGATTTTAATGATTTATTTTTCAATGATTTCCTATTAAATCCCTAGGTCAGGCCTCATTGTTCCATTCTGATTTTCATGTGGAAAACCTAATTGTTTTGCCTGGTTGTTTACATTTCCAAATATAAGTGACTTGTATGTGATCTGTTGTGGGGACTGCATTAAAGCAATTTACCTCTCCTACATATGCTGTAAAGGATTTATTGATGTCACAAGTAGCAAGCGTGCTCTGTGTTTGCAGAATTAAACATGGATGGTAATGCTGGATCGCATTAACAATGCAATTCTTATAGAGAAATCACCAGAGTTGTTGCTTTTCTTCCAGCTTCAGCATGGCAGGTCACAGAGTACAGGTCACATTTTTACAGATCAGATAGGTAACTGGGGGCACTAATTATGCTTCACTCTCTGCTACACTGCCAGCACTCCAACAGTTTGTCAGCTGCCGTAACAGAGAAAATAAATCTTAAAACTTGTTTTATGAAAATGTCAAGAGTCTCTAAACAAATACCTCCTCTTGGGAAAACAGATCTCAATCGAGTTTTTCTCTGCTTAGAGTAGAAGAGATTGTAAGAGAAAATCTGGTTTAAAAAGAACTGTAAGAAGATGGTCACAGTGCAAGGGATTGCAGGGATTGCAAGCCCTTGAAGGTGGCTTTGAGGCTCTAGGCTGGGATGCACTTGGTCAGCCACATGGAGAGTCAGTACTGCAATGACTGAGTGTGTGACTGACCACATGAACTTCGTATAGATAACACCATCCCTTCCAGAACTGTGAAATGCTTTTCACCAGTGACCTGAAGGAGCTCCTAAACAAGGAGATAAGAGCCTTTATGAAGGGAGACAGGGAATTATTAAGGAGTATACAGAAGCAACTTAAGATGAAGATAAGAGAAAGCAAGATGGCATTCAGAAAGAGGCTGGAGAGCAAGCTCCAGCAGAACAATATTAGAGATGTATGGTCAGGGATGACGAAAATCAGAGGCTTCAAGCTGAAAAAGAATCAGAGTGTGTGAAGAGCTGGGCAGAGCAAATGAAATGAATACATTCTTCAGAAGGATCACTTAAGAAATAAGCTCAGCATCCTGTTATCTTGCTCACAGTCACAGGGACACCCTTCTCTTATTCGATCTTAAGCTTTCCTGTCACGCCTTAAATATGAGAGGAACTTTAGCAGATCATTATCAGAAAGTACAGTTAAAAATTTTAAAGACTCAGTTTTACTTTGTGTAACTGCAGTGCTGCAGAATGGAAAAGTTTAGTTTATTCCCCTTCACTGGTTGATGATTTTGTTCATGGGGTTGTTAGTTCTCTGCATACTGCCTTAGACAACGCAGCCCATTTGAAAAAGAAAAACTTAAAAAACAGAAAGTTGGCCCCTTGGTTTAATAGAGAGCTGAAGCAAAATGCTAGGAAATTGGTGAGAAAATAGCGCTCTACATAGCTGTGGCAATTCTACCTAGTGTGGAAAAATATTTTTTTGCTGTAAAAGAGGTGACTTTGTAAAGCAAAGCAGCATATTTCTCCTCATTAATAGAGGAGAATAAAAAATCCTAGATATATTGTTAATACAGTTGCCAAACTCACCCAGAGCCATAGCTTAGTTGAACTGTCCATCCCACCTGCTCTTAGCAGCAATGATTTTATAGGATTCTTTATAGATAGGATTGATCTTATAAAAAATAAGATCATTAGCACTCCTCTAGGTGTGATTGGTTTATCTCTGGAAGGTGGGGCAGCATCTGAGGTAGTCATGGAATGAACCGGGTTTAGACTGCTTTGATCCAGTTGAAATTTCTGAGTTAGCAAAATGATTGTCTTCATGTAAGCTTTCAACTTGTATGTTAGATCCAGTTCCAACCAGGTTATTTAAGGAGGTATTCCCTTTGATCTCCTCCTCCATTTTAGATGTGATTAATCTCTCTGTTACAGGGATATGTACCAAGGGCTTTTAAGGTTGCTGTAATTAAACCTCTGCTTAAGAAACTGTCTCTTGACACAGATGACTAGGTCAATTATAGACCTATATGCAATCTTCCTTTCTTAGCTAAAATTCTTGAGAATGTAGTTGCCAAACAAGTGCGTGACTACTTGCACCATAATGCACTTTTTGAAGGGTTTCAGTCTGGCTTTAGAGCTCATCATAGCACTGAAACAGCTATGCTGATAGTCGCAAATGATATTCCCATAGCCTAATGGACTTGTATCTGTACTTGTCCTGTTAGATCTCGGTGCTGCATTTAATACAGTTGATCATAATATCCTTTCAGATAGACTTGAATATTTTGTAGGAATTAAAGAAGCAGCACTAGACAGGTTTAAATCTTATCTATCTGACCGTTTTCAGTTTGTTCACGTTAATGACAAATCTTCCTCATGCTCAAAGGTTACCTGTGGAGTACCACAGGGATCAGTGCTAGGACCAATTCTTTTTACTACATATATGCTCCCAATTGGTATAATTATTAGTCCACTGTTATGCTGATGATACTGTATGCTGTTTCTGTCTATAAATCCAGATAAGGCTAACCCATTACATACACGCATGTCTTGAATACATAAAAACCCGGATGACTCTTAACTTTCTCCTTCTGAATGCAGACAAAACAGAAGTTATAGTCTTTGGACCAGAGTCTTTGAAAAATAAGCTGATTAGCCAGTTACTTCATTTTCATGGGATTAAATTGATCTCAGATAATAAAGTAAAAAATCTTGGTGTTATTTTTGATCAGGACCCATCATTTAAATCCCATATCAAAGAGGATTTCCTTCTGTAATGTGTGGAATATTGCAAAAAAATAGATATCTAATCTAAACTAATCTATTCATGTGTTAGTTCAAGGATTGACTATAGTAATTCTTTACTATCAGGAAGTCCACAAACTGTAGTTAAAAGCCTTCAGCTGATCCAAAATGCTGCAGCCAGAGTTCTGATGAAAATTAAAAAGAGAGCTCATATCTCTCCTATCCTGGCTTCTCTTTATTCACTTCCTGTTAAATGCATTATGTAATTTAAAATCCTCCTTCTCACATATAAAGCCTTAAATGACCAAGCTCCATCTGATATCAGAGATCTGATTGTTCCTTATGTTCCTAACAGAGCACTTCGCTCTCAATCTGCAGGTTTACTAGTGTTACCCAGAATTTCTAAAAGTAGAATGGGAGGCAGATATTTTAGTCATTCTTTAGTTCATTCTCTCCTGTGACTTCCTGTTATGAAGTACCTTAGTTTTCACCTGGACAAAAAACTGGAGATGCAACAGTAAAGATGTCTTGAAGAAGAGACAAGAAGAGAGAGTGTTTTGGGCAAGATGCTGCATATCTTTTATACGTCCGTTGTGGAGATTGTGATCTCTTCTCAAATAATTTTCTGGTGTAACAAAATCAGAGAAAATTAAGTTAATTAAAAAAGGCCAGCTTTTTTTCATTGTTTTGGTGTCCAAAATAGCTCTGGGAATGGATGTCCCAGAGCTAGATAATAGCCCAACAGATTTCCTTTTATAAGCAGACCATAACTGTTGCTATAAGGTTCCGCTTGGTTCTTGTATATGAAACTTTATTGAAAACTGAGAAAGAAAGAGGGGATAAGAACTAAGGGGAGAGAGAGAGGTAGAGACAGGCAAGAGCGCATGAAAAGAGAGAAAATAAAACAAAACAGCAAAATAGACAACACAGAAGATATACAGTAGAGATGAGAGGAAAAGAAAACAGAGCATGACTACAGCAGAAAGAAGAAAACAGACAACCTGTGGAAACATCACAGAAACCTTAAAGAGCAGCAGAGATAGATATCAGAGTGTATGGAAGACAAAATCTTATGGTGGTTACATAATATTATTCAGTGTGGTAAATATATCTGTAGCTGCAGCATAGTTTTTTAGTATTAGTGTGTATATTCATAAAATTAAGACCTTTGTGGACAGCAGAGAGCAAACTCTTCAGCAGACTGTTTAACACCAAAAGAGTGTTATCAGTCAAAGGCTTCTCCAGATCTGGTGCAAGAAAGACCTCCTCCGAAGAGCCTTGTTGCCACTGGCTGTGTCTCTGCTTCTGTCTCCTTGAACCCCAGTCGGCCTCAGCAGATGGCCACTCACACTGAGCCTGGTTCTGCTGGAGGTTTCTTCCTGTTAAAAGGGTGTTTTTCCTCTCCACTGTCGCTACTAGGGGTGGGTATTGCCAAAGAAGTCACGATTCAATTTGAATCACGATTCACAGGCCAAGATGCGATTCTATCACGATGCATCACGATACTTGAATTATTGCGATGCATTGCAATATTTTCTCCTCCATGTTTTGTTTTTTAATGACTCGGCACAGTATCCCACGGCCGGAAATGCTTGTGACACAAGGCAGCGTGCGTCAACCCATTTGCAGCGGCATCTTCTGGACTGGAAGTTGTATTACACTTGTTTTTGGCTGATGTTCGCCAACCATTCATGCAATTTTATTTATTCATTTTTTTTTTTAATAATCGATACTTGGCGTCAAGAATCGATGCAGTAGATCACAAAAATTAGAATCACGATGCATCATCATGACGATTATTTTACACATCCCTAGTCGCTACAAGCATGCTTAGTGTGAGGGATTGTATTTGAGTCAATGAGTCGATGCAATCAACTGATTTTCCTTAGATAGAAAACTTTGAATCAATTTGACTGTATGATCTGGTTGAACTGTAAAGTGCCTTCAGATGACTTGTGTTGTGAATTTGGCGCTATATAAATAATCTGAATTGAATTGGCTATCCACATCTTCATTATCCCATTGGAGAATGGCTGATGAGTTACTTAGACTTAGACAGATTTATTTTGTCATTAGGTATACACAAGTGTTAAAAATAAATTTCATTTAGGAACAGCTCTCTTGACAATTTTGATTTTTAAAGTGCAGCCTTGAACATTTCCTTTTTCCTTGTGGAATAATTCATTATTCTTTTATTCAATTGATTTCTGGATGCTGTGCAAATATTTTCTTTCAAGAGGACATGCCTTTTATAACTTTGCTTTCTCTTGGTTGGATTATTTTTTATCTCTATTAAGAGGACTTGTTAAATGAACCCACCCACTTTGAATGTGATCAACCAATAAATGGCCGTTATTAGCGATTATCCATCCCATATCGACTTCTGTAAAAGCAATCAATGTAAATCATATTTCTGTTTTAAGGCTGTTTCTCTGTAAACCATTTATATTTTCTGTAAACAGTGAGAAGAATGATCAGATCTAAAAAATGTGATAAAATTATGCATTTTAGTGTTGATAAAGTTCTATTGCAGATTGAGCATTGTGCTCTCAAAAGATAATTTATCTCAGACCATACTTGATATGGAGGAAATCAGGTGTAAAAAGAAACAGAAAAAGTTTGAGAAGTAAGTCGGAGGAAGAGGAAGAATAACAGAGGGGTCCACTTGACTATGAATGGAAGTCCTTCACATTCTTTGCTGAGGGTGTTTCCACCTCAACCTGCAACCTCTTAGCCTGCAGTTAGGAGCTCTTCTAGTGTCATTATCCAACAAGCAGCCACAGTCTCTCCTTCACTCCATCTGTCACTCTCTTCCCTCCTGCAGGCTTATTGTTTAAAGTCTCTGTTTTCTTTACGTCATCTCTATGTGATCTCATTTGATACAAAGACATCCATGATTTTACTATGGCGCTGGCTTAGTTCATTACCTATTATTTAGTAAGCGCTCCTGACATCCAGTTATTTCAGGGAGTAAATTGATAAGTGATATTATGACCACTCAGCAGAAAAAGAACATTTAAAAAAACACATCATGTTTTATAAGGTCAGGTTCCTCTGAAATAAAAAGCCATTATCAGTTGTCACACCAATATGTCCAGTAAATATTGGCTAGGGTGAAAGCTGACTTCTGACCTTATTGGTTTGGATTGTTTTCTTCCTTCAGTCCAGCTGCATTTAACTTTTCTAACCAAGCTACTGCTAAACATGCTGCTATTGAATACAACATTGCAAAGCTAGGGAGACAAATGGGATGTGGAAAAAAGATACTATTGGGTTTAATATCAACCCTCTGTAGATTGAAAAACACGTTTTCTAATTAAACTGATTAGCACCGTAACCCAAATAGCTTCAATTCTCTTTCCTAGCGATTAACATCTTATTTTGGAATAAATCAAATTTAATTACAATTCAATGTTTCATCCCTAATCGATCAAATAAGGTTAGGAGAAGATTGGAGAGAAGAGAGAATATTGTGGTAAAATGAAATGTCCTGAAACGGAGAAAGATTATGCCTCATGCTCTACAGCAGCCAGACAGTCTGGTGTCTCTAAGAGGAGCTCCTCTGGTTCCCAGTAAGACAACACTGCATACTCTGGTTTCATTTAACAATAGACAAAGGAGAGCAGCACACAACACCATGTCTGAACTGACTTAGAGTGCTTGTTCTTAATATGAATCACTGAACCGAGGTAGAGACTGTTCATCTTAACTTCCAGTTAATCACACCAAAGAAAATCTGTGAGGATTTCTACTGTTTAACATACATCTAAAAAGTTTTCCCCTATTTTTTTGTCAGACATAAAATTACTACCAGACGTATTAGTGGGGGGGTACATGTCCCCTACAATCTTTCAAAAGTCAGTTTTGGTCCCCTGCACATTACTGTCCAAAAACAATGTTACGCTACTGTACACAGACAGACGTCGAGGGCTAGGACCAAGCGGAACACTGCAGATCAAGCTGAAGCCTGAATCCCTGATTTTAGACTGCCCACAAGCTCCTGATTGGAGCTCTGTCTTTTGTTGTGTGATTTGCTGTTACCGCTATCACTACTGGGAAGCTCACTTTACAAAATTTTTTAGTGCCTGTCACTACCCGATCTGTACAGAAAACACAACCATTACCATTACCATTGACTCATTTTCACATGTGCAATCAGATGTTCATCCAGGTCCCCCAAAAAATGTGATATTGTACTAAAATCACACATTTTTATAATTAAATCACTACAGAATGCTAATACAAATCTTTAAAACATTTTTATGAATTTTCTGAAACAATTTCCTACTTTTTACATTTTCTCTGTTAAACTGCGTTAGACAAGCTCAGAGTAGTCCGGCAAAATACTATTATACTATACTTATCATATACCATAATTGTAGCATGAAATGAAAAAAATAACATTTAAATGAAAACATAAAACTCAAAAAGACCAGATTTGTGTTTAAATCCAAAGTTGAAAAAGTTAGCTCCCGGAAGTAGCGTAGGATCCCATATCCCACTCGGATATTACACCAGACCAACTTTATTATTTTTTTGTAATTTTGTCTTGGCTTTAGATCAGCTATCAAGGTATTTATATGTGTTTGCTGCAGCACCAGCCTTGGTTTCACCCATTCTAGCTTCCTTCTTTATCAACAGCAGCAGCCTTTCAGTATGAGCTCTGCTTCATGATTCATTTTCAAGTCACTATAAACGCCTTAACACCCCACCACACATACACACACCTGTGTAAGAGCTTGTGTGTGATGAAGCAGTGCTAAATGGATTCCACGCAGCCCACAGCAGTGAGAATTGATTGGGAGAGGAGGTCGGAGAGGCTGTAGGAGGAAATGATGAGTTCACAAACAGAAACGTATGAAGGGACATAAGCACCTGGAAACCCTTTTGGATAATTGGCTCATCAATGTATTCCATTAGTACAAACTTGGGCCACATAGTTGATGAGATGGAATAAGAGTGGCGAGTGCTTTGGATCAGCTATGTACCAGAGCGCATTCAGAAGAAGCACACAGACAGATGTTCTTCTTGGATAACCAGCAAAAGGAAATGTTGACAGGACCAAAATGTTGACATTTTGGAAAAAGAAGACAGGTGATTTGAAAGGGGTGTGAAGGAAGCTATTTGTGTTAGGAGAGAAAAAAACAACCTTAAACATAGGGGCTGGACTCAGGTTTTAGCTCTCAAAAATTTACAACGCAGGGATAGAGTTGATTCCTTCCCACTATCATAATCCTCATCGCCGTGCAGGGGACCAAGACCTCTCATCTGGTCAGCCAAGCAAAAAAACTGACCCTAACGACGCCCCTTTTCATAGGCATAGGCCAGTATCGGGTATTGCAGGCTAACAAATACTGTACCTCAACGGTTCCCCATTACTAAGGGGCGGACCTGTTCTCCCGTTCCATTTGCATGGTCTCTAAGCCAAAACAATGCTTTGTTGGGCTACTCTATAAAGCTTAGGGCTCTACACTAATTCAGATATTTTAAATAGAAAAAGCTTCCCGGATGGGAAGCAAAACATCTTCAAACATGAAAAACAAACTCCAGTGGTTTGTTTTTTTTATTTTTTCGGAAAAGCAACAGGAACGTTCCTTAGCAGCTTAAAAGAATTCTTAGAAAAGATTTGATTTCTATGTTTGGCCCAGAGTTTATCAACAGCTAAAACTGTTTATCAATTTGTGCATAAAACAAGATTACCTCAAATTGTTCACCTACGTCCCAGAGGGAAACAGGAACACCTAGATCACTAATCTTTTTATCAACCTTTTGGAGAAAAGTCTACACATCAGTTTAAGTATAATTAGACTCTATAACTCAAACATTTTTTTTTACCAAAGAATTGTGCTGTTTTTAGCTGCTCCACGATAACCTGGAGTGGATTATATAGTAGTTGTGTTGCCAGACTCTCCAGCATTACTCCCCACAAAGTTCTAACAGATCTCTGAGTTTCCATTGATTCTTCAGGTTCTGCATAAATACAGTCACTGTTTTGATCATGTTACGAGGGGTGTGAGGGATTGTATTTGAGTCAATGAGTCAATGCAATCAACTGGTTTTCCTTAGATAGAAAACTTTGTATCGATTTGACTGTATGATCTGGTTGAACTGTAAAGTGCCTTGAGATGACATGTGTTGTTAATTTGGCGCTATATAAATAAACTGAATTGAATTGAATAGCAATGTCAGCTGTCTTCACAGCTGTGGTTGTGAAGCCCTTCTAGATATTCCGTGGTCATGTTTCGGTAAAACCCATATGTCATAATCTGGATGTATAACACTGTCCCCTGTGAACATCTAGGTTAGATGACATCCCATTAACTGTTTGTTGTTTTCTTGCATGGATCTGCAGCATTAATGCGTCTTTAACTAGTCAGCTTCAGGCAGATTAAGATGTTTTTTCTTTTTTTTAAGTCGTAGGAAAATGGCTGTTTCAACCGTTGCATTTCCGAATTCTCCCGAATGGTGCCTGACTTTACACGAGTGCATAAAGTGAATGTGATTGGCCATTTATCAAGGGGGCGGGGTTGTTGTGGCAGAAGGATTGCAAGCAAGTCTGATTGTGGCCAGTTTGTCGGAATAGTGCTTGTAGGTTAGCAATGGTAAATTACTTTGGAACCAAGTAGCACTAAATTGGTGACTTAGAAACGACACTGTCATGGAACGTTATGGACAGTGGAGACATGAAAGAGGAGGAGAGTTTATTGTCGGAGGTCATGGATGAGTCTCCTCCGTCATCCATTTTTTTATTTAGAGGAGGAAAACGGGTACAAAGATGTTGTGGAAGAGGACGCCAGGGCGGCAGAAGCTTTGTTTGGTGTAGAAGGCCTTGCTTCGCAAACACTGTTAGTTCTGTTAGCTCTACGCCTGCCGAAGACACAGGCGTCCATCCCCGTGAACACTGGGATGGAACTCAATGGTAAATTAAATAATTCTTATTTCAACGGTTGCATATATTAGCTGCGACATATGAATCCAGATGCTATGACCAATAAAAATTGATTGACAGATGATCTTTGATATGTGATTTGCCGGATTTAGGTGTTCAAGCTGACGTATAACTAACTGGCCTGCAGAAGATAACAGAGAAAAAAACAACAGATTTTAAGACAGGATTTTTTTAAACAGAAATTTTCTAACTTTTGCAAAAATACCTTTTGATAAAGAGTACATTTATAGACATGTTTAAGCCAGAATTATGTGACATTTAAATACGACTTCTTTATGACTTTAACATTTAAACATGTTCAATCAAAAGATCAGGTTAACCCACTATTTACATTATCTAGGGATGAAATTATCTATTGATGCATGAAGGAAGCTTGGTTCCATTTTAACTCACAAAGTACAATCCTTCAATCTAACTTTGAAACAGCAAAATGTTTCATAATGGATGTCCTGCAGGTGGATTACCTGCATGAAGAGGCTGACATAAAGCTTCAGAGAGAACAAGTTGCAGAGCGTTATGCAGTTATTTTCGTTGCAGCTGCAGCGACTGCCAGATTGCAAGTAGTTCTGCTGTGGATGGGTTGTTATGCAGAGCAGGAGAGAGGATCTGGAGAGAAGCTCAACTAAAATTGTTTTTTTTTTTCAGCATCTGATCAACTTCAAGTGTTGAATATTGTTCAGTAGGAAGAACAACTTCTTTTGGTGCTCAAGTCTATTTAAGGGTAGAACATTATTTGGGTTCATTTGGGTATAATATAGAGCTGAAATTCTCCTGCTGAGAGCAGATCAGACGGCTTAGGTCAGCTTAGGTTCAGACTCTCACATCTTGACTATAAGGATCATTATTATCATTTCTTTCTTGGCCTCAGCAGCTGAATCAAAAACTCCTGAGGAGAACCACCTGAGTCCAAACAGGTTGTTTAAACTCTGCTGGGAGTGGGCTGCCTGTCTGCTGAAAAGGCAGAGGTCAGAGAATTTACTTGCAGGATTTACTTGACCGTGACACGGATGACTGAGAATCTTAACAGATATATTTACTTGCAGAAAATGTAGGAAAGATTGTTTTGAAGAAGTAGAAGATAAATAGGTGTGAGATACCCCTGATCAGCTCACAGCTGTGTTTCAGAATTGTTGTACATGTTTCCTGATGCTGACACGGATCCATCTCTGGAAATGAATCCGCCTTCATGTTTCTCAATATCTTGATACATTTGATATAATTTGATCCTAAGATCATAGGAATGGGTTACAGATGAAATATGAACAGAAAGCAACTAAAATTAGAAGCTAAGATCATAAAAGGTTTCCTCAGACAAAAACAATCATAAATCTATTCTAACTGGATAAAATATTTTTCTGCTTCCTTGTCCCATATCTGTTAATTCATGACACTACAGAAGAGGCATCATGTTTTATGATCTTTTATCTCAGTTAGTTGTTACTCTGTCTGGCTTTTTATTTTGACCTTTTCCTCTAATACTCAAGCATCTCAGAAGGTTTCTGCTGCTGCTCATAGCTTCAAGAAATCTCTAGGAGACATTCCCTCTGCATGCAGCCTTTCACCTTCAGGGTAAAGCTAAGCAGGACTTGATGCTTCCAGTCAGATGCTGTGGACTGAGGCGTTGTAAAACCTGCAGCTCCACCTCCTTAAACAAATAAACCCTTGCCTACCTCAGGATGATTAGCCCTTTAATGGATCCAGCTTAGGGAATAAAATTAGTTTGCCTTCTGAGTAATGGAGCTCTGCTTCTAACAGCTATATGATTTACTTTGAGTAATTGGAGATTTGCTGGTTTCTGTTGGAGAATTTCAAATATCATTAGGTATTTAATTTATACATCCAAACATGCTAAAGACGTGTATCCATGTCAAGACTAGGTTTGCTTTTTTTTTTTCTTTTTAAGCAAAAGAGGGCAGTACAGAGTATGGTTCCTTAAATGTTTTGGATCAGCGTTTTCAAGATGATTTTGGGCTGCTTGGAAGTTTGTAGGGTTGTTGACTTTAAAAGTTTTCCAGATAAAAGGCTGAACCATGAACTAAATGATGGTAAATAAAAAGGTTTGAGGGTGTATTTTCAGTATTCTGATGATTATTAAATGCAGGTTCTGTTCTTTGTGGATTCCTGTTATTCTCTTATAGGCCCAATTCGCTGCTTTTGGTACTGATTACAAAACTTTCCTCATTCTCCTGACATCCCGAGGCCGTTTCATAAAGCAAGTTTAACAAACTCAAATCCTCAATTCTGAATTTATCTAGCCTAAAGTTGGAAACTGAGTTTTCGGTTCGTGGATGCTGTAAGTTAGTTTAATCAACTCTAATTAGGTCCACTCAGAGTTAAGCACGTGGGTAATAACTATGAAAAGCCATTATCAGTGCAGCCATGATTTGACGAGTCAACATGACAACAAGCAACATGCCTATTTCACACCAATTGAACTAGAGACTGTAAAATGTGTTTAAAAGACCGAGCTACTCTGCTACAGCTGCAAACGAGAGGAAAATGGGGTACGAGAAGATTGCTGCTAAAAAAAACCTGTAAGTTTATACAGTATGAAGTCTCGATGGCAGGCCCTTTTGACATTTATCAAAAGCCCTCTCCTCTCTGTTGTTTGATTTTTAGATCACTAAAATTGGATTCTACCTGGTAAAAATCACATTCATAGTCCGTACTTTCAGGATAGATTTTCTAAATTACATTATTGCCAGCAGACACTGAATTTCAGAAAGTCCAAAAACAAAAACTGTACTAGTAAAAATAAATTTTTATATACCCAGAAATGTTTACACATTTTAAATGGCCATTTTGAAATTCATCAGCTTGACTGAATATGTATGATACAGTGGTAGCCATTCATAATTTGCCCATTTTCCTCAATGGTCCTTGGCTGGTCCTCTACAATTTCTTTTTAAACTTCAATCTTTGTACTAAATAATGACATCTGTACACTGTCTAAGAACCTTCTCCTTCTAAATATTTTATTCTTGGCCAGCTAAGGCTGTTCTTTCTTTAATTGGATCCTCGTCTAAAGAATATGATATATTTGTGTTTTTAAAACCTAATATCTTTGATGGATCTAATGGCTGATTTTCTTTTGTTGTTAGTACAAAATATGGCAGAAATCCTCGAGAAAATCAGGAAACAAACGTGATTGGAGAGTTAAGGCAGACAGCTACTGAACAGGTTGACTCTTGGGAGAATGTTACTAATGTAACAGAAATGGTGGCTGATGAAAAATAATTTTGAAACAGAAAACTCAGAGTTTCCCTAATTTCAGGTTAAGAAAACAGTAGCGTTTTCAGTAAATCTTCTGAAACAAGCCCCTGCAGCTGGACCTGCCATTAAAAGACCTTCTACTGGGTTCTGACTAAGTGTACTGATTTAAAATGCACCACATCCAGTCATAAAAACTTGTTATTTTTTCCCAACTTTATAATACAGCTCTACTTTACAATGTTTTTTGGAGATAACATGAGTCCAACAGATATGAATCCCTCTGCAAGGCAAAGTTAATTTCCTGGCCCACTTCAACCATCTTAAATAACCACAACATCCCTGTGACAGTGACTTAGGCAGTGTGGATCTCAGGATGGGCGGATTTCAAGGAGGATCGAAGGAGGCATAATTTGCTGCTGACAGTCCCCAAGCAGAAAACCTTCTTAGAAACGCTAACAATTTCCTACAGTCACCTATTTAGCCTCCTCACTTCAGTTTCAAAACATTGTTTTCTAACTGTGGCAGCTGACTTTAGGAAGTGGGCCAAAGTCATCACATGTAGGTCTCTGGAGGAAAAGGGTGGTGAGGTTTTCTTTGAGGACAAAGATGTTGACAACCTAAAGGAGAGAAACGAAATGAACAAAAGAGAAAAAAAAAACACTGATTAGCTGTGAAGCAAAGATGTAGGCTGATCGGTTAAAGATCCAGGAACAAAAAAACATTTAACTTGTTTCATTTCATTTCAGCATTTTCTCTTGATTTAATTGGTGGGTCTGTCCTTCTTTTATCCTTTCTGTCAATATCAATGGAGTTTAAGTAATTTGTCATCTAGGATGTTCTGGTGAAACACAGAAACATCATAGAAATGTGTTAATTATCTCCTAAAAACCTTTTACGTCTCTCAAATTGTGTCTTTGTGTCTCTTTCTGCAGGGAACAAACAGACTTTTTCGGACTGCTGACTAATGAGATGGATGACTCTGAAGACTTTTAGTCCAGCATTTGCTGGCTCTTGCACTCAAAAGAAGGTTGTGTTCTCCTTGGACATCCAAGTAAACCACATGGTCATCCGTAAGATAGGAGAGAGACTAAAGGTAAGCAGCTTTACAATCAGTGCTGAGCTCTGGATGAAATATTTGATGGACAAGCTACAGAGCTGATCTCTGTGGCATGATCTGGACAAATGCTGTTAACCCAGAACTGGATGTTTTAGAACTGCAATTATGTGGTGCAGATACATATTGTTTTGGTTGCTTTAAGGTTTGGGGCTCAGTATTTGTTTCTTTTCTTGGTCATTGGTGTGTTTCCCTTTCCTTTGGATTCATCAGACCAAAGAACCCAGATGATGACAGGCGGAAGACATGATGTCTGAGTCATTTATTAAACAATTAAAACTGAACCGAAAAGAAATCCTTAAAGAATTAGATAAATGTTCACAGATAATCATTAGTGACTTGCTTGTATTTGATGGCATTACACGAGAGATTCAAGATGAGAATGGTATGTGGTTTTTATGTCTGTTCAATGTTTCCGTTTTACTATTGGTTATTTGGTGTTAGTTTCTACCAACTTGAAAACATCCACAGACTGAAAAAAGTTGGGATCACTCTGACACATGATCTGTATTCAGGCTGGTTGTCCTTTTGGAATGTGAACATCGATGAGGTTCAGATCAGATTTATTTTGTTGAATGACCAACAGTTCTCCTGTGGATAGGTTTTGCCAGAGGGGCTGTGTATCTCTGCAGCTCCTCCAGAGTCACCATGGTCCACAGTGTCTTAGTAGACCACCTTGTGTTCCTTTGTTGCTACATGTTTAAAGTTTGGGAGATTACCTATACCATTAAATTGAACTAGAACTTCCTCCCTGACATTCTAGGTTCCTTTGCCTGCATGCTCACTGCTTCCCAAGAAGATGGCTTAAAATGCAGAGGAAAGCTGTGGGAAAATAAAAAGTTAACTATATTATTATTAGTTATATAGCAGGACTCTGGTTATTGATGAGGATACTTCAGAGGGTATAGTAGTACTCAGTGGAATTAAACTTTTCCTTGTCCTTTCGAGAAGTCGAAGCAAAGGGGTGTTTCATTTTGTGGTTCAGATTCATGCTCACTTTGTATTGATTGTTTGAATAAAATGAAGTAAATACACAAAAGTTTACACTTGAAATATATCCCAGTACTACTGATGTTTCTATGGCCTCAAAGCTGACTCTTCTGACCTGAGGAGGTCATGATTTTAGGAAGAAATTTGACCCACATACATACTCAAGAGGCAAAAGCAGTTTTAAAAAGGTTTATTTAGAAGTACTCAGGAGATTGATCTGAGACAGTGATCTGAAAGAATTGTGGCCAAGAGGGAAGGATCCTTTTAGGAGATGCTGAGATGATCGTTAGTTGATTCCAGAATGCAAGCTTCTGCAGGTTCTTTTCCAGGGGATGTTTGGTGGCTCCTAGTGATGTTATGAGACCGCCATAATGTCTGACCGCTTCAGATCAAAAACTTTGACAGGCATCACAACCCTTTAGTATTCAGTCAAGATGTGGGAGTTTGTAGGAGGGTTGCGGTCAGTTGGATAGAGTTTGGATATACTATATAATAGACTGGTTGTTTGTTCAGCCAACCTAGTTGGTCAAAACAATGCTGCTAGATAAAAGGATATAATGATCAATACTGAATAGTAATAGAAAGTCAGTAGTATTACTTTCTGGAATGTTAGTGGTGATAGTGGGGTCTGCTTTGGAACGTTGTTATACTACTTAACAAGTATTTTAGTCAAAGTGAGCAATTTGGATTGGTTTGCCCTTTTTCCAATATAGATTGAGTAAAAACATGAACCAAAAGATTGGTTTGAAACATAACCTTTAACCAAAAACCAAAAATTGTGGAAAACCGTTTTTAATAAAAATGACTAATACATTTCATTTTGTTCATCATTTGACAACTTGCACAAGCAGTTTCACTGTTTGCTTTAGCTTATGTCTCTAAAATGACAGAAAATAAAAAGTTTTACATTAAAAGATCATTCTATTGTAAGGAATTTCACACACACAAAACCTTACAAATTATTTTATCATAGACACTAATCATGAACAATTTTAAAAGGAACTTAAAAGAAAAAACACACAAACAAGAAAAACAATTGCAAACAGATTATAGCTACAGTTATGCACTCCGCCAGTAGGTGTTGACGTGTTCACATGAAGCCTCATGAAATGTGTGGTTTGTTGAGGCAATTTGCCCAAATGGTTTAATGCCTCCTGAGGCTTTATCTCACCATCACTTGTGACTCCGGGTTTCTGAAGCAGGATGGAACTTATGACCAACGCAGTGGAAGGTGAGCACGGTTTAGTCTGAACTTGCCGTCTCAAGGAGGAAGCTGCTAGCAAGAAGCCTTAGAGGGGAACAACGGCTCTAGGAACTTGGTACGAAGAAGTAACCCATGGAATAGCTCAGGAGAGGAGCAATTTAACAATCTAGGGAGCCAGGATGGAGACACAGATGGCACCTTACAAGAACCTCAGGAGACTAGAGGCTGGCTGAAGTCCTAACACAGGGGTAACACTCTGGGTGTTAAATGCTGGCAGTGAGCTACTTATAAGCCTCTCCCTTTATAAGTTTAGATGGAAAATACCTGCGTTCCTTCACCAACCTGCTCCCAAGGTCAAAAAAATCTGAAATAAATAATTAATTCACTCAATCCTTGTTAAGCCTGTCAGTGCAGGTCCCACACAGACAAAAAAAACACACATTAGAAGATTTTACTGCCATCTTGCTGTCAAAGCTCAGCCAGCCCAGATCCAGCTTTAGTCCTGCATACAGAGGACTAAATGAAAAGGAACTATTTTAAGAGACAAACTATGCAGTTGTTTTGGTCTGTAGGCTTTAGAGGAGAAACCAGGAGCATGAACATGATTTAAAACAGAGCAGAAACTGTGAGTCTGAGAGCAGTGTCTACAATCTGAAAACAACCCCATCTAAGGCTCCTGAACAAACTCTCAACATCTAAACTAGTCTGCAATTAGTGTGTGTATATTTCAGATGCAGACTGAAACTAATGCAGCTTTAATGGCCACATTAGTTTGTTGCTGCAGCTGAACTGTTGGAAGAAACGCTGATAAGCAAATAAGCTAATTAGACAGCTATAAATCTCATAGCACACATACACACAGGCATAGACCAAACTCTACCTGCATGCTTTCTCTCTTCTCTTCCTGCATCAGGAAACACACCTCACTCTCCAGCAGGTTTGGCTCATCTCATCAATTTTACATACTCTACCTCTGCATGCAATGAAACCAGCTGTATATTTTTCATCGCTCTGTGTCATTCAAGGCTTTTCTGTTCCGACTAATATAGTACTGCTGCGGTCGAGGCAGCGGCCTAATGAGACCCAGTGCTCCCACGGATAGTGATAGTAAAAAGATGAGCGGCCTTAATGGTCACAAGCAGTGTAATAGGAAACACAGAGCGCCAATAATGTGAGCGAAGGTGGAGGTTTAAATTACAGCAGGAGTGGCTGCTGCTGCTGCTGCAGGATGGAGGTTACTCTAAAGAATGAAAACAAGAAAGAAGGTTTTTCAGGTTTAGTTCTAAGCTCCAATTAGTGTTTAAGTCTGATTGGTTAAAAATAAAAATAAACTGTTTTTATAAAAACTACCTTGTGATTTAGCCGTGCACTTAGCCTTTCCATCAAAGTGGCCCTGCCTGATTCTGCAGATTGGTACTCATTAACCTGCTGCATCATCTGCAGCTTTATTTGTAAAGTGCTTCAACAGCAAATAGCTAAATATCAAGGATAAACATGATGAGAGAAAACATCCAATAAAAGGACAAAGATAAGCACACAATAATTGTCCATTTAATGCATAATGAAACCCAGAAATAAAACAGATCACATGAATACAATAAAAAGCTTAGTAAACCATTTTTTTTTTTTCATTTTGGTTTAGGCTGGTTATAAAACTGGACAGTAATAAAGGCAGATCACTAAAGTAGGGCCCCTAAAAAAGATCCCTTTCCAGGTGGTTAATTGGAAGCAATGATTTTTAACTCCAAAACAAGGAGCTGAGGGCTTAAAGAACTTTGAATACCTTTAATTTGTGTTTATATTTATCCTGCTGCAGAAAAACTCTCAACTAAACCTATTCTTTTACTGCTTAGCACCATCCATCCTGCTGTTCTGGTTCTGTTTTAGTCCACTAGGGGGCGCACGATTCAAGCAAAGGACTTGAGTAATTAAATTAGCAGCAACCGTAGTTGTCAGCAAGCATATGGCAACAGTGGAATGAATCATCTGCCTTTCAAAATGTTTCAGTATAGCTGGCTGTTCATGGCTTAATGTGGACACAGTGGGCTGAGTGTGGATAAGTAAGGAAACATGCATCGGTGCTGGACTGACCAGCAGCATGAGGACATGCCTGGCCCTTTCTGCAATGTCCTCCAAGACTATTCATCAGAGCAATGGACCATGCAGGCCATGAGAGCACACCTTGTTGGGCAATGTATTTCTTTCATGGTCATCCAACAGCAGAGACACCGAGGGGGGGCTGGGGCTCCAGTCTTCATCTGCTCATCCCAGTTTATCTGGTGTTTCCTAACAGAGAACAAAAAGCTGAAAATCTGCTGCAAAGATTCACTTTTATTGAGAGATTCAGAAGAAAATACATTTATTTAAAGCTGAACCTACATTTTTGAAATGCATTTGATCAACAACTTTCAATAAATTATTAATAGTTATTAATCAAAATTAAATCAAAGGGAAAAAACAGTATAGTTGTCATGATGGGTCTCTGTGTTAAAAACTTTAACAGTTTATTATTGAAAAGCACATTAGAATATTAATGAGCGGGTTCTGGTACTGGTCCGGGACTGGAATCACTGAGTGATCTGCAGAGATGAATAGTTTGGTTAGCCAGGCAGCGGTGAAGACTTGTCAGGGGTTTGATTCTGGTTTGTACCTTGATGAGGTTCAGAGTGATCGATGGAGAGAGGGAACCGTTGGGTCCAGAGGCTGTGGATTCAGCAGAGAGCTCAGCAGCAGCAGCGTCTAGCTTCAGGCTAATGAGGTTCAGACCTTGAGTTGATGTCCAAGTTCTCCCTTGAGAACTAGCTGGGGATTTCAGACTGATAGTCTTCAGGTTTGGCTTCCTAGGGCAGGCAGGCAGGTTTCCAAGCAAAAGCTCCTCCAGAGCTACAGACTTCAGTCGGACTTTCCTGTGAGCAGAGAAGACAGAGGCTGGTTAGAATCTGGTTAGTCTCCAGAGCAGACAGAGATTCTATGTGCAGGCTGAGGATCAGGTTCTGCTAACCAAAACTGGTCAACACTCCGCCGACGAAGGCAGGTCTGGCTGCTGCTTATGTAGGAGGTCTCCTGATGGGCTGATGATCCTCAGGTGTGCTGGAGGCTCCAGCCCAGGAGACCCACAGCGCTCTCTGCTGGAGACAGGTGGCAGATCTCCAAATCCCTACAGTAACCCAAGTCCCAACAGAAAAACATACAACAGGAGGGGATCCTCGGCGCCCTCTGGAGGGCAAGCCTCCGGATCCCAACAATAGTAGCCGAAATGTTTGTAAATTTTGTGGATAGAGGCTGACAACCTGGCCAGACTGTTTTTGCATTCTTCTATTAATGCTTTGAACGAATGCATCATAATTAATAATCTGCTGAAATCAGAGCCTTGATTTGGAATTGGACAACAGAATGGCTAGATGTACGATAATGTGCCAAGGTTTTAAACTTCACTGTAATTTTATTGATTTTTTTTTTGTTTGTTTGTTTTGTTTATTTGTTTGGCTTCCAATGAGCTAAACAGCATGCAGAGAATGCAGAAAACTTGAAAATATTCAAATACAAATATTAAAATTAACCTTAAGATACAGGAAACATCCTAAATCTACCAGAAAACCACTTTATAGGTGATGGTGGAGAAGCTTGTAATGAGGCCCATTGGCCCTGAAAGGTTCAAATTAAATATTATTCATCTCAAAGTTCATGTCAAAGAATCACAATTGATATCACTTACACCCATAGAGGATAATGTTGGACTGCTTTCGAATCAGATGAAATCTGTCCAGAAACTACAGTGGATTAACCTTCAAGTCTAAGCGAGGTGTGTATCAGAAACACATTAATTTCATCCGAGCTTGGAAGTCCAACTATTTCAAGTCTCTAAACGTATCAGCTAGGAATCTGTACTTTAATGCTTTTTTGTTGAGCAACATAAAGCACAGGCTTTTTTATGGATTTGTAGAGTGCAAGAACCAGCGAGTCAGACCTAAAAAAAACAACAAAAGAACAAAAATCCATATCAGCTAGAAAATGCCTGATCGTTGCAACTCTGGTAAGAGTATCCACACCAACTCAGCAAAAACCCGGCTACTCTCACAGCTGGATGCTGCATCCAGTATTTCAACCTAAAACAGTGTAACACAGAAAGGAATACATCAAGATGAGGTCTATGGCCACCAGTTTATTCTACATGGACAGAATTACAATGGACATATGTTCTTTGGATGAATATATTTTCAATTTTTTTTATTAATTCAGGTTTCTGCCTGCTTTCCGACTTCATGATCCTGTTCAAGCTGCAGTTTTACTGTACTCTGCTGACTTCGTAATGTTATGAAAATCATGTCAATATCCTATGTGTTATGTAAAGCTACAGTTTGTCAATTTCAATAGTGCTTCTTCAGCAATAACAATAAATGATGGAGCTGCAAACACCAAGAAAGCTTTGCGACTGATAATTGCATAAAGTTCTGCATTTCAAAGTAGCCATCGTTCTGGAGAGGACGGCAGGTTGCAGGTAAAAGATTACGGTTTGCAGTGCCTGCAGAGGAGGACAGACTGTGGTTTGTGGTGCAGAGGATAGTTTTGGTTTTAACATATCCATCATATCATATAGATGAGGTTAGGAGTTCTAACAGGAGTTAGGGACTAATAAGCAATATTATCAAATGGATGTTTAAAGTTGTGAACATTTGGAAGCCATTAGGATTAGTAGCTTACGTCCTCAACTATTCCAGCTGAGGACGTAAACATGGCTGCAGGGATTGATACCTCTTGTTTTCCCAATGTTCCTGATTCATCTGCCCTGTCTGACTGTGATTAATGAGAGTATAGCCTGTAATTATCAGCATCTCAGCCCCCAGTCTTGCCTCCCAGCAGTTTTCTTGTTCTGAATCAGTGTTTCTGTGTTGTACAAACTTTGCTCACAGATAGCTGCTAATATGTGAGACTGTATGAGGTGCTTTGTTGTGCTGGAGGCGTAGTGACGATCAGATCTGGTTTGTGCAGCTCTTTTGGTGTTCTTATTCTATCCCAGGATGGATTAACGATCCCTGTTGAAAGCACCAAGTCTCCCCAGCACCACGTTCCAGTTGTTATCGTCTCATAGGTAGCCGAAAACACAGCACTCTGATAATTTTCTCTGACTGAGGCACCACTTTTTTCTCTCTTTCATGCTTGGTTTTATATGCCCAGAATGCCAAAAATGTTTGTAAACCATCTTGCTTCATTTGTCCAACTTGTGCAGTCTTGGCCTGCTGCAGAATCATTTCCTAAAGCAACTTCTCTAATTAGATCTTTGCTCTTGCCAAAATGGTCGAGTAGCTAAAAGCAGCAGATTTAGGAACTGCTTGGTGCCAAGGCCATTAGATTTTGGGTTTTTATGACAAACTTCACCTTTTATTAAAATAATATACTTTTTAAGGTCTAAATCAGCAGCAGCCTCAGAGGTTTCTGAGTATTAAAAATCTATGTCACATTGTCTCAGTAATAGGACAAAAAGCAGTCCTGTTGGACCCTTATATCTGAAACAGTCTGTTTGATAGTTTCTAAAACATATCAACAGCTGATGATCTAGTGTACTTTTCTTGATATTAGAACATGATGAATAAAAAAATCCTGACAAATTTCCACAACAGAAAAATTATGGGATCATTTATGAGGCTTGTTCTATGCAAGGTAGCTCTATGGTCCTTATCCGTTGCATTACTTTGATTTTTTTTCTGGAGCTTCTTAACTTATCTCTAAGGAGGAAGTGTTGACCCGTTTAAATAAATAGTTCCAGTTTTTTAAAGCATTAGTGAAGTCAGCATTACTGTTTTTAATTAACATGACCATCAACAGTAACTTGACTATTAACCAATCTGCTCATTTAATTAATTGTTGCAGATAATCAGGTGGAAACAGCTGAATGCAGCTAATCTCTGGACTTAATCAGCACAAGCACATTTTTTAAAAATGTTGATGCTAAACTACAAGTACAAGATAAGTTCAAGAACAGGTGTCTCCTTCTGCTGCTACTAGCTAGCTAGTACCTAATGCTAATGCTACGCTAACTCAGCGTTTAGCAGGCTTTTTGCATGCTTGCTCTAGGATTCTGCTACTTCTAACTAGTTACCAGATATATTAGACAGAAGCTTTGTATAGTTTTCTGCCAGGACAGCAGAAATAGAACCAGAGCCTCGATGTAGCAAACTATTTATCGACAATTTCAAGGGTCCTACAACTGTGTCATGGCCCACATCTCCATTCAGTTAAACAATCTAAAAAAAAAAACTCCGGGAGTCAGTCAATGTGTTTTCATGAAGTTTAGTGAGAATCTTTTTGTGAAAGTTGCTTTAGCAGGATGATGAAAAGAATGGCCAAAAATTAAGTGCTACAGGCGACATTCCTTGGTCTTATAGTCTTCATAAGGGCTTATTTAACCGCTCTTTGTCTAAATTGTCCCCCAGAGCGTGTCTGCCTTAGGAGAACCTACCTGGGGCATTTAAGCACCCGACACAAAACGCTAGGTCTTAGCGTCGACCCTAACCCCTAAATCCCTCTATAGAGCAGGGGCTATATAGTGGACTTTATAGTGAACTATAAACTTTGAACCGACCACTCAGACAGATGATCATTACTTTATCACTACAATTTACCGCAACTACTACAAATCCCATGATGCTTTCTGAGGAGAGCTGACGCAAAGCAATCTGGGATACATCTGTCCATCTAGTGATCATTGAGGCTCACTACCTTTCATGGTGCATTGTGGGACATTTTGAGTCCTCATTTTTTTTAATCCAGTAGATGTTCATACACTCATTTAAAATGGTGCAACCACTATATTTTACCCTATGTAGGGATTAGAGTGGATGTACATACACAGCCATTGTCTCTGAGATATCCTGGCACTGAAACCACACTACCAAATTAAGGTGGCGATTCAAGAGAGCTATCAAGCCTGGTGGGCTTGTGGGGCTCTTTAACCAAGCTGACATGCATTCTGTGGAGGAAGAAGGAAAAGAGGTGTTCGGGGCATTTGTTCATTATTCCGTCTGAAGGCTAGATGTGCTTTGTGGATCTGGAGATGGCATTTGACTTGTGTCCCTCATGGTGGAGGGCACTTGAGGAGTATGGAGACAGGAGCCTTTTCTACGGTCCATTCTTTGTATAATCAGATTAGGAGTTTGGTCCTCTTTAGTGGAGTTAAAGGGGAACGACAGTTTTCTTTTTTACATTGGCCCCTTGATTTTACATTTTTACATGAAGATCTACTCACACATATGAGTTTTGAGTCATTTGGAGCCGTTCCGAAGATTTTCGGTTTTGTTATATCCAAGTAACGTCTTCGTTTGGGCAGTGAGTTGAAGGCACAAACTAAACTGTTCATAATTTATTGGTTATGGTACGCCAGCACTCATAACATTTAGGTGAATCACTGTCCCTCAGACATCCGCTTATATATTAATATGTTTTTAAAACAAAGTGGAGTGTGTATGATGTCATCTGCGCGCCGGACTGCTGTTGTGACAGGCAGCCCGGGCCACAGGCGGCTGCGCTCTACCCCTTCTATTCATTCGGCTAGCTAATCTGAATCGTTCAATTCAATTTCAAGAGCGAAATCATTTGTGGTAGCAGCACTAGACATCTTCCAGGCATGTAAGTAAAACTATCAGCAGTTCAGTGGACAGGATGAAGGAATGGTAGCCGGCGCGCGATGACGTCATACGCTCTCCGCTTTGTTTTAAAAAAATATAAATATCAAATATATAACCGCGGAAAAGCAATTAATTATGGATTTTGAGGGAACTGTTCCTTATTACTTTGTCCATTCACATGGATGACACCTATTCTCTCACTTAGCAAGTCAGTAGTTCCTTTTGTAAACTGTCTCTTTGAACAGCTGATTGGCAACAGTTAGTGTGGTCGCTATTGAAATGAACAAACAGAAGCAGTTTTAGGTATTACTGGTCCCACAGGCATCCTGCATGTATATGAAATACAGATGAGGCAAACATCGTCTATCAGTTCTTTTTTTAAACATTTATTTAAATTAAAAAAATTAGATGTCATTTGACATCCTTGTTCATATTTCAGATTCAGTTCATATTTTACTTTAAGAATTAAAGACTTTAAAAACCAATTGGATAAACTGAAAAGTTGATAAACTCTTAAAATTGCATTAAAGACTATTTTGTGTAGATCATTAGATATATATATACATACATTTATCATATGATGATGGCAATTCATCATTCAAATTATTCAATAAAACAATATGTAAAATAACAATACTTAACTTTAAAACAAAAATGCATTAACAACACACCAAGAGTGATATATTCTCCTAACTCAGTACTGTTGAGCCCTGGCATGTTATTAATATAATTAACAAGAAATGGCCCACACCCACCTAGCATAGCTGATGTCTTCATTCAATGTTGTACCAGCATCTTTGGCTGAGGGTGAAGAGGCATCTCCCCCTTCACTGACAGCATATTGTCCGACGGGGATGGGGGGCAGAACGGTCTAATGTTAGTTCACAAGGACGTTTGTAATTAGCAAATGCAAGTGTTTTCTGACTAGCTCGATTCATATTACTGATTCTTTGCAAACTTTAAGGCAAAAGTAGCGCAGGTGATGCCTTCACCTGGAAATTGGGCTCGGAGATTCTACTTAATTATCTTTGTATACTTGCGTATACCCTGGAATACACCACTGATGAGATAGATGTGTAGGAAACCCCTCAAACATGTGGAAGGAGGAATTCTGGCCAAAATAAAAATAATAAATAAATAAATGAAAAGCAAAACAGAAGAAAAAAAAATTACGTGAACTTCCAGCAGGACAATCACTGTGAACATCCAGCTAAAGATACATCGAATGGTTTAGTTTAGACCTTTTTTGTGAACTAGAATTGCCTATTCAAAGTCTGGCCCTGAATCTATCTGAAACTCTGTGGAAGGGCTTGAAAGACGGATGTTCTCCGCCTACAATGACTGAGCTTGAGATGTGTTAGAAAAATATATTTTCAGTTTGCAGACATTTAAAACAAGTGGAGATAAACTTCAGAAGATTTAGAGCCAGCAGAGTTCTTTACACGTATTCTATATGCAGTGAGCAAAAACAATTAGTTGAAACCACAAACAATTTACTTCAACTCATCAATTATAGAGGTTTCTTATATTTTTTCTAAATAGAATCCCAGTAATCTAACACATTTCTGTAAAACACCTAAGCCTTTTCTGTTCGATTCAACTGAAATCTATCAAAGTTGGAACCTGTCTTGTTCTTTCAGTCTGCAGCTCCCTTAGAATGTAAGCAGTGCTACTATACATGAAGGTTTCAACTCATTTTCTCCATAATTGGGGCTCTAAAACTACCATTTATGAGTTCATCCTTTTCCTCTGCTGTCCTTTAAGGGCTATATATTTACAGCCTGCAGAGCCAAAGGATCCTGGTGCTGCAAATGCATCTTCTGACAACCTGAGCTATACCAGACCTTGGGATTTGCTTTACCTATCATTTTGATACTTAGCTTAAAACATATAGGGAGGTGAAAGTGAGAAGGGGAGGAAAGAGAAGGATTTTAGCTGGCATTCCAACATCATGCAGAAAGTTGAAGTCTAAGAAGACGAAGGCAACTATTAGAAATGACAACGTTTACTCTCTATTCCTCATAGCAAATAGAATAGAATACAATACAATAGAAAACCCCTTTAATGTCCAGCAATGGAGAAAATTCTAGTGTTCAAAGCAGCAAAAAGATTAAAGAAAAAATTGTCACACAAAAATGGACCTTAGAAAAATAGCTTGGGTGAAGTAGTCAGTCGTATAAGAAGGTGAAGGTAACATTAGGGGGTTCTGGGCAGTAGAATATGATAGCAATGGTTGAATTATAAAAAGTTGAACCCTGTCAGACTTACCATAGTTTTAAACTTCTCTCAATATGGAAACTGTAAATCTTTATGCTGTTGCAATTAAATTATAGGGTATTTATATATTATTATGTTTTTTAACTTAGCAGAACTTTGTGATGCTATGAGTCCATTTTAACAGACCACCATTGCTGGGTTTCAGAATATTTTTTTTTTTTTTTTTCGGATTTTAATAAGTGAAGTGAAGGAGTCTTTTTCCACATGGACCCCTGCTCTTTTCCCTCATGTCCGTCCGTTGTCTGACAAACTTGCCCCACTTCCTTATTGCCTCGGCTGTATCTCGACCCACAGCTAGTCTGTGATTGTCCCTCTTGTGTTGTGCCATGGAATAACTTAGCGCAGACCAATTCAATATTTGGGCATAAATCAAAAATATCTGCAACAAACTCACTGTGACACACTGCTGCAGGGAGTATAAGTAGCCCTTTAGGCCACAATGAAATACATGGACACAAAGAAGGTGACTGACAGAATGAAGCATAGAGGAGAAAGAATGAAAGAAGCAAAGATCACAACAAATTTACCTACCGGTATGTTAAAAAGAGACTACATGGCCTGATTTTCAGACAAATCAGAACAACAACTGGTGAAAAGAAACCCTTTCATAGCATAATAAAATAAGGATGATTGAAGCTTTTAGCTGCTCTTTTATTTATGTTGGATGTTTTCCAGCAGTGAACTGTTTTCCAGTGTAGTCCTGGTTCTCTGACTGTGACTGGCTGGATGTGCTCTCTTCATCGTCTGACATGAGAGTTGGCTAGGAGTCCGTCTGCGTTGCTGTGTGTTTGCTGGGTGGGGCCACCTTTTACAGTTGCTATTTGTATCTCTGCTTCTGTCTTTTTAAACCCCAGGCAGCCTCAGCAGATGGCCGCTCACACTAAGCATGGTTCTGTTGGAGGTTTCTTCCAGTTAAAAGGGAGTTTTTTCTCTCCACTGTCGCTACAAGTATTCTTAATGTGAGGGATTGCATTCGAGTCAATGAGTCTATGTAATCAACTTTTTTTTCCTTAGATAGAAAACTTTTAATCAATTTGACTGTATGTTCTGGTTGAACTGTAAAGTGCCTTGATATGACTTGTGTTGTGAATTGGCGCTATAGAAAAAAACTGAATAGAATTGAATGTCTGTCCTACCACAAGGACTCCAACCCAAGTCCCCGGTAAAAAAAAGTCAAAGGCTTAGAGCACTGTACCACAGAGAAACATTTGTGATGCATAAGATACAAATATTATACAGTAATTCAAACATTCAAATAATTTTTACATGAATGAAAGACAAATGACATGTTGCCATTGAAACCATAATTTTAACCCTGAATGCGGGGATAAACTAAAACAAACTACAAAAAAACTAATCTGTTTTTAGTCCTATTACCATCTTACTAGTTATCATGAGGAATCGGCCCCTAAAGGTCAGGGACAGAGCTTCTCGGTTTAGTCTGGCTTATCTGGATATGTCCTGAACCCAGACCTGTACTTAACTTTTTTTTTTTTTTTGGCTCTTACCTCAAACAGTAGGTTTGTCTTCAGTTGTTACCTCTCACTAACTTTAACACTCCATATGTCAGTGTACCCAAATGTGAAGATGTTCATGTTTAGAACAGAAAGCAAAACTTCCCAACACAATACACTGAGGTGTAATAACATCTTATAACAAATTGACCTAAGTATGAGGACTGGATATGTTTTAGGATCTAATTTTTAAGAGATAAAGTAATTAGTGATTGATTCTGTCGTGGTATTGACAGAGTCAACAAACAAAGATTGTTTCAAGGGTACACAAAAAACTGGAGAATCTGCCTTTTTTTGTTGCTTTTAATCTAGAACGGTTTAGATATTTGACAAGAAAAATAATAGTAACAGACAGACAAGACCAAAGGGATGTAAGATTCGATTGTCTTCAATTTAAGACGTGAAATATTTCATCTAAAAAATGCTGAAATTGATTATTTAACACTGAGCAGGCAATTCAAAACATGATTGGAGACTCATGGTGGCTTTGTTCTGACAGGATTAAACCTGCAATATATGCACCAATGAAAGCTCAAATGGATCATTTCATAATGTTTCCTGATTTATTACAATCATTACTGTATAAATAAAAACAAATGCTATTAAATCACAGCATGATGTTATCAGCTGGTCTCTTGAGCTGTAGATTATTGGTACACCTAACAATTCAAATCAGCTTTGTTAATTAATATACTTAGAGATTTTACACAATACATTATAATTATCTCAGGAGAAGAAACACAAAAATACTTTCAGCAAGCGATTGGGTGAAAAGGAGGAACCCACACCCATCCACACATCAGTAGTCATTCCATATGTGAAAGGATTTTCAAAGGAGCTGATGTGTTTTCCAATCATGATGTCCTACTGGCTTTCAAACCCCAATATATAACAGCAGAGGCCATCTCCCTCTCAGCAAAAGCTGACTGAACGTGTACTGTATACTCTGATGAGTGCCAGGACGACTGTCGCCTGTTACTGTATGCATCAGGGAAACAAAGCAGCCACTGTCCAAAAGCCCAGCAGTGAAGAGTAACATCATCAGACCAAGATTCAACAGTTTATACTAAATTGCAGACCAGTGGTCACTCTTTTAAGGATTAGGATGTTTTTTTCCTCATGGATAACAAAGCTGGTTGAAAAGAGAAGTAAAGAGAGCCATTTATGTTAGAAGAAACCTTCCGTTCTTCGGGGGAGATGTAGGCAAATCGTAGTCCAAATCAAAATGCTGTTACTGCCAGTATGACTCAGCCCTTTGGGAACAAGAAGCACACAAACTGTCAGTTGTTATGATGTTTGTCCTCATTTGCATGAGAGCAACCAGTACAAAACATTTCCTTTCAGAAGCAACCTGAAGGATTTATGCAACATTTATTTCTAAGTAATGATATCAGAGTATTCATCAAGTTAGTCAGAAGGTTCAAAAGTTAATTTTGAGACATTGGTGGATGTTATATGGTGTGTGTTTTTTGTTTCACTAAAGCATGGTAAACATGAACCGTTTAAAGGAAACTGTGGATAAGAGTGAATTTAAAAAAATGTTTCCCTTCTGGAGATTACTTTAACTCAGACCCGTAGAGTTAAAGGTGAGCAATTTAAATGTACTGGTTCTGTTGAGTAATGCAGAGTCGGCATTTACGAGGCCCTTTAAGAGAACAGCTTACAGGTTTTTCATCCATCACAGTGCGAGCCGGTGTGTGGCGGAGCCTGTCTGAGCAACAGTTTTGGCAAAGAGGCAGACATTGATATTTGGTGCTGCAGCAGCGCAGACAGACGTCTGGATTTCACACTGCGTTGGCTGGGAAAAGGCTTACTGGCTTACTGCTGCAAACCTGGGTCAGTCAACACAAAGGGAAGTTTCCTTTGAGCTTGTTCTCTTTGTGCTAACAGCCCATGGACTTCAATGTATTTTGAGCTCATTAAAGCTCCCAGGCCGGTTCCTCTGTGTTTCTGCAGCTGTAGGACAGACAGAGTGAAGAGAGCATATACTAAGCATCACCAGATCAGATGACTTCCGTCCTGGAAAGCAGCAAAAACACTATGATTGGGCTTGTAGCTAATCTGAACCTAATGCTGTATTGAATGATCAGAATTGAATCTGACCTATTAACAAAACCTTTATGAATCATGATAGAGCACATTATACACCACAAAGATAACAATAGTATTAGATCTACATCCAGCATGTTCAATGTTGGATAATAAAGAATGGAAATATTCTTTCCATGAAAAAATCCAACCAAGCAGCAACCTTTTGACCTCAAATATAGTTTTATTTAATCTGTTTTACATCAATGTCTATAACAAATACAAGAGAGAGTACAGGCTAACACTCAGATAATCCACACAGAGATTTAAAAATTGTATAAAAATTCCTGGAAGATCTTGATTTTGAATTTATTTTTAAATCAACTAATTATTTCACCATAATAGTATGATTAGTTGACAGTAAATTATCAACTCTATTACATCAAGTATCAAATTAGTTTATACGATCTTATATTTGTCATTTGAAAAAAACATTAACAACAGAAAAAGTTGAATTTCAATTAAAGCCGCAAGTAGCATTGGGCGGCCATGCTTTGGCGACCGCTGCCACCATGCCTAGGCAGCTTTGACCCCAATTCCGACTTTCCTAAATTCTAGCCAGTTCCTATTTCTCTGGGGGTGCAGTGAAACCTGAGACTTCCTGTTCCAAGGAGATGGAATAGGAAGTTATAACACCATGATGTTGTATGGCGAGCCTCACTTCTGTCAGTGAGCCCCAGGGCAGCTGTGACTACAATGTAGCTTGCCACCATCAGTTTGTTAGTGTGAGCGTGATTGGGTGAATGACTGTATGTAGTGTAAACAGCTTTGGTGAAGTCCTCTGACTTGGAAAAAACGCTATTATTTAATGCAAGTGCAATGGGGAGGGTATTTTGAAAGATTCCATTGGGCATCGTAGATCCATTTTTCATGCAACTATTACAAAACGCTTGAAATACAAAGTTTTCCCCAGTGCATGCAAAATTCGGGGGGCGGGGGTTTTGTTGTTAAGGCCTCCAAAAAGTGGCAGATAAAAATAATAATAAAAACTGCACAACCAATAGGCCTTGGCAGTGCTTTGGCTGCTCATGTTACTAAATCTAACTATCCTCTGTATATGTGAAGGTTGAAGGCATACACTTACTGGTTTCCAGTTCATCACCAAATAACACCAAACTACCCACCAGTGCCAATCAGTTGGACTATACAAAGAAACAGGAAGAGTAAACATAATACAGAAGAGTAAACTTAGAAAAAAGTAAAAATATAAAGAGCACCTTGTCAGTTATTAGATAATCATCAGTAGAGGTTGCTGATGAACCATTGGATGCAGATTTCATTTTCACAAAAACTGCATTAGCAATGAAAATTAAATCATATTTTTAGACCTAAACTTACCAAAGATGAGTTTGCTTTTAAATTAGTTTTACTCCACTAAGAAATTGAATCTCATTTTAAAAAACGACTGATATTTTTTTGTTTATTTCAGAGAAAAAGAGCAAGGACAACTTTCAAGCTTTAGCAGAGGTTTTTTTGCCCTTGCAACAAAATACAAACTATTTGTTTTGGCCATGCTAAAAATGTTTAATGCAGTAAAACATTTGGAATTTGCAATTCAATTTAATTAAACTTTATTCATTTAGCTTCTATTCACAACACATATCTCAAGGCAATTTACAGAGACATTTCAATCAAATCATACAGAAAAAATTAAAAGTTCTCTATTTGAAGAAACCCAGCTAATTGTACTGAGTTATTGACTTTGCAGAATTCGCTATTTGTGTGTGTCTGAATTCAAGGCATCCTCCAAAGTACACCGGCCATGTAGACCGGGGCCTTCTCAGATTTCAGAAACAACAAAGGCTAGAAGTGATCAGAAAAACGTGGTTGCCCTGCAACCGTGATGGTATGAGGCATAGATCCGTGAAATCAGTGGAGCCTAAACCTCTATACTTTTTTATAATTTCCATTCCCGACATAGATAGATAGATAGATAGATAGATAGATAGATAGATAGATAGATAGATAGATAGATAGATAGATAGATAGATAGATAGATAGATAGATAGATAGATAGATAGATAGATAGATAGATAGATAGATAGATAGATAGATAGATAGATAGATAGATAGATAGATAGATAGATAGATAGATAGATAAACTTAGACTTAGATCCAGCTTTATTTATTCTTTATTGGGATTAGATAGACAGATAGAGATATTACATTATATAAAGCAAACACAAATCTTTATTTCATGTGACAGAAATTAAAAAGCTGGTGTAACATACATTATGTAACAGAAATTAAAGTAGAACTTATGAATGAACATTTAATATTTAGATGAAGAGTTCTTAATTTATTAGCACATCCTTTGTCTTTTTTATAACTTCTATATATTTGCATGAATAAAGAACAAGAGATGACAAAAGAGTAGTCTAAATCTTCCCCTATTATTTTACTTATCTCAGTTAACACCTCCCAAAATAACACATTTTCTTACAGGCCCAAAAGACATGAAGTGTTTAGCTGTAGGGGTTCCACATTGCCTCAAACAGAAGCCTCAGCTCTGTGTGCCTGTTTGTAGTGCTATTAATTTAGGACTTCTCGCTACATTCTTCCAGCCAAACTCTCTTAAAGGGATAGTTCGGGATTTTTGACATGAATCTGTATGGCATCCCCATCACCAGTGTCATGCAATCACACTGACTTAACCCTGGCAGCATCCTGTGAGCAGAGTTCTCGTCCAGCTTTGGTCAAGCCAAAAGTAGTCCGGCAGGTTTGCTAGACCCAGCGAAATAAAACGTTTCTCTTCCCAAAACATTATGTGTTCAAAAGAGTGATATTTTTGCATCCCAAAAATATTGTAGTGGAAAAAGTCACATGTCGTTATCACTTGGTCCTATTTTCTCTCTGTTCGTATCAGTGCGCGCGACACCATGACCTGACAGCTAGGGCCTACCTGTTTGATTCGCGATTGTTTACTACTGGGGAAGATGTCTGACTACGAGAGCGACGAGGAAAACATCGACTTCCACTTAGAGCCAAAGGGATATCTTTATGAACCCGAGTACACTGACGATGAACTTCGACAAATGGAGTTAGATCGGGCAGAAAGAGAGGGTGGACAGAGAAGTGATGGAAGCTGAAGCCGGAGCCGCAGGAGCCACAGCTGGAGCTGCGATATCCAGGGTGGCCGACAAATCATGGTGCACTTGTTTCAAGTGCGAATTAATGCAGACAGAGGTGGAATGCTACTGTTGCCACGAGTGGGATTTAGTAATGCCCGAGATACAGAACCTTTCCATTGATGAGGATGTCGGAGTTGCAGCAGCTGCTGTCTGCATCACAACAACAGCAAGCCTTCACCATTTTTACACACCCGGCTTTATATAAATATAATCAAATACTATCTTGTAAATGTCTAATGAACTTGGTTAGCTCTAAAGCTAGCTCGGTGGCGTTGCTTGTAAACGCAGCTGCTAAGTTAGCACTGAAATGAGCTGGAAAAGTTTAGCTCGTTGTCAGAATGGCGGCGCGCACTAATACGAACAGAGAGAAAATAGGACCAAGTGATAACGACGTGTGACTTTTTCCACTACAATGTTTTTGGGATGCAAAAATATCACTCTTTTGAACACATAATGTTTTGGGAAGAGAAACGTTTTATTTCGCTGGGTCTAGCAAACCTGCGGGACTACTTTCGGCTTGACCAAAGCTGGACGAGAACTCTGCTCACAGGATGCTGCCAGGGGTAAGTCAGTGTGATTGCATGACACTGGTGATGGGGATGCCATACAGATTCATGTCAAAAATCCCGAACTATCCCTTTAAGTCAAATTTGCAGTGGTTGCTTGTCTCCAATGTTCCCTCTAATTTTTCTTATGTATTGGCTTACTGTACACACAAGCCCCCTGAGTACACTGCGGACCAATGTGGGTAACATCAGATGTGCAGTCTGTGGCATACACCAATTTTAAACTTGGTACACCTAGGATCATGGCAAGTTAAATAGCTTATTAAAAGGTTAAGAGATTACAGCAGCAATTTCCATTAGTTTGCTTCTAATAAATGTGATTTGGCACAAAAAGAAAAAAAAAAATTTTTTTGTGAATCAGATGTGCAGTATGCTATATGGAAGAGTCCAGCTTTGGACAAGGCGAGGCTTCTGCTCTGGAAATAAAACTATACACCTTTCAGACTTAACTTTTTGTTCACAATAAAACATTTACATTTTGCACAACGACAATTCTGCTGTTGCCTGTGATACAGTATAAATTCCTGTAACTCATCTGTAAAAATTTCACCATTTTTTTTTTTTTAGCTTTTCTGTAAATAATGTAATAAATGTCCCAATTTTTGGATGTTGTTTTGATATAATTCATTGAACTAAATCGTCTTTGACAATCAGCACTGGATGCTTGAAATGCAGACCAAATATCCACAAGGTGTAAGATCTTCTTTAGCTCCTCACATCTAAACGCTGCAGCCACCATATCTGAGAATGTGCTGATTGACCCTGTTTACAGTTTGCGTCATTATGTACTTGAATAAAAAAAAGTGTCACACAGTGTAACATGCTTCTCTGTGAACAGGTACAACCTAAACTGTGTGCATGTTGGATAGCTGGGCTGTCGTAAGGCGGTGAGAGTTTAATTGTTCTAGAATCATAGACTGGGGCCTCCACATCTCCTTCTTCCCCCAGTGCTCCAATTACCACTGCTGCTCTTACTTTTCACATCTTTTCCAGCTCCTCTTTCAGCCCTTGGTATTTCTTAAGCTTCTTGTGTTCCTTCTTCTTGATGATTTTAGTCCTCTCTTACCGTAACGATTTTAGTCCTCTCTTACAACCGTAACCAGCAGCTTTTCTTGTGTCATTATGGCTTTAATTTTACTCATTTTGATTGGATTATGCAACCCATTGACATTTAGTGTGACTATCTTATATTCCTGGTGATGCATATTATTTTTCCAACCTGGTTGTACCTGTGTAACAATACCCATGTTGTCTCAAAAAAATACAGTAAAGAAAGAAACTTAAAAATAAAAACCAAAGACTTCCAAGTCCGAAGACCAAAAAAGGGCTTTGATGAGAGGAAATCTTTGTGATCATCAAGGGTATCTCATCAGAATCAGAGGGAAACTGAGCACTGGTGACATTCTTTTCAAAAACCTCTCTCCAAAACCAGTATAAATTTCCATCTTAGCTTTAAATGGCTCTTAAGGCCCAAACAAGATGAATTGACGCAGCTGCATCAATGAAGGCAAACTCTGGAATGATTATATGGAGAAGGTGAGACCTGCACAATGTTCGAGAAAGCCAGAATGAAGCAGGTCAGAAGTGAACTCAAAACCGATATGAATTCTACCAGAATTATAGCTGTCTTATAGCTGACAGTATTTTTATTAAAGCATTTGTCCCTTCTTTCCTACTTTTTAACGTTTCCTATGATGGAAGTCATTTCTGGAACTAAGGTTGAAATAAAAAACACCAGGGCAGAGGGTTAATTATCCAATTGGATGATGTGTTTGCATTCTTTAAAGCCAGGTCTTAAAGAGAAAACTCATATTATCATATGTATGTGATGTGGGAGGTTTGAACTCTGTGGAAACCCCTTAAAGAATGTTAAGAGAAAATTTATTTTGCTTTTTAATCTCTCTTTGTGCTCTATCTTCTTCCTTGTGGAACCACACCGAAGCAGATGAGTTGGAGCAGAGGACATATTACAGACCTCTAAATCACCACAGATTTCATCAGCCCTGTTCCCCCGATGCTAGTGGAGGATCTTAACTTCACATGAGGAGAAACAAGTGAAGCTTTAAGCTTTCCCATCAGAACCGGAGATTTTATCAGGTTATGTTATCTCAGAAGGAATCATGAATATAAAACATTCTCTGAACATTAACTTCAGCTTTTTCCACATACACCTGTGTTTACTCCAGTTTAGTTAATAGCCTGCTGCTATTGGTTAACCTTGGAAATGCTTAGTCCTCAGGGTCCAATCAGAGATCAATACTGCGTGCAGAGTGCTGGAAAATATGCTTTGCTGTACATAGTAAGATGTTGGTGGACATGCATACTGAGGGAGCAGGTGTGTCATATATCCAGGAGATGCAGACAGATATTCCTGCTGCAGTAGCAGCTTTCACTTCATTATAGCAGTAGATGTAAAGCAAAAGTATGGCTAAAAGCTAAAAAAAATAACTACTTGGGTGGAGGAAGGAAAGGTTGAATCTGTGATGAAGTTTCGTATCAGGCACGGAGAGAAGCTCTATTTAGAAAAAGACCTACATTAAAAATATGAAAATGACCAAAACATTAAATGTGTACAAAAGCTCCAAATTCTTGAGCCATTGGTCACATTCATTTTGATGTTTACTATGTTGACATAACATGAACACCATAAAGAAAATGCAACATTCAATCAGGATGTTGAGAATTGATGTATGGGAGTAGTATCAGCAAGGAAAGGCAGGGTTATTTATATAGAACAATTCAGTACAAAGACAATTTAATGTGCTTTAATTCAATTCAATTCAATTCAGTTTATTTATATAGCGCCAAATTCACAACACATGTCATCTCAAGGCACTTTACAGTTCAACCAGATCATACAGTCAAATTGATACAAAGTTTTCTATCTAAGGAAAACCAGTTGATTGCATTGACTCATTGACTCAAATACAATCCCCCACACTAAGCATGCTTGTAGCGACAGTGGAGAGGAAAAACTCCCTTTTAACAGGAAGAAACCTCCAGCAGAACCAGGCTCAGTGTGAGCGGCCATCTGCCGAGGCCGACTGGGGTTCAAGGAGACAGAAGCAGAGATACAAAAAGCAGCTGTAAAAGGCGGCCCCGTCCAGGAAACACACAGCCAGGCAGACGAGCTCCAAGGCAGCTCCCATGCCAGAGGACGAAGAGAGCACATCCACTCAGTCACGGTCAGAGAAACAGGACCACACTGGAAAACCGGCCGATCTCCAACATCTATAAACAAGGGTGTTGATGGAAGCAGCACAGCTGATGTTTCTTTCCAGGATGACGTCACAGCCAAACAGGAACAGACGAGGCAAAGCTACTCTGAGGAAAAGCAGAGAGAGCAGAAGGTTAGAGATTGAACTAACAGATTCTGCAGAATAGGAGAACAGAGAGAGAATGAAGCAGAATGATGAAATGGGGGTCCCTATGTCCTCCAAAAGTCTAAGCCTATAGCAGCATAACTATAGAGATAGCTCAGGATAACCTGAGCCACCCTAACTATAAGCTTTATCAAAAAGGAAAGTTTTAAGCCTAGCCTTAAAAGTAGACAGGGTGTCTGCCTCACGGACTAAAACTGGTAGTTGGTTCCACAGGAGAGGAGCCTGATAACTAAAAGATCTGCCTCCCATTCTACTTTTAGAAATTCTAGGAACGATTAGTAAACCTGCAGATTGAGAGCGAAGTGCTCTGTTAGGAACATAAGGAACAATCAGATCTCTGATATAAGATGGAGCTTGGCCATTTAAGGCTTTATATGTGAGAAGGAGGATTTTAAATTCTATTCTTGATTTAACAGGAAGCCAATGAAGAGAAGCCAGGATAGGCGAGATATGATCTCTCTTTTTAATTTTCATTAGAACTCTGGCTGCAGCATTTTGGATCAGCTGAAGGCTTTTAACTACAGTTTGTGGACTTCCTGATAGTAAAGAATTACAATAGTCCAGCCTTGAAGTAACAAATGCATGGACTAGTTTCTCAGCATCACCCCTGGACAGGATATTTCTAATTTTTGTAATGTTCCTCAGATGAAAGAAGGAAATTCTAGAAACCTCTTTGATGTGGGATTTAAATGACAGGTCCTGATCAAAAATAACACCAAGATTTTTTACTTTATTATCTGAAATCAGTTTAATCCCATCCAAATGAAGTGACTGGCTAATCAGTTTCTTTTTCAGAGACTCTGGTCCAAAGACTATAACTTCTGTTTTGTCTGCATTCAGGAGCAGAAAGCTTTACACGAGTAAAATAATAGAACAGAAGGAACATAAGAGCTTAATAAAAGCAAGTCAAATTAAAAATATGAATATAGGAATACGGTACAAAGCTTAAGTTAAATGTTTCTTATTTTCAACATCATTCTATGACATTATTCACCACAGTTAACTTCATTACCTCATTGCTAATCAATTTTTAAACAGAAATATTGTTCAATCCAACTACAAGGTACTGGGAGATCTGGATTTTACCAGCCTATGTGCTGCTCCTCATCGGGAAATCTGTCTTCCTTGAAGGAAACCAATACAGCTTTTGTCCACTAAGGGGAGCCAAAATTGACAAAAAACCAAGACTTCATTAGAAAAGGTTAAAACTGACTAGAGGATCGGATCCAAACAGAACCATACTGAATGTGACAGGTTAAAGGGTTATGTAAAACCTTCCCCTCATGGCCTGGTTCCCAGATTAAAGAGAGCACATACAGTTAGTCACATAAAGAGAAACAGGACTACACTGAGAAAAACAGGCCAAGTCCCAACATCTATGGACAATGGTGTTAATGGCAGCAGCACTGTTGATATTTATCTCCAGGTTAGAGTCACAGCCAAACAGCAACAGACCAGATGAAGCCATTATGATGAGAAAAAGCATAAAGAGCATAGCGTTAGAGGAGAATAGTGATAGAATAAAGCAGAATGATGAAAAGCTCATTCAGCAGTCTAAGCTTATGACATAACTATAAGGATAGCTCAGGATAACCTGAGCTGTGAAGTGAAAACCTACCACTAACCCATTTCTTACCCTAAGCCTAACCCCTAAACCAATATAAACACTACTATGTTGTTCCTAAGATTTCTAAGAATAGAATGGGAGGCATATATTTTAGTTATTAGGATCCTGTGGAAACAACTTAACATTTTAGTCTGTGAGGCAGACACCCTGTCTACTTTTAGGGCAAGGCTTAAAACTTTCCATTTATGTTAAAGGTTATAGTCATCCGCGCGTGCCGGACTGGAGTTGTGACAGGCAGCCCGGGCCACAGGCGGCTATGGTCTACCCATTCTATTCATTCAGCTAGCTAATCTAAATCGTTGAATTCCATTTGGAGAGCGAGATCATCTGTGGTAGCAGCATTAGACATCTTCCAGGCATGTGAGTAAAACTAGCTGCAGTTCAGCGTGACAGGATGAATGAATGGTAACCGGCACACACGGATGACGTCATACACATGCCACTTTGTTTTAAAAAAATATAAAAAATATAACCGCGGATGTCTGGGGGACAGTGATTCGCCTATATATTATGAATGCTAGCGTACCATAAAGAATACATTATGAACAGTTTAGTTTGTGCCTTCAAGTCGAATATCTTCAGAACAGCTCAAAATGAACCAAAACTCATATGGGTGAGTAGAACATGATGTAATAACGTAAAATCAAGGGCCCTTTAACATTCAGACCACTCACCACACAAATGACGATAGACATCCAGGCTGGGATCATTCCCACCGCCCCTCCCTCCCCTTCCCCCACTAGCAGAGTGCAACCCCCTGAAGCTTTATCTAAGCATCTGCCATAAGATGTTAATGTCCATGCCCCACCCCCCCCCCCCCCCCCCCACCCCCACACCAGCTCAACAGGCTCCGAGTCCCCCCAGCACACCAGAGGCCCTGGCAGGCCCAAACCCCAAGCAGCATACCCCACAGAACCCGAACCCCCGATGCCCCGCCGGGGCCCCCGCCCGAGAGCAACAAATTCCCAAGGACCCCAGACCCCCGGACCCACCCAGCAGCAGCCCAGGTACCAGGCCAGTAACCCACGTCCCCCACCACGGAACCCCACAAGAGCATCGCAAGAGGCACCAGACCCCACTCCGAGCATCCCCCAGCGCCCCCAGGACCCAGGGACCACTGAACCAGCCCCCACAGGACGCGTCCCACAGCCCCCCACTACACTAAGTGATGGAGCTGATCAAGGGAGCCCAGAGAGATCGGTCTTATGGGGATGCAGATGCTACCTCAAGATTAATATGATCCAACAAAAGATCTCTATGCTGATTGATGCTGAGTTTTTCCTTACTTTTCCAATTCATGAGGATAGTTTTCTTTGCGATACATAATGCAGTGAAAGCCATGCAAACAAATTTTTTCCAAGAGAGCTTCCCTTAAAGTCACCCAGCAAGCAAACTGATAGGAAAGGTGAAATTTTACTACCCAGGCAATGTGATAAGTCCTTACATACCTGTACCCGGAACCTCTGAACCGGCGTGCATAACCGTAACGCGTGAATATAATTATCAAGTTGATTGATTGTGCACTGTGGACAGATATTAGATTGTGCAAAACCCATCTTGAATAATCTTTTACCTGTATAGTATACTCTGTGGAGGGTTTTATATTGTATTAGTTGTAAATTGGGGTTTCTAGTCATGTTAAAAGTTCTTATACATATCTGAACCCAGATGTTTCATTAAAAGCTGGCTGATAAATCCTCCTCCCATTATATAACAGGAAGATATATTGTATCATCCAGTTTAGTCAGTGTCCTGTATAATTTAGATAGTAGTGGGGTAGTGGGGGGCTTTAACGCTAGGAACTCTAATATATTAGTTGGAATTTGTAAACCTTCATTAATATGCTTAGATTTGTTTCTTATTATAGATTTAATTTGTTCATATTCTAAGAATAATTTTTTGTTAATGTCATATTTGATATTTAATCTAGCAAATGTGATAAACTATGTTCCTTCAAATAAATGATCCAGATATGTGATACCTTTATTCTCCCAGTACGGAAAGTTTATCATATTGTTGTTTTGTAGAATGTCACGATTATTCCAGATGGGTGTACGACTGCACAGGATAAGTGATGACTTTGTCATTTTAAGAAATTACCACCATGCTGTCAGGGAAGAAATTATGTTAATATTTTTAAAACATGAATGCTGCTTGATATTAGAGCTAATAAACGGCAAATCTGAATTTATGATATTACTGCATAACTCCTGTTCTGTGTCTATCCAGGGCTCATCTAAGGGGTTATGTTTTATCCGTTTAGAGATGTATTGTTGTGATGTATTGCTAAGTAGTAGTTTTTGAAGTTAGGTGAATCTAGTCCCCCTCTGTCTTTGACTTTAAGCTGATACGAGGGGTTTTATCCTTTCAAATAAATTTAGAGGTGGAAGAATCTAGAGATTTAAACCAGTCGGTTCATGGTTTATTGGGGATAATTGAAAATAGGTAGTTAATTCTAGTCAAGACCATCATTTTATTTAAGGCTACCCTACCCAGAAGGGAGATCAGAAGCGATTTCCATCTTTTTAGGTCCTCTTCCATCTTTTTTAAAAGTGGGATGCAGTTAAGTTTTGGTAAGTCAGCTAATTTAGATGACACAGTAATTCCCAAATATTTGATATTTCCTGATTGCAGTTGTAAACATAGGGGACTCTGTAGAGAGCAATTAATTGGTAGTACTATAGATTTAGACCAATTTTTAGAGTAATCTGAGACCTTTGAGAAAGATTCTAGTAATCTAATTACTTGTGAGAGGTGAGTGTTTGAGTGCTGGAGATAAAGTAATATATAATCTGTGTAAAGACTAATTTTATGCTCTATTTTTATGCATTTTATTCCATTAACCACATTTGTTTGTGTGATTAAAGCAGCTAGAGGCTCAATAAAAATGACAAAAAGTGAGGGGGAGAGCGGTCATCCCTGCCTAGTGCCCCTCTGGAGACAAAAGCTGGAAGATGTTTGGTTATGGGAAGCTGTGTAAGGTTTATTTTTTTTTTTTTTACCAATTTATAAAGAAATTGCCAAAACCAAATTTATGTAGAGTAGCAAATAAAAATGTCCAGTTCACTCTATCAAATGCTTTTTCTGCATCTAAAGACAATACGTAGGATTTTATATTTTTACTGTAGAAATAATCTATTAAATTTAGCAGTCTACATGTGTTAGTGGCTGACTGCCTTCCTTTAATGAAACCAGTTTGATCTGGGTGGATTATGAGAGGGGTGGCTTTATCTAATTGTTTTGCTAAAGCTTTACAGATTATTTTAATATTCACATTAATTAAGGATATGGGACAATAGCTGGTAGGAAACATAGGATCTTTCCCTGGCTTAAGCAGGAGATTAATGGTGGCAGAATTCATATTAACTAGAAATTTGCCATTTTCTTGAGTTTCCTGCAGCATTCTGTGGAACGTTGGGGCAAGAATGTTCCAGAGCCCTTTATAGAGCTCAGTAGGGAACTCGTCTATACCTGGCGTTTTATTATTTAGCATGCTTTTTAATGCTATCTGAACTTCAAGGGTCATTCTTTGGCTATCTGATTTCCGCATTTGGTGTTATGGTTACATAGATAAACATCCTCGTCTGCAGAATAGAGATGGACTCTAATCTGCAGACGAGGAAGCTCGTCTGCAGATCAAAGTCCATCTCTCCTGCTTTGGCAACAGCTGATACCCCCTCACACACACACACACACCCACCCACACACACACACACACACACACACACACACACACACACACACACACACACACACAAACATGTTTACCTATCCTCTTGGCAACCTTCAATTGACTTCCATACATTTGCAACCCATTTGTAGTCCTAATACCTAAACCTAACACCTAAGCCTAATACAGCATTTTTACCTATGGGGACCAGCCAGTGGTCTCCACTAGAGCACTCGGTCCTCTCAATGTGCTAAGATTTATGGAAAATTGTCCCAACCATGTAATAACACACACATTTCTATCTATCTACCATCTGTTTCCACCCATCGCTGTCTTGTTTACTGCAGGTGGATCTGCAACATGAAGCCCTCCCAACCACTTCTGTCAGTCACAATTCATGACTTCATCTGTTTTTCCCTACCTGCAGCTCACTCTCTTAGTTAATTTGTTAAGAAAACAGCAGAAACTTTAGATCTGAGAATGAGATGGAGCTTACTTCACTCTAATGTAGATTCCTGCAACTCAGCATTCATTATTCCAGCTTCTCTGCTCTCTCTATCTTCATGCAGCTCCAACAAAGATTAAGAGAGGTGTCTAGGGGTTTTCCTTCAACATATGCTGTTAAACATTCAATAAAAGGAACTTGTACGAGAACTGTACGAGAGGTACAACCAGGGTGTTACTACCCAATCTGTACCGTTAGCACTAGCCACAGATTTGGGCATGCACAACCGAAATGCTTCCTTATCACTGTCAATAGTGCTTTATAAAAAAATTGCATAAATTATTATTTTTTTGCTTTCCCTAATTATAAAAGGGGTTCTATAGGCAACCGCTCACGGTGGGAACCTGTGAAGCCATAAAAATGCGCCAGAGGCAGCGTTCTGCGGCAAGCATGGCCTCAGTAGAACCGTTCCCCCTCTCAGCCCCCTCACCCCACCCCACTGTATGTGATGTATTGTGATGAACGTTTGTACTAAAACTGAAATCTCAATTGCAATGTAAATTGTAAATCCGTGTATGGTTTGTTCTTAGGTTTTTTTCATTTCAAAACGTTTCAAAACAAAAACGATAAAACAAAACAAGCATGTGGTTTTTCTGTTTTTAAAACCTAAATAGAAAAAAATGAAAAATCGAATTAATAGAAAATCAACAGCTTGTTTTGCCATCTAAATGAAAACAAAATACGGTTGTTGTTTTAATATGTAGCGGTACCGGAAATGAAGTAAGTCGCCAATGAAAAATCATGTACAGTGGATGAAGACGGCATCAAAACAAACCATTTCTAAACAAAAGGCAATGGCGACACTTGAACCGTTTTCTGCATTGATTATTGAACTTTTTGAGAGAGGAAAAACACAATCTGAAATCAGTGATGCTTTGAGTCCCCATGGAGCTCCACATTACTCGGTAATGAGTGTCAGAAGATTTTGTATGGAGCACAACTTGTGAAGACACAACAATGTGTCGGACGGCGATTTGGAACTTGGAATATTAAAGAGATCTTGTTGACGGTCAGATCATTAGCTCTCAATGAAATGCGCCGATTCCCTCTAAATAACACAAACGTTTTCACTTTGGTAGTGCTTACTGAAAAAGTTCTTCTTGTGGATTGTAATGGCGGTTGGCAAGAAATTGAAGGCGTACATTACCTAATGGTAACTAAAAAAGTTATGTGTTGGGAGTTCAGGTCTTCATTTCCAGTTCTGTTAAAAGGTCCATTGAATTAACAACAAAATAAAAGTTTGTCTTTGGTTTAACCATTGCAGTTAAAAAAAAAAAAAAACATACTATTTTTTCATTTTTGAAAATGCCGTTTTTCTAATTTCATTTTAAAAACGGAAAAACAAAAAAACCACATGCTTGTTTTGTTTTTTCGTTTTTGTTTTGAAACGAAAAAAACCAAAGAACGAACCATACACGGATTATTGTAGTTGACAATAAAGTTGATTAATTGATTTATTGACAAATTTCAAATTACCATGAATTATCTTTATTATGTTTTTTCTCCAAATGCTAAAAGATAAGAGTCAATAGCTGAGCTTGTAGGAGGTAATAAATACCAACAAATTCAGGATGTGGAGTCCGATCTGCCTGCTACTTCTGAGAGAAAATATGGTTTGGTGTTTTCTCCCTTTAGGCGTATGTTGGTGTCTTTATACAAAAAATACAAACATGCATGTGCTCTCACATGGTACACATATTCACAGACATACAGTCATCTGGGGCCATCTGTTGATCCCTGAGCTTCAGACATACTGGAGCGGCAGCCAGAGTCTCTTGGCCATGTTGGGGGAGGTGTCAAAGAGTTTGACTCCACCTGCCAAGAGTCCCTCTGGCTCCATCTCATAATCTTCATCCATGGCTCATGATCCTCACTGGATTCTGTTTTTCAACATTTGTCTGTTTTACCTTGTGTCCAATCAGCCCACCTCAGATAAACATAGCAAAATGATTCATCACCCTTTCTCTTGATGACTTTATTTAAATTTAAGCACCTTAATATTTATGGATGTACCTCATCAGATGAAGCCATAGTTAAAATCTTTAAACAATTCTAGATTTGATGAAAATGATTGGTTTGGTATGTTGGTGTTGTGAGATCCTATCACAGTTTTTTTCCAAAACATTGACAGTAACTCTGCCCTGCTTCGTGCTCTCCTTAATCGTCGAAAGCTTAATGTTCAGTCCGGCCTAATCAGGAGCCCACTATGATGTGGTGTGTCCTCGCGTTTTGGCTGTTATGTTTAGGTTCTGCCTTCTTCTGAACGTTTTTTTTTCTTTCTCAGAAATCTGCTGAGATGAAGTCGGAATAGACACCACAGGGGCAGACTGTAGAGTGGATGTTTTTATTGTCATGTTCAGCCAGCCATGTAATGTATGTGACCCTGCTGATAGCCCATATGCCAACAAGTGTTTACATCTATGCTGTTTTGCAGTTTTATTTATGCTATGTATTTTTCCTATTTCCCCCTTACTATACAGTCATCTAATGTTTATTTTTGTTCTTAAATGTTTTAGGTTAAATTTGCCTTTGTTCTTTGCGGCTGAAATACAGACATTCCCCCTCTCCTGCTTGCTCTGAAGATTCATCAGAGAAAAAAAAAAACAATAAAAGGTCCAATAATCATTGTCAAAATTATTTAGAGATGGACACATTCATGATAAATCAAGAACCTTTACTGTCATCACCATCATTTTCTGTGCAGACTCCAGGCCTAATGCACAAATAACAAAGAGAAATAGATTAGAAACCTTTAAAACACCCTCAGCAAATAACAACAAAGAATATTGAAAATACTCTTTGAAAAAAGGGGACACGTTTGAAGCATAGCCTGATTGAATTCTAGTGTCCTAATAATTCCAACTTATTAAACGATTAATATTTAATCATTTAATGATAATTTCAGTTTTACTTATACTAAAAGTAAAAAAAGTAAAAATTTGCTATTTTAATATGAATGACTTTTTTCAAACAGCTTTAAACAGCAGACATTTGGAGCAGAAAATTATACACCAGACAGACTGAGAAACAGAACCCTCTCTGAATCCATCTCCCTGGACCTCCAGCCCATGCATGTGTGTTTGTGATGTTGTTTGCATGTGTAAGACAGAAAATGTTGCTGTGGGTGTGAGAGAAGGCCATCTGTTAAAATACTGAGTGGAGAAGACCACAATCCCTCCCCTGCTGTCCGCTCTGTTTTTGCCATATCTGACTCATTGGTTATCATCCATTTTTCCATTTCTCATCTATCCATCCTGATATAAATCCTCCCAGTTTGCTAACTGATAAGTCCCCCTCCCCTTTGACCTGCACTCCACTGAATAAGCAGAGATTAAAAAAAAACTGTTATTATTAGAACATCATACAAAAAATGCATTTTGATTCTTTTTTTTCATCAACTGCATTTTACTAGCAACATGGAAATGACCTGATGCATCTCAATAATGCAGATAGAAAAATTTAAATAAATACAAAAATTTAAGTCAGTTATTTGAATGATTTAGTCTTTGCTTAAATGATTCATCTGTTCTCCAAGAGACTTCATGAAAATAAGAATGCCTTATTTTATTTTGGCTCTGGTTCCATCTGTTGATTGATTTCTCTCTTGTTGAAGAAAAAAAAAGTGAATGAAGAACAGATATGAACAGATGGCCTCAGTCTAATGTTTGGAATAAATCAAGATGGTCCTCAGCAGATCCCTGAAACTGGGATAACAATCAGGTAGGAGTGAATGTGACAAACCCTTTCAAGATATAACAACAGATGGCACAAGAAAGGGGTCAGCAACCCTTGGCTGTGGAGCCGCATGCGGTTGTAACATTTTAGGCAAATATGAGTATGAAAATTTATTTATTTTTTTTGTTTATTTTAATATGGTGTGCAGGATGTCAAACAAACATTTATTATGTTTACCAATGTTCCAAACTTTGTATAATACATAAATTTAAATAAAAAATGTGAACATTTCTTTCAATTAAACTTTGCGTCATAGCCTTGGAGATCAGTGCGCTAAATGCTAAATATGCAGCCGATCACAAAGTTGGTAGTGAGAGAAAAAGTGTGATGTCATTTCCTGCTTGGTTCCTCATGACTCGATCAACTCCTCCCAACAGAAACACGTCCACCATAGAAAGATTCCTTTATCGTGTTTCTATAATTTCATCAATTCAACAAAACCTAAACCACGCATTGAAGGGCGGTGAAGCGACACACGTTGAGAGAGCTCACTGCTCCTCCTTTACCTCATGCTACTATGTGACATTTTCTCCAGGTTAAAAATGTAATCATTAATGCTTATTATATATTTAAGCCCATGTAGTCCTTCTTGTATAATGGGCTAATACACTTAGAGCCTGTGTTGCCATACGAGGTGTTGCGATTTTAAATTCAATGCTCATCCAGGTGGGATATCACATTCATGTTGGAATTTTATATACTATTCTATTCCCAACCAGCTGGGAATTTATGTTTCTGATACTTTAAGATGTTTATTGCCCTCCCCGGTAGGGATGGTAAAATATCTTATTTAATCAGATATTATTTCGGCTGTTATATATTGTTTATGAACACACACTCTGCTAGCTGTGTGTTAGAACAATAAATGAAAGAGTGATTTAAGCTCTAATCATGGTCAAACAGTTAATTCTAAACATACATGGAATAAATTCACCACAACTTCTGTTCAAAATATTTATTAACAAAAATCATTCAGCTCCAAGTCAAAGATATTTCAGTTTAACACTCTTACCTAAAACTAGTGAAACTCAACTAAACTAAACTACTATGCACAAAGAGGAAGGGAAGCATGGTTAAAAACCATACTACAGTTTAAGGTGGATTTTTGTGTTTGTAAACCAAAGTTTATCTGGAAGAATTTGGGATGTGATCAAATTAGCTTTTCACTAGTTTAGAGAAATAGGAATGTTTTCAGACCAATTCACAATGCAAATCATGAGGTGAATAAAACATTATTTGGCCAAATAATATTTTATTAAATGATTCGAGGTCCATTCAGTTAGCATTGTCTTTACTCATCAGTAAACACATGTTGTTTGTTCTTTCCCAAATAATCCATGTCAATTTGGAAAGGTTGAGTTTCATCCAGCTGCAGCTCAGCAGTCACTCTCTGTCTTAGTGGCACGCAACAGGGGTCCTTTTTGTCTCCATGGTGCACACCCAGGGTGGGCCTCTCATCCAGTCTGGCTCTACAAGTTCTGAAACTCAAGAGAAATGTGTTGCAAAAGGTCTGTTTTGCAGCAGTTTGGTTCTGAAAGGTCCATGATAACTTATCTTTGAGGACTCCGGGTGTTCTGGGGCCAGGGTCGCCATCCTGTCGGAGATGGACCCCAGCTTCATTGGCAACGGAGAGGAGGCAAAGAGAGCAGGAGGCAAAGAGAAAGAATCTGGTTTTCTCTGTGCTTTTGTCTGTTCTCACAGAGAGGGGGGCTGGCAAGTCACGCCTCTTTGGGAGGTCCTGTGGGGGGCTTGGCTGAAAAGGAGGGGCAGCAGGGGTCCCTCAGCTGTTATTCACCAAAGTTGCGTGTTCTCCTCTGCTAATCATGTCAAGGTTAAATATGGAGACTGATTCCCAATGTCCAAAAACCATGATCATGGCATATGGGTTGCCGACCCCTGGTATAAGGAGATAAAGAGTTCTTATTGAGGGACATGAAAGAAATAAAATCACATGCAGAATCAACTTAATTAAGTAATGGTTGTGTAAAGTACTAATAATTCACTTTGGCTATTGCGCTCACATTGAACAGACATTAGATAGTGTCATGATTTTCTTAAGAGATCTGACCCACATGCAGTAAACCACTCAGAGAACCAGGGTAAAAGTTTGAACAGGTTTACTGATGAAACCAGCGGGGTGGGATTCAGGAAACACAGTGAACTGGTGAACCGGAACTTGAAGAGGGAAGAGAAGTTTCAGTGGTTAGTTCAGGATCCGTGGGAACTTTGAATGATGACTTGGAGAGACAGAGAAAACGGGACTCACGTTAGTGGAGAAAACTTTCTTCCCGGATTCTAGTCGGCGTGGGTTTTTCCAGAGGTTGAGACTAGTTGGAGGGGGGACAGGTATAGACTTGGTTAGACCCTAAGGAGCTCACTGGAAAAATCCAAATCTAGATAAGTCATTTTTTCTTAAAATAAATGCATTTGTTCTTGGATTGAGGAGGCAAAAGAGACATTTTGCCAATGGAACAAGAGAATTTACACTAAAATAAGAAAACACAATTGCATTGTCTTATTTCAAGTAGATATTATCTAATTATCTTATTTTAAGAGTAAAAATACTCATTCCATTGGCAAACTATCTCAATTACCCACTCAAATCAAGGTTAAATACACTTAATTTAAGAAATTTTTACTTATTTCTAAAATGTTTTTCCAGTGCTATTGAGCACTTGGGAATCCACTATTTACACTTGAACGGAACTTGTCGAGGTTTCTTCCAGGGGGAGAAGGCCAAACATCCGGCTTGCAGCAAGGCTTCCTGCCAAAAAGCCAAAGACAAAAAACTAGGTTAGGCTCAGCGAAAAACAAAAACTAAGTTAGAGTCAGCAAAACTCAGCTTGGCTAGAGTACCCAAAACTGGCAAACACTCTGGCGCCGAGGTAGTGACAGTCCATGGCTATAATAGTCCTCAGTGATGAGTCAACCAGCCGCAGGTGTGTGAGAGGACCAACAAGGACAGAGCACCACCTGGTGGTGGAGGGAGAGAAAGACACAAAAACAAAACCCACACAAACTGGATTCCTAACAGACAGACAGTAATTATGTGGTTGTCAGGTATAAAAAATTGGTGATTTAAATTGTGAACTCTGATATGCTTACTTTCCTAACTATCCAGGCTGCGAATTGTTTATTGTGTCACTGTACATGTGGTAGGTGGACGAAAGGTCAGGTCTAATGATCCTCTCTACTTTATTCTTTATTGTAATTTGGCTCATTGCTTGACTTGGGGCTTGACCTTGGACACTTCGAATGTGGGATGAGTGAGCATGGACTGAAGCAGTTGAAAGGCAGAAAGCCACCTGGTTTACCACCTTAAAGAAGAGTTAAAGATTTGGTTTAGTTTATTTTGCACAAAAGAAAACATTGAATACAAAGTGAAAATAAGTTAAAAAGGAATTACAGTGCGGGAAGAGGCAAAAAGCCAGCATGGATTATGTAAAGTTAAAAGATATGAATGTTCTGGGAATGGGAATCAGGAAAAGGCAGATAAAAGAAGGTGCCAACAACACCAAGTGTAAGACATAGCTAGACCTATTGGCTCACTTGGTAGTCAGGGTAGCCGCAATGGTGCATCAACAAACTGCAGTCCTGTCCGGCAGCTCAGACATTCTCTGTATGGTTCTTTTCTCCAAGCATGTTGGTACCTCAGACCAACTGCATGAGCCAAAGGGACCAAGGGCGTAGGTTTGATTTGAACTTTGGTAGGGACACTTTTCAATAATTATCGATATCAATCAATATGCATTTTTTTTATCGATAAGCTTTTTTTCTATATCGCCCAGCCCTAATTTATCCTGTGTTTTCTTTTGAAGATATAGAATTGTGAAGAGGTAAACAGAGGTAAAACCCACTCTTATTTTTTTATCTAATATGCTCTCTCTGTATCATGCAAAATAATACATTAAAGGGACGGCAAATAAATATATTGTACTGTATTTACATTTGCACTGTAATTATAAGAGGAACTGTACATCTGGGCTGTAATTATTCTGTGTAGCCCATTTCATGTATTTTATCTTAGGCTGAAACAATTAATCATATTAATCGATTATTTAAATAATCGTAAACTAATTTAGTAATTGATTAATCAACAACTGGAGTATTAGGCCACTAAAATGTGCCTTTAGCTGACAGAGCGACCCACTTAGAGCAGGAATTATACCAAGATTGTAAAAAATATGTAAACATTTTGCATTTCGAATCAATATTCTTTATCCAGAACTCCTCATGAGGAAACATTTCTGTTTAACCTGATTTAATTTTGTAAAAAAAAATCTTCTTTAAGGAACCTTTGGCTATCTGATTATTAATCGATTCAGCTAAAAAAATAATCAACATATTAATCAATTTGCAAAATAATCATTAGTTGCAGCTGTTATTTTAGGGTAACATGTCAAAGACATTTCTTCCATAATACAGCACTGAAGGGCAGCTGCTTCACCCTGAGGCTGCCCTGCATCATTATATCTGGGTTTCCTACAATCATATAATGTTTCTATTATACAAGTGGGTTTTTAATAGTAAAGGATTTTATGTAACACAACCTTTTATTATCATCCTATATTGCTTACTGGCTGACTGTTTAAATTGCTCCCTATGTCTATTTTCTTTTTTAGCGGCATCATCTAAAAAATACAACACTAAGAATAAGCCTAAGTTTATTCAAATATGAAATCAAATATCACTTTTAACACTTATAAAAGACAATTTGTATCTGGGACAAATGCATAGCATAAATAAAATCTGTAATGTAATAGTATCCAAAATAAACAGCCAGATTCAAACATTATTTACCAGACATTAATGTTTGTATTAATTTACTTATGGACCGTGTGGAAATCTAGAACAATAGAATCAGTGTAAATAGTGTTCCTCTGTTTGTCTTTATCCTATTTCAAGAAGTAGAAGTCAATTAAATAGATTTTTTTTTTTTTGTGGAAAACAAAAAATAGCAGATGTTTAGCCTCCTACTCATGTTGTTATGTTCTATAAAAGAAATAAAACCTGTTATTTATACCTGAACTGCCGTCAAAAATGAAAACAGTAAGAGCAAAATATTGGTGAAAGGGAATCAGAAATATTGATAGCTTACAGTCTCTGTTCATTTAAGCAGCAGTTTTCAGAACTCCTTTCTGACTCAGAATATTTAGTTTTAGAAAAACCTTAATGTTGGTTACTACATTTCTTAAGTTCATCAAATCCAAACCCTCCCCTGCTTCTTTACAGAACTGCAATCAGAAACTTTCGCCCGTGTTATCATAAATAATATTAAGTTTTTTAAATGGGACTAGTTTTGTAGCCTAATATTAATTTTGGTAACCGCCGTATTCTAGCATCATTTTTTTTTTTTTTTTTTTTTTGCGCTCCAAACACGCGTGCACACATACTGACTAGAAAACAAGCAATTAGAAAGAGAGAAGGTGGAATTTAAGGCAGAAAAATCAGAGAGTTAAACAAGGCAGCACAGTTCCATGCGCTGCTACGTGAAAGGAAAGACTAGGCAGCTGCAGCTACCAGGCAGAGGAGCTGCAAGAGGAAAAGAAGCCACTGCTGCAACAATGCTGTATAGTAAATTATAAACATATTCACATCCAATTATTGGTAGGGACAAATAGGTTGGTCCAAAAATTTGGTTGGTGAACACTGGTGGTTAACATCTATAAAGAGTAGAAAAGTGATTAGCCAGTTGTGCTAGAGGGGAGTAGTGTCATCCACACAACGTACTTTGGGTGGAACATGTTCAGGTAGCTTGTTCTCAGCATCCTAATTTCCCTCTCTGTCTTTCAAGATGAGAGACTTAAGATGATTCTCAGGAGGGAGCAGAATTCTCTCCAGAGCTCTGAGCTCAACTTTGGACCAATCAGACAATGTCAGAAGGGAAAACATGCAGGGGGAAATCCTCAAGAAAGAAAATCTGGTTGAATCTGATCTTGGTTGAATGTAGCTTTTTGATTGGAACATGAGGAACCCTTTTGGAGAACATGTCAAAAACTGTGAGTATGACGGTGAAGCCATTGGACTTATAGGAAAACCTATAAAAAAGTCCATGGAGAGGTGAGAGGGGATAGGAAGGACTAAGGACAGTGCAAACCAACTTTAACCTTGTCATCAGAGGCATACGAACGATCACAGACTACAACACACCCTCCCACCATTGGGGGAGAGGGAGCTAACTAAAATATTGACACATTCAAAGGAAACAGAAAATGACGATACAATTTAATGACAATACAAGGAACATTTACTTCATATTTCTATGGGTAGAAACAAGATCATCTCTTTATCCAAAAATAAACATTATGCAATGAAATATTTTCTTTGGATATAATTTAGGATTTCCTTTTGGTAGAGTCATGGTCCTTCATTATTTAAACAAATAATAAAGAACACAACATTTACACTATGTTTTTAAACTATGTTGTTGCAATATAATACTAACTTGTATAAACTTACAATCTGATGCCATATTTAGCTAAAAAAAAAAAAGGCTCTGTATATCTAATGAATGAATTTTTCTCTGGCACCTATTTTTTTTAACCAACCCATTTCCTAAATTTTAATACATATATCAAAGTAGCTGCCAGTTAAAATTCACTGAGTGCTACTACTGAGTATGTCTCTCGTCCAACCTCGTAGCTAGTACATAGGCAGTGAATAGCGACCCCAATTATATTATGTCTCAAAGCGACAGATGTGATGACATTACACCAATAGGCAGGAGTCTGGAGCAGCGCGAGAGGGGGAAAAAACACTGACTCAAAAAGCTCTGAACACAGATAGGTGCACCTAAGTGCAGTTGCTGTTGGCTAAAGTAAATGAACAGAAAGGGGGAAAAAAGCGGAAATTATTAGTGGGGACATGTCCACACCAGTCCTTCAGAAACTTATGCCTGTGCCTGTAGGGTATTTCCACCTATGCTTATTCCCTTTGTATTAAACATGAATCTCTGTAATATTTACAAAAATTAACTAAAGTACTAAGGTAAGTCTTTATGGGCAACAATCTATGGGCAACCCTAACCCTTACCGCTTTTGTTCTTTAAGTTGTCTGTCATATATCGACTGAACCCTGGTTGTTCCTTAGAGTTTAAGAAATTTTTTTCTGATTTGAGAGTTAGGAGATAAGAGTTTAATTGTTTAATGGATATTCAGACATCTTAACCTTAAGGTCTAGAGAAACCCTCGCTGGGTGGAGGCATAAAGCAAAAATACTGAAGGGCAGCTGAGGACTTTAATCCTGTATTTACTAAAACAGAAATCTATCCTCTTGTATTATAATCCTTTAATTTGTTACATTTTTTTAATCTATTAATAGGAACAATTATTTTTACTAAAAGGAAAGATTATCTTATATGTCTATTGAATAACAAATAGCATGAGAAACTTACTGAGTGTCTTAGTATTTCTAACTTTCAATAGAGGCTTTGCTGGCTTTCCTGATGCTGTGTTTGCAGAGAGGTTCTGACTGGACTCACAATGAGTTGGTCGCATTTTTAGATGCTAATTACATTGGAACTCCAGTTAACTAAGCTTGTTTTTATGTGGTGTATTACAAACATGCCCAACATCATTGTTGGAAGGAGAAATTGTCTGAAAGCAATTTACAACAGATATACAGAAATACAGAGTCAGTTGTTTAATTCAGAATGCTTCCAGTGTGTCACCTCCATCTCAGTCAAAGTTTATTGTTGAGACTGGTAAAAGGTTTTCTATCTAGTGAAACCTACACATAAATTGATTGTTGAAAGTCACTTGCATTGTGTTGCTGACGCTGCAGCAATCCCTGATAAACTCCTTTTTAGGAGACTCCTTTTTAGGAGTCTTCATTCTGGGTCTAACCTCCAGAACCAGAACCAAGGTTTCTCTGTACTGAGTTCTGCTATTACCAAATCAATAGAATCAATAGCACTGAGAAAGACAGGGTCTGTTTTGTTTTATCTTTAAAAGCAGACATAACATTAAAGCAATAAATGTACGTTTTTTCATAATTGCAGAAAATTAGTTGACTGTAGTAGAATGATAAAAAAGTGGAATATAGGTCCTCCAGCAGCTTAAGCGTATAGCAGCATTACTATGGAGATTCATGCAAAAGATAACCTTAGCCACTCTCACTATAAGCTTTTTTTTTTTTTAAAGAAAAGTTTAAAGTACATCGTTAAAATTAGTCACTGGACTAAAACTGGGAGTTGTTTCCACAAAAGAAGAAACAACTATTAAATTTGTCAGGGATGGAAGTGCTCTTTTAGAACATTAACAACAATCAATAAATAGCATATCTAATCTTCAGACTAAAAATAGCTCAGAGTGATATACTTTTACTGAAAAAAAAAGAATTTTAACTCTAAAATGTAAATTAGAATGGTACCAGGTTATGGTAAAAGTGATTGACGAAGTTCCTCAGGCATTAACTCCTAAGGTGATGAAATGTTGGGAGCAACCACTAGACATTCTTATCCAGCTTAAGATTATCTAAACTAGGGAAGGTAGATAAAGGAGAGACCTGATTGGTTGATCAACCACCTTAACAGTGTAAAAAAGATGTAAATTCTACAAAAATTATTAATTTGGAGATAAAACAAACTTTATCATCCCCATAGGAGAGATCAATTAGTTTCGACAGGTGGGATGAAATGGAGACTCGATACATAATAGAAACAATATAAAAATAATAATGAATAAAAAAGGAAACACTCTAAAAACACTCCTTTTAATGATTAAAAATTAAAGAACTAGATGAAGGTTCTGGGCTACACTGTGGCACAATTTGTAGCACTGTTTCCTTGCAGCGAGAAGGTTCTGGTTTCGATTCCCACCGTAGGGACTTTCGGCATGGAGTTTGTATGCTTTCCCAGTGCATACGTTGGTTCTCTCTGGGTACTCTGGGTATGACAGGGGTTCAAATGAGCTATTAGTTAAATTTTTCTTCCTTAAAATAATTAAACATGAATTGGAAGACAATTTGCAAGGATTGTGTACGTATAATACCATTTTATGACTCCTTTAATATTAACTTCACCTGTTCTAATTGCGTAATCATTCAATTTCTCTATATTTATTGCTGGGTGTACAATGAAATCTTTCTTATAAAGACATATTACAGTTCTTAAAAGACAGCATCGCCCCTAGCCACAGGTTCAACTTTACCTCCTTACTAAGGTCGAATTTTCTGTCCCTTATTATTCTGGAGTTCTTAACAGCTGAGTCACCTTGAGGTTGAAAATCCTTGGCAGGAATTCTACAGTCAAGAAAGAAGCTCTCTATGAGAATCTGAGAATCTTGGCCTTGAACTCTTCATGGAAAGGGATGCTATGAAGCAAAGCCAAAATACATAGGGGAAATATCTTTCAATTTTTATGAAGATTAGCTGCAGTGCTCCTGATGGTAAATAAATAAATTAGTTTTTCAGGATCTGTCCTGGACAAAATATTTCTGATGTTAGCAAGGCATAAGAGGTGACGATTTAGATCTGCTTCTGGAGTAAAATCATCGAGTTGGTTGGTAAACCAGATCAGTGTTTTCTGATTCAGGGCTCCATATTTAGATGCATTAAATGAGGAAAATATGTTAAAAGTGTGAATAAATGATGGAAAAATTCAGCAGTTTGAGCAGCTGCAGGATCGAAAAGGAGGTAGAAAAGAAAGGAGCTTATTTTGTCTGGCCATTCTCTCTTTATCTCTTCTCTCTTTGTCACCTTGTTTCTCCTTCTGTTTCTGAAACAAAAGCCTTCAGCTTTCCTACCCCTTCTCTTCATCCTCCTCTTCCTCTCTCACACAGTGAAAGCAACTATTCTTCGGCCTTGGTTCAGCTCCTTTATTATCTTTCTGTTTCTCTGTCTCTTAAGCCCCTCTGGTGTGTCTTTATCTGTATTTGTTGCATTGATTCGATTTTTCTGTGTCTCATTTCCTTTTATCTCCCCCTTCTGGTCCTCAGCTCCTCGGCCACATCTTTGTGAAAATATGTTAATCGAAGTATATGTTGTGGCCTCAACTGCTGCTGCCGTGGCACGTGTTTAAGGTCTTTGTTACCTAGAGTCTGTTAATGTCATACAACAGGACAGATGCAGCTAGTATTCAGGCAAGTCAGACAGCGGGGTTCCGATCAAAACAGGAACAGACAGATCCAGGGTTCCAGGAAACCACAGAGTGTTCAGGCAGGTTCAGAGTTCTATGAGTCAAGCAGTGAGCTCAGACAGACAAGCTCAGATGGAAATAGGCGGGCTCAGTGGTTGAGAGGAAAAGAGACAAGACATGGTACCCGAATAACTGCTGAACTTTAAACTGTACTCCACCTTGGAGCCAGGGTTACGGGAATCAAAACTGGCCTCCCCCACACTGCAAGCCAACCCTATGTTTTGATGTATAATATATGTAAATTGAGTAAAAAATTAGTGAGTGAGAAGAATTTGTTCAGAAAAACCAGAATGGCTCAAAAGCTAGAGCACGCAGTCTGACAGTTGAAGAATTTTGACCATAGCTTTGCACTGTAAAATCGAATACTTGAAAAAATGTTTGTAAAATTTGAATCGCAATTTTACAAAAAACGTACCGTATTTTCACGACCATAAGGCGCACCGTACTAAAAGGCGCAGTGTTGCTGCCACTTTTTCATTTATGCCTGTTTTGTGTGTATTTCATTGCTGTTGTTAATATGCGCCACCAGGGGGTGCATGGAGGGGCTTTGTATGCAGATTAGAGATTAGTTTTCTAAGAAGAAGCGATTTCCAGAGAGAGCTGATGCATGTGTCGGTCACAGGTCGGTCACAAAGTTTAAGTAAAGCAAGAAAGAAGAAAACCAAGAATAATTCCACTCTATTCTGGTACTCAGCCAACGAGGTATTAAGTCTGTTTATTTGTGTCAGTCGTCATATTTGTTAATTGTCTTTATTTTTTGTAAGCTAATTATTGTATTGTTTGTGCCTTTTAGTTTTCACGGTGTGGTTTATGAGTCTGAACAAGCAAGATTCAATAAATCCATCTGTAGAGAAAGCCACTTGTGCCTGTCGTACCTGGGGGAATTACAGTGAAAACTCGGACTGATCTGCACGAGTGAAGGCGAGGCGGCGGCATGATCAAAGGAGCAGCAGTCTGGCCACAGCGTGATCAGCGCGTGCACTAAGCCGGGAGCGCGCACAGGACCGAAGCATGCGGTTTGAAGAGCAACACTTAAGATAAGGCCATAAGAAGTTTGGACATTCACAAGTTAAGGGACTGTTTGAAAAATATAAAGCAAGCTTATGGTTTAAGCTAATCAAGCGGTGATCATTAGTAAAGTTTTTTGTTATCACTGGGTTTCTGTTAAGCCATAGTATAAGTTTAAAGACATTTGATAAAAAAAATTAAAATATATATATAATAATAATTTAAAGAAATAATAATAATAGTAAAAAAAAAATTAAAAATTAAAAGGAAAAAAAATTTCACACATTTGATTTAAGAATCAGTTTATTTTATATTGTTTCATATTGGGACATTTGTAACATCAAGGTGAATTTTGTATTTCATTTGTAAGGTCAAGAACTTTTATTAGAACAATTTTGGGTTATATCTAAGTAAAGGAAATAATAAGTTATATTCTTATTACTGTATTGAGGTTAAGTGTTACATTTTGATTTTCTTCTACATATATATTTAACCGCCTTCAGAAAGAGGGTGACTTTAGTTAACATTAGACATTTTTCACTGATTAGTAACAAGATGTTGACATGACTGACCCAAATAAGCTGCCAGTAAGTACAAACTCTCAACATCATTCTGAAGAAAACGAATGTACTGATCAAAAACTAAGAAGAAGTGGGAGAGTTAAAACACTCACAGAAAAGGGAAAAGAAATGCAAAAAGAAAGGATCAAAGGACTCCAGCAAAGGTTTAACTATAATTATGAAAAATGGAGAGCACGTGCCAAATCATCTAAACTACCTCTCTCTCAATCAGATCCTTTAAGTAATGACATACTTGAAGATATTATAGGTGATGTTAGGGGTCTTTGTGCAGACGTCACAAAGGTTTATGAAGAGTTACGCAAGCTCACCCCACCAGATCAAGAGACACGTCGTAGAGTAGATCTATGTGTGGAGATCTCAGGTTTCCTTGTGAAAAGAGCAACCAACAGACTGGATGGAAAAGAGGAAGAAGAAGAAGATTGGCCAGAATCAGGTTCCCTCTTTCAAACCATAAGTAGTAAGTCAGGCTCTTTTAACACAAATAAGAAATCTTCTGAACACTCAAACAGATCCTCTACAAAGCATCAAGAAGCTGCAGCAGAAGCAGCAGCAAGTCAGGCTGTTCTCAAAGTGTTACGAGAACAAGAAATTGAACAGCAAGAGATTGAAAGGCTTGAAGTTGAAGTCAGGAAAAAGGCAGTAGAGCAAGAAGCATTGTTTAGACAAAGATGCTTGGAAAGAGAGGCAGAAGAAATCAGGTTAAGAATGCAGAGAGAAGCAGATGAAGCTAAGTTCAAGGCTCAACAAGAAGAAGAATATGCAGCTCTGCAGAGAACGCTTGATGAAAAGAAAAGAAAGGTACAGCTCCTGGAAAGGGTAATGGATCTTAAGGCAGCAGAAGCAAGGATGCAGGTTTATGACCAAATAAGTATAACAGATGAATGCAAAGTTGATGCTACAAATTTTAATAGGAAAGGTGAAGATGTTGAACATGTAAGGTTCCCATCTCAGCTTAAACAAGTCTTACCCCAAGCTGCAGCCACCTCAGTAAGTGATGGTACATCAGACCTTGTTAAAGCGCTGGCAAGTGCACTAAGTGCTAGTCGTATCCCTGTTCCTGAACCGGCTGTGTTTTCTGGGGATCCCTTAAGCTACAGTGACTGGAAACTGTCATTTCAAACACTGATAGATCAAAAGAACATCCCAGACACTGAGAAAATATTCTACCTTCGGAGATATGTGACTGGAAAAGCTAAAAGAGCAGTTGAAGGATACTTCCTGCTTGGAACAGAATCTGCATACGCTGCTGCATGGAAAGTTCTGGATGAAATATACGGAAATCCGTTCACAATTGCAACAGCTTATAGAGACAAACTGCATGCGTGGCCCAAGATTACTTCAAGGGACAGTTTTGCACTAAGAGATTTTGCAGATTTCTTGCGCAGTTGTGAGACTGCAACAGCTCACATCAAGTCATTAGAAATCCTGAATGACTGCAATGAGAACAGGAAGATTCTGTCTAAGCTTCCAGACTGGCTTGCTGCTAGTTGGAACCGAAAGGTTATTGAAATCGAGGAACAAACACATCAGTTTCCCACTTTCAGCCAGTTTGTTGACTTTTTAACCAGAGAAGCCAAGATTGCTTGCAATCCTGTTACATCATTGCAGTCACTAAAACAGTGTGAGCCTAACATATCAGACAAACCGAAACTCACAAACCAGCGACAACTAGGAGCTAAGACACTGACAACAACTTCACAAGAAAAGATACAGCTAACATGTGTATTCTGTAAGAAACCCAAGCACAGTTTGCACAAATGCAGAAGTTTTCTGGACAAAGCTGTGCCAGACAGAGTCAACTTCATTAAATCAGAAAAGCTTTGTTTTGGTTGTCTCAAACCAGGTCACCATTCAAAGAACTGTACCAACCGCAATGTTTGTGAAAAGTGCAGTAAAAGACATCCTACCTGTCTTCATGAAGACAGAGTTAAAGACAAAGAAGAACAAAGACAAGCACCAAATAAGCCAGAGTCAAATAATGAAAGATCAAGACAAAGCGACCAAGCTCAAGAGCAAGTTACAGCCACAGCTATGACTAACCAAGTAACGGGTCAAGAAAATAACACACAGACAGCCGCAATCATTCCCGTTTGGCTTTCATCTGCTACTAAACCCCAAGAAGTCCTCGTATATGCGATGCTAGACTCACAGAGTGATACAACTTTTGTTCTCAGTGAAGTTGCAGATTTGCTAGAGACAAACCAAGAACCTGTTAAACTAGAGCTGTCTACTATGTCTTCCCAGACTACAGTTGTTCGATCTCACAGACTTCAGAATCTCCAAATTCGTGGCTTTAACTCAAGCAAAATAATCACTTTACCCCCTACATATACAAGAGAGTTTATTCCAGCCAACAAAGCTCACATCCCAACTAATGAGACAGCCAATGCTTGGCCACATCTTCAACATCTTCAACTAGAAATCGCACCTTTGCAAGACTGTGAGGTAGGATTGTTGATTGGATACAATTGTTCACAAGCTCTCCTCCCAAGAGAGATTGTGTCAGGTAAAGATGATGAGCCGTATGCTCAGCGCACTGATCTTGGTTGGAGTATAGTTGGACAAACCAATCCCTGCTTAAACTATGGAGACGCAATTGGAATCAGTCATCGCATCATTGTTAAGAAGGTCATCCCAGAGCTTGAGTCCTCTCAAAAGCTTCAAAACAAAGTCTATTATGTCAACAGAACAAAGGTGAAAGACGTCACTCCTTCAGACATTATCAAAGCACTCGAAGGAGATTTTTCTGAACGGGCTATTGATAACAACCCTGTGTCGCAAGAAGATTTACAGTTTATCAAAAAGCTTAGTGAGAACATCAAACAAAACGAAAGCGGCCACTACGAGATGCCATTACCATTTCGTAACCAAAGACCCAAATTACCAGACAATAAAATAGGTGCAATGCATCGCCTAAAGTGTCTGGAAAAAAGATTAAAGAAGGACAAATCATACTACAATGACTATGCTAACTTTATGGATGACATAATCTCAAGAGGAGATGCGGAAAGGGTTCCAGACCAGGAGTTGAATAACCATCCTGCATGGTATATCCCACATCATGGGGTCTATCACCCACACAAACCTGGAAAGATCAGAGTAGTGTTTGATGCCTCTGCAAAGTACCAAGACACTTCTCTCAACGACCATCTCCTAACTGGCCCTGACTTGACGAACACATTGGTGGGCGTTCTTTGTCGTTTTCGCAGAAGCTCTATTGCATTCATGTGCGATATAGAGCGAATGTTCCATCAATTTCATGTCTCAAAAGAGGATCAGGACTATTTAAGGTTCCTTTGGTGGGAGAAAGGAAATTTGGAAGCAACACCATCCGTTTACCGTATGAAGGTCCATCTCTTTGGAGCAGCGTCTTCTCCAGGCTGTGCCAATTTTGGCCTAAAACACCTAGCAGCCCAAGGACATGGCCAATTTAAAGAAAACACCATACATTTCATACAAAGAAATTTTTACGTTGACGACGGCTTGGCAAGCGTTCCAACTGAAAATGAAGCCATTCAACTCATCAAAGACTCAAGAGAGTTATGCTCCAAAGGGAAGTTAAGACTCCACAAATTTGTGTCCAATAGTGAGAGAGTTATGTCCACTATTCCAAAGGAAGAGTGTGCTACAGTTAGGGACCTTGATATGTCTCTCGGTTTACCACACGTTGAAAGAGTACTCGGAGTTGAATGGAGCATCACTTCAGAAGCTTTCAAGTTCAGAGTCCAAGCCAAGTCCAACCCGCTTACCAGAAGAGGTGTACTGTCTACCGTTGCCTCTATTTACGATCCGCTGGGTTTTATTGCCCCATTTGTACTCTTAGGCAAGCAAATCCTCCAGCAAATGTGTAAGGATAAAGTCGAGTGGGACCAAGAGCTTCCAGATTACTTAAAACCTCAGTGGGAATCCTGGATTAAAGATCTTCCAAGTTTAGCCAACATGGAGATTCCAAGATGTTTCATCCCTGCAGAGTTTGGCCAGGTTAAAAGCTTCGAACTTCATCACTTCGCAGATGCCAGTGTCAATGGATATGGTGCATGTACTTACCTGCGAATCATTAACAAATCAGATGAAGTCCATTGTTGCTTAGTGATGGCAAAATCAAGAGTCACACCCACTGCTGTCATGACCATCCCTCGACTCGAACTCTCAGCTGCAGTTGTTGCAGTTAGAGTCAGTGATCTACTCAGGGCAGAGCTGGAAATCCCAGACATTACATAGTTTTTCTGGACAGATTCCACTGTTGTTCTCGGATACATAAATAATGATGCCAAAAGGTTTCAAGTGTTCGTAGCTAATCGCATTCAAAGGATCAAGTCAAGCACAAGGCCAGAACAATGGGCGTACATCCCATCAGAGCAAAACCCTGCAGACTACGCTTCTCGAGGCTTAACTGCAGAACAATTGAAGTACTCCAATTGGTTTAAGGGACCAGCATTTCTCTGGGAGAGGAACATTCCTGCTAGAGATATGAAGGTGGGAGAGGTCAAGGAAAATGACCCAGAACTTCGCAAAGCTTTTGTGTGTACCACCAACGCAAAAGAAGAGCAGACCATTCTCAACAAATTTGAAAAGTTCTCAGAATGGTCCCGATTGATAAGAGCACTTGCAACCCTGAGAAGAAAGGTTAAGGAATGCAAGGGAGACAAACAAAGGACAAAGAAAGTACAAGTTTGGAAGAGAGAAAAGAAACAGAACTGTTTGTCATCAAACTTGTTCAAGAGAAAGCTTTTGCAGAAGAGATAAAGAGTCTAAAATCAAATAAACCAGTTTCCAAGACCAAAAACCATCATCTTTATAAACTAAGTCCATTTCTGGACGAAGACGGAGTCCTTAGAGTTGGTGGACGTTTGAGTCAAGCTGTGCTGCACTCACATGTAAAGCATCCAGCCATACTTCCCAAGGACAGTCATGTTTCAACTTTGCTCATCAGACATTTCCACTCGAAGGTTCAGCATCAAGGTCGTGGAATGACTCTGAATGAGCTGCGTGCCAACGGTTGGTGGATTCTAGGAAATAGCCGTGCAGTCTCATCATACATCTTCAACTGTGTCCAATGTCGCAAATACAGAAGGAGGACAGAGACTCAAAGTATGGGAGATTTGCCAGCTGATCGAACTGAGCCTACACCACCTTTCACTTATGTCGGAATGGATTGTTTTGGACCAATATATGTCAAGGACGGCCGTAAGGAGCTCAAAAGATATGGACTGATACTAACTTGCTTATGTTCACGAGCCATTCATATTGAGGTTGTAGATGACCTGAGTACAGACGCATACCTGAATGCGATACGTGCGTTTATCGCAATAAGAGGGAATGTGCGCCAGCTAAGATGTGACAGAGGCACCAATTTCGTTGGTGCTCAGAGAGAGCTTGCTGATCTCATGAAAGACATGAATCAGGAGAAAGTGAAGGCACTTGGATGTGAGTTTCTTATGAATCCCCCTTCAGCAAGCCATATGGGTGGAGTATGGGAGAGACAGATAAGAACCATCCGTAGTGTTCTTTCAGCCATCCTTGACCAGTCAGCCAAGAGACTTGACAGTACATCTTTGAGAACCCTTTTGTATGAGGTTATGGCGATTATCAACAGTAGGCCACTCACCATCGAGCATTTGAGTGATCCAACAGGCCCTGAACCATTAACACCTAACCATATTCTCACGATGAAGTCGACCATTATCCAACCTCCACCAGGAGATTTCATGAAAGAAGATTTGTATCTTCAAAAAAGATGGAGAAGAGTGCAATATTTGGCCAACGAGTTTTGGATCCGTTGGAGGAAAGAATATTTGCTCAACTTGCAACCAAGACAAAAGTGGAATGCACACAGAAGGGATCTTAAGATTAATGATATAGTGCTTCTGCAAGAAGACGCGGCACCACGCAATGAATGGAAGCTGGCCAAAGTCACAGATGTCTATCCTGGAACCGATGACAAAGTGAGAAAGGTTAGACTTTTGGTTAGTGAAAAGACGTATGACAAACACGGTAAACATGTGACTAAAACACTTTCATTAGAACGCCCTGTACATAAGGTTATTGTTTTGCTAGAAGCAGACTAAGGATTTTGTGTTTGTTCATGCTGAGTATTCTGAATGTAAAAAATCCCACATGAGGAATTGTGAGATTGGTGGGAGTGTTGCTGCCACTTTTTCATTTATGCCTGTTTTGTGTGTATTTCATTGCTGTTGTTAATATGCGCCACCAGGGGGTCATTGGAGGGGCTTTGTATGCAGATTAGAGATTAGTTTTCTAAGAAGAAGCGATTTCCAGAGAGAGCTGATGCATGTGTCGGTCACAGGTCGGTCACAAAGTTTAAGTAAAGCAAGAAAGAAGAAAACCAAGAATAATTCCACTCTATTCTGGTACTCAGCCAACGAGGTATTAAGTCTGTTTATTTGTGGCAGTCGTCATATTTGTTAATTGTCTTTATTTTTTGTAAGCTAATTATTGTATTGTTTGTGCCTTTTAGTTTTCACGGTGTGGTTTATGAGTCTGAACAAGCAAGATTCAATAAATCCATCTGTAGAGAAAGCCACTTGTGCCTGTCGTACCTGGGGGAATTACACGCAGTCTCAGTTATGTGTCCCATTTCTGTATTTAACACACACATAAGGCGCACCGGACTATAGGGCGCGTTTTTTATATCCTCTACTACCTTTAAATACCTCTACTGCGTATTTAAAAATACAGCGGGGGCAAAACTGAGTATGATTGTGCTTTATTCATGTATTTATTACAAAGTATTAATCAAACCTGGGTGCTGGCCGTGAGACAGACACATCGCAGATGACACAGCGCTGTGATCACTCCTAAATTAACTTAAAATCCTAAAACCTGCCGACGGAATTTGTTCGCTTTTATTACCGGTATCCTGGTGCCTGCAGTTAAAATTATTTAGATGAAAAACACCTGCCACCAGCCGCGGTGAACCTGGAGGCTGCCCAGCCTAGAGGCTGCTGTTGAAGGGATTTCTCCTGTCGGTGCACCGCTGGTATGTGGGGGTCTGAGCGCCTCCGACAGAAATAGATAATCTGGATGAACTGACTGCAATTATGAAGTTTTCAGGTGGACTTTCTCACTTAAAAACATTAAAACTACTTTATTCCCACTCATCACAGCAAATAAAGCTGCAAGATTTAGATTATTTAGATGAAAAAACACCTGCCAGCCACCGCGGTGAAGAGGAGGAGACCCGCCCAGAGGCTGCTGTTGAATTAAGTTTTCAGGTAGAAAAATAGAGCGGGAGCAAAACTGAGTATGATTGTGCTTTATTCATGTATTTATTACAAAGTATTAATCAAACCCATCGAAGTCATCATCCTCTGTTTCTGAATTAAACAGCTGCGCTAAATCAGACATGCCAGTTTCCCCTTCTTCGCTGTCAGAGTCACTTTCCGTGCCGGGCGGCTCCTCAGAAATAATGCTGGCTTTTGCGAAAGCTTGAACAACAGAGCCAGCAGACACGTTAGTCCAAGAATCTACAATCCATCCGCAAACGGTGGCGTAATTTGCCCGGCGCTGCCTTCCACTTATCCTGAAACTGTGGTCTCTGTCAGTCATCCATCACTCCCACGCCGCTCGCAGCCTTACTTTGAACGGCCGCTTCACACCGATGTCGATCGGTTGAAGTTCCTTTGTCAGACCCCCCGGGATAACGGCGAGCACAGCATCCATTTGATTCACCATGTTTTTCTCATCAGCTGTGAGATGGGCACGCATGGAGTCACAGATTAACTGCGATGGTGATGCGTGGAAAAAAACACCTGTTCTCCTCACATACACCTGCCTCAGCCACGCTTTCATCATCTCCTCATCCATCCAGCCCTTTTCATTTGCGTTAATATCATATGTCATCAGAGCGCTGTGTCTGTCTCGCTGTCAGCTCCCAGATCAGCTTCTCTGATTGGTTGATGCGGCGCGTCCAGCAGCAAAACTTAAATTTTTCCATCTTCAGCAGCAGCAGCGCGTTGGCGGATGCTTAAACGCTCCTGCTGCGCCTATACGCGCGTCAACCATTGACTTTGCATGTAAACTCGCTGCTTCTGCTGCACCTGCTGGGTCCGGTTCACACCGATGTCGAGCGGTTGAACAGCAAGCACAGCGTTAATTTGTTTCCCCATGTTTTTCACATCAGCTGTGAGATGGGCACGCATGGAGTCACATATTAACAGCGATGGTGATGAGTGGAAAAAAAACACCTGGTCTCCTTACATTCAGCCACTCTTTCATCATCTCCTCAATGAGGTGGTCTCAAAAGTCGCAGTTACAACACACATAAGGCGCACCGCACCAAAGGGCGCACCGCACATTTTGAGGGAAAAAAAGACATTTAAGTGCGCCTTATAGTCGTGAAAATACGGTAAAAGATATTAAAAAACTGACTTAAATTTACAAAAGCCATAAAAGATATCCAAAAGCTGGCTTAAATTGAAATAGCCAAATGTTTGAAGAACATTTTAAAAGTTGAATGGTGGTAGCTGAAAGTATGCTGAAGTAGTTAAAGTTCAAAGAAATTTGCTGAAATTTTAGCTGAATTGAGCTGAAATCTTACAATTCTACATGTATTTCAATGGGGCCAAAAATCATAGAAAAAGCTGAATATCATTAAAAACTACAAAGAATGTCTGTATCAAAAGATATGGCAGAAATCTCCTGAACAGGTTAAATGTTTTGATATATAAATTGTTAAAATCGCCTGAAGTCTGCAGAACTAGTTAATGAAAGAAAAACCTACGGAATAATAATAAAGTGGGAATGCTTAAGCATTCCCACTTTATTATTATTCCGTAGGTTAAGTGAGTAATCAGTAATAAGTGAAGTGAGTAATCAGATCAGCTACCAGGGCTGCGATCATGAAAGTTAATGTGTGAGTGTCTGTGGGTGACAATTTGAGGTTTGTGGTCTTATCTTTTATTTTTTATGCATGAAGCTAAAATTAAAGGAAAGATTTCTGAGAAATATCAGTAATTTGTGACTAAGCATTGCTATTAGTCTGGTTTTCCCACATGCCCTGGATGCGAGCGCTGTGTTACTGACAACCACATCTAATCTTGCAGAGCCAGACTCTGCCCTTCACCAAGGGGATTGTGGGTATTTGATTTAGGCTTTGACTCCATCTGGCCTCATGCAGCAAAGAGAAAAGCAGAAACAGAGTATGGCCTTCATACGTTCAAATTGCTTGACTTGCTGGGAATTTGAAAATTCAAATTGTGCATGAAGAAGAAGCTGAGGTGTTGTTCAAAAGATAATAATACTTTAATAGCTACCAATTCTCCATGTCTTGAAGCTGAGGATAGTTGTGTAGTGATGACTATTATTATTATCTTTAGTGATCAATATAATGATAATTAATTATGATGATGACAATGGTCATCATCATTTTATTTCATATTATTGATGAAGATGGAGAAGATAAATGATAAATGTTGATATTACCATTATTCATTATGGTGATGATTTAAACTGTGAATATTTTTAAAACCCAGAGAATTTGCTACTGCTGCTATGAAATGTTACAGGAAACAGAAAAAGTTTTTAACTGTTAGCAGCTCTGTTCAATTGATTTATATTTCAGTTTTGTTTCACACTGTACATAAACACACATACAGCATCCAAAGTTAAACCCTGAGGCTCCTCCTCAGTAACCATCAAACTGTGTTGGTCCAGTGAATTAATAAGTACACCATGTAGTATGAATATTAATGAGGGCTGCAGTACACCAGTAACCTCTCCTCTCAGGGCTAATTTATTTTTCTCATTACATTGCTGCACTCTCCCAGTGCCGAACGCTGAGATTCCTTTTTCCTCTACAGACTGCTAATTTGTTTTAAGAATGCCTCTCCAGAGCTTCCTCGGCTTTCAGGACATCCATATAAGAGCCGAGGACGTTTCTCTGCAGCTCTGAGTGTTTTCTTCAGCCTCATTTACATTACACTATGAAAATCGATCCGTGCCAAACTCGGTTCTTTACGACCGTTTACACATCATGCTAGCATGGTTTCTCATCTCCTAGTGACGATCTAGAGTACTACTGCTCTCTAGTAGGAAATCTGTTGTGATTATGTTTTGTTCTGCCCAACATCTCCTGGATAGTGTCCTCCGGTCAAATTGCAATAAGAGTCCTTTTCTCCCCATCCCCTGATTCCTCCCTCTGCCTGCTCCATCACTCTGCCACACCCCCTTCTTGGGGAGGGGGTCGTTACTGGAGGGTCCCACCTTTGAGCATTTGCTCAAAGTTGGCCCGCTCAAAAGATTCTCACACTACTGTAAAATCGCCCCAAAAATCGCACAGTATACCGGACTTAAGAGTGTACACATAGAACTAGCAACCCCATCAATAAATGATAGATGATAATAATCTGCTAAAGTGAAACCTTCTTTTGGGAGAGGAGAACTCTATTAAAGTCATCCTGAAGGTTATTAAAAAGTGGTCAGAGAGGACAGTGTTGTGAGGAAATACTCTTATTTCTTCTCATTCAAGTCAGCACAAGTGTGAAGATTAGTATGTGTGGGACTATCCACATTTTGAACAAAGCCAATAGCATCTAAGACAGCATTAAAGGCTGCACTTAAGCTATCACCTTTAAGGTCAGTATGGATGTTAAAATACCCTAATATGATGACCCTGTCAGTATTCAACACCAAATCAGATAAGAGCTCATCTACAAATTCAGTGTAAGGACCTGGTGGACCATACAAAATAAGAAAAAGAAGAGATTAGAACACGATACCTCTCACAGTAGCAGTACCACCCTCTAGTGGCAGGAGGGAAGAAAATAAATTCTAGTTGAAAAGAAAATAGAAATGAAATAAGCAATAACCTTTATTAGAAAATGTATTTATAATAATTTAATTCGTTTTTTTAAATAAACATATATAAGAAATATGATTTGAAAATAAATTAATAAATACTAGTTACAACTCATCTTTAATAATTCAAGTTAAAATTTTCAATTTGGATTTCATATCACCTGATTTAAATGTTAAATTTGAAAAGGCTGGTTTTCTTTTTCAGTGACTCTCTAGTTTCTTCATATGAATTAAGCCTATTTTATTCTAAAGGAGCACGGATTAAGCTTCTCATTAAGATTAATGGAAGATATATATTTATTGCTATTCTTTAATAAACATTTTGCAGTTTTTCTTATGTTACAATCTGTGAAATAAACTAAAAAGAAAGAATTAACTCTCATTTACATGGTACAGAATTTCTAGTTTTTGTGTTTCTGTTACACTCAATACTTTCTTTTTCTGTTTGGAAGACAAAGAAGAATCTTTTACCAAATTGAGAAAAAAAAAAAAAATTAATTCTACACAGATAACTGAAAAAAGCAACATGCAGTGGAGTTCACAAATTATTTTTATGAATTACAATCATAATTATTTACTGTAGGGGTCTCATGTTTAAAAGACTGTAAAATATTGCAGTTGTTATCCTGACTCTATGTAGTTGGTGATGCAGAAAGGAAATGTTCCTAGCATTTAACAGGAAGTCAATTTAAAGTTGTATTTTTTCCCAGAGGAAGCTTTACCAGCTGAAGGCAGTTCCCTCCATCCCTGTGACCTGGAGCTAAAAGTTGTCTCTGCGTATGTCCTCTTTGTCCCTGTTGTCCTGTGATGGACTGTCTAGATCTTTGGAGTGTCTTCCACCTTTCTCTCACCTGACCACTAAGAGTGGCTGCAGATAGTTGGTTAAAAATTTTGAAGGTTAGTAGAGTCCATTGTTCCACTTCATTTCAAACCAGAAGGAGAGTCCACCTTTTACTTAAATGATCACCTGTTGGAGCTCCGAAAGTGAGCTGGAGAATGAATCTCCTATCATCCCTTTCTACATTTATTTCATGTCTTGCAATTTTAAGACACAGATCAATGGATTTTATTTGAATTGTCCTACTGGTGCTGAGAGGTTTCAGGCCTGATGCTGGAAACAGACTCAGCACTCCCTGTTTCGTCCTCGGGTTGGGTTTCACATAAGAACATTCAGTTGATGATGACAGTGATCACTGTTGGATTTCTCCAGCTTTAATTAGGAGCTGTAGACATTTATAGGGCTCAATCAATTTTCTATTGAAGAACTTAGTAGTCATGATCAAGATCAATATGAGACGTCCTCCTGACCAATCTACTGAGCTCCTCTCTAGAGGCTCTTAATGAAGATCTTTCCTTGTTAACGGTGATAAATGGATTTAAACAGAAACACATCCCAAATAGTCTAATGGCCTCATCATGACTGCAAAAACTACCCATTCACATCTATCTACAGCTGTCTCATGGCTTCTATGAGAGAAGCAGAAGCGACCGGCTGTGGCACAATAAAGATAAAGCGTGAGGTCCCTACAGGCCAAAACTGCTCAAATAAGTTACTTTTTTATCATCATGATTTAGAATAATGAAAGGGAATTTTATCCAAAAGCAATAATTGAAACAATAAGCAAAATATTTTTAATTTAAGCAAAGTTTAATTAAGTCATGGTTATGATGATAGAGATCAAATTGATGCCTTTATTTAGTGGAAACCTGAATGTTTTAGTTTTTGCTTTCATGCTGCTTCTGGTCATCCTCTGCATTTTTTGGCTCATCTAAAAAACACAACATGTCTACTTTGCAACAAACAGGTGGCAAAGAGGATCATGAGTGCCAAAATCAGAGGGACTAACATCTCTACTGACCTCACAGTCACACTTCCTCGTCAGAAGCTCTTTAAACTTTCACCTACAGAGTGCTAATAGCAAAAAAGAAAAAGAACAGACACAAACTCCCTGGGCAGTCTCTCTGTTGAACTCAATCAACACCTCACTGCCAGGATAGTGAGACACTCTGCTAAAAATAAGGTGTTTTACTCTATTTCAATCAGCCTTCTTTGTTTTATTAATTAAATTTAATTAAAATAAATGCACACTTCTACATATCAGTATTATTCAATTATACTCCAGTCCACATATCCATTAAGCATGCTTTTTGAATAGTCCGGTTATTGTTTGAAAAGTTGATTGTGATGTAAGCTAACCAAGGTCAAATTCAGTTTCGTGCTCACACAATATGGCCTTTAGTGTTGGTTTGTGTGAGTAAACCAGCAGCTTTATAAGTTGCATATCTCATGCAATTATTTTTTGTAAGAGGGTCTCGAATTACAGGTGCCAGGATGTTCTGAGGGTGAGGTGTGGCTTGGTTCATTTCATGAATTAGACTTAATGAAAACTTTACATTTTTTAACCATGATATCAGGGGAACTGAGTTTTTCATTTCACAAAGGGAGGTTACTCAATCTCTGCACCTGTTACCATAGTAACATCCTCCTCAGAGCTAACCTGGTCAGGGTCAGGTTTTCCCCCATAAACTTGGAGAATCCTTTTTCTCTGCTCTCCTTAAAGGAGAACACCGTTTTTTTTTACATTGGCCTCTTGATTTTACATTACTACATCATGTTCTTCTCACCCACATTAGCTTTGTGTCATTTGGAGCTGTTCCGAAGATATTCTGTTTTGTAATCCAAGTAACGTCTTCCTATAGGCAACGACTTGAAGGCACAAACTAAACTGTTCATAATGTGTTCTTTATGGTACAGCAGCATTCATAACATGTAGGAGAATCATTGTCCCCCAGACATCCGTGTTTATATGTTTTATATTTATATATTTTTTTAAAACAAAGTGGATTGTTTATGACGTTTTTAAAAATTTTAATAGCGTAAAATCAAGGGGCCAATGTAAATAAAAACGGCAATCCCCTTTAAAGCCAATCATACTCCTTGATTTCCTGATTTATTCAATGGAGTTCTGTCATAGTTCTGTTTGATGAAAAATACTTGGTCAGTAAGTCTGTTTGAAACATTGTTAAAAAAACTAATAAGAAAAAAACTCTAATGCCCTTTTGATCCGAATCCAATCGATGAAGGAGCTGCATTAACTTACAGAGTTTAATATTTATAGGGAGAGGGTTCTCACATGCCCTTTAATATTCAGAAAGTTATTATAATGAATGCTACAATTTCTCCCCACAATCCATCACATACATTTACAACCTTACCCATCCTCACATCTGCAGCGCTACGCAGACTTCTTTAACAGGTATTTAACAGACCTTGATATGAGTGAGAGAACAATGATGATAACAGCATTATAGAAAACAACTGGACAGTCAAACAGCCAATTATTATTTACTGTGTAATGTAAGTAAGAGATGATGTTTTGGCAACGTTTTTATGCTTCATCGGGTACTCTTCTCCCCCTGGGGTTTTTACCTAAATAGAATATATTCATACTCTACCATTCCAGCAATAAACTTTTTTTGCCAGTTAAAGTTAAACTGGTTACTACAGGATTATGTTTGGATTATCTGAGTGTGCAGCTGTTGCAGCTGTCCAGAGGAATTCCACCCGAAGTTAAGTTATTTTCTCTGTGATATCTCTAACTGACTACTTTAAAACATAGCACCTTCTGCTGCACTTTTCTACTGAGCACTTGTCAGTTTCACACTGTTTTATTTCTGATAGCAAGGAGTAGCTAGCCTAGGCTAGCGCTAGCTTAGCATTGCTATGGCTTCTCTCTCTCCCTCCCTTGACTCTTTTCCAACTCTTCCTTCTTCCTCTCCTCTCTCCTGCTCTCTGTGTCAGATGTTCAGTTATTCCTCTGCCTCCTTTAGTGATAATGGTATGTGTAATAAGTGTAGTATTTTTGTAGCTTTGGAGGCGAGGGTGTCAGAGTTAGAATCCAGGCTTCAGGCTGTTGAACATCCAGGAGTTAAAGTAGGCCCCCCACGTAGCTGTCCTCCAAAAGTGCCTGAGCAGCCAGGCGATTGGGTAACTGTACGCAGAAAGCGTAGTCGTGGATCTCTGCCCACTGGTCACCACCAGCCCGTTCACGTTTCTAACCGGTTTTCCCCACTCAGTGACACACCCACTGAGAAGCCCACTCTGGTGATTGGCAGCTCCATAGTCAGAAACGTGGCATTAGAGACACCAGGGACCATAGTCAAATGTTTGCCGGGGGCCAGAACGGGCGACATCAAATCCTACCTGAAACTACTGGCTAAGGATAAGGTTAAATACAGTAAGATTGTTATTCACGCTGGTGGTAATGACACCCGGTTACGCCGATCGGAGGTCACTAAAATTAGTGTTGCTTCGGTGTGTAAGTTTGCCAAAAAAATGTCGGACTCCGTAATTTTCTCTGGTCCCCTCCCTGATCTGACCAGTGATGACATGTTTAGCCGCATGTCGTCATTCAACCGCTGGTTGTCTAGGTGGTGTCCTGAAAACAACGTGGGCTACATTAATAATTGGCAATCCTTTTGGGGAAAGCCTGGTCTGATTCGGAGAGACGGCATTCATCCCACTTTGGATGGTGCAGCTCTTCTTTCTAGGAATCTGGCCACATTTATTAGTCCTCCAAAACCCTGACCACCCAGGGTGCAGACCAGGAAGCAGAGTTGTAGTTTAACACACATCTCTGCAGCTTCTCTACTGTTACCCACTCTTTACTCCATCCAGACAGTGTCTTGCCCACGACCAAAATCTAATAAATTAGCAAATATTCCTAAAGGAGTAAATCATGATAATCTAATTAAAATAAAAATAACTCCAATTGGGGAAAAAGTTAAAACAATTAAATGCGGTCTGTTTAACATAAGATCTCTTTCCTCTAAAAGTCTGCTAGTTAATGACTTGATTTGTGATAATCACATTGACTTGTGTTGCCTTACAGAAACCTGGCTGCAGCAAGAGGATTATGTGAGCATAAATGAGGCAACTCCTTCAAGCTATTTAAATTTTCACATACCCAGAAGTTCTGGGCGAGGAGGAGGAGTAGCAGCAATCTTCCAGTCTGACTTACTGATTACTCCCAAAACAGTTAATACCTACAACTCTTTTGAACATTTAACCCTTAATTTCCCTGATCCAAATTTCAAGGCAAGAAAACCTCTTCTTTTTGTAACTTTGTATCGTCCACCAGGTCCTTACTCTGAATTTTTAGATGAGTTTTCAGAGTTCCTTTCTGATTTGGTATTAAAAACTGACAGGGTCATCATAGTGGGAGATTTTAACATCCATGCTGACATTGAAGGCGATAGCTTAAGAGCAGCCTTTAATGCTATCTTAGACACTATTGGCTTTGTTCAAAATGTGAATAGTCCCACACATTCTCATCTTCATACTTTGGATCTTGTGCTGACATACGGCATAGAATGTGAAGAAATAACAGTATTTCCTCACAACCCTGTCCTCTCTGACCACTTTCTAATAACCTTCAGGATTACTTTAACAGAGTTCTCCTCCCCCAAAAGAAGGTTACATTTTAGTAGATCTTTATCAGATAGTGCAGTTATAAATTTTAAAGAATCTGCTTCACTTTCTCTCTCCTCTTTGTCGCTGAGCAGTGCTGCAGAATGCAAAAGCATAGCTTATTCCCCTTCACAGGTTGATGATTTTGTTGATGGGGTTGCTAGTTCTCTGCGTGCTGCCTTAGACAATGCAGCTCCTTTGAAAATGAAAACCGTTAAAAATAGAAAGCTTGCTCCTTGGTTTAATGCAGAGCTGCGTACTTTGAAGCAAAATGCTAGGAAACTGGAGAGAAAATATCGCTCCACAGGCCTGCGGGAGTCCTTCCTAGTCTGGAAAAATGGTTTACTGCTGTATAAGAGGACCCTTTGTAAAGCAAGAGCAGCATACTTCTCCTCATTAATAGAGGAGAATAAGAATAATCCTAGATTTCTTTTTAATACAGTTGCCAAACTCACCCAGAGCCATAGCTCTGTTGAACCGTCCATTCCACCTGCTCTTAGCAGCAATGATTTTATGGGATTCTTTATAAATAAGATTGATCTTATTAAAAATAAGATCATAAGCACTCCTCTATCCGCGATTGTACCTGAGGTAGTCATGGAATCTGAACCGGGTTTAGACTGCTTTGATCCAGTTGAACTCTCTGAATTAGCAAAATTATTGTCTTCATCTAAGCCTTCAACTTGTATGTTAGATCCAGTTCCAACCAGGTTATTTAAGGAGGCATTCCCTTTGATCTCCTCCTCCATTTTAGATGTGATTAATTTATCTCTGTTTCAGGGATATGTACCTAAAGCTTTTAAGGTTGCTGTAATTAAACCTCTGCTTAAGAAACCGTCTCTTGACCCAGATGACTTGGTTAATTATAGACCTATATCCAATCTTCCTTTCTTATCCAAAATTCTTGAGAAAGTAGTTGCCCAGCAAGTTTGCGATCACTTACACCATAATGAACTTTTTGAAGAGTTTCAGTCTGGCTTTAGAGCTCATCATAGCACTGAAACAGCTCTGGTGAAAGTCACTAATGATATTCTCATGGCCTCAGATAATGGACTTGTATCTGTGCTCGTCCTGTTGGATCTTAGTGCTGCATTTGATACAGTTGACCATAATATTCTTTTAGAAAGACTTGAACATTTTGTTGGAATTAAAGGAACAGCATTAGACTGGTTTAAATCTTATCTATCTGATCGATTTCAGTTTGTTCATGTTAATGATAGATCTTCAACATGCTCAAAGGTTACCTGTGGAGTACCACAGGGATCAGTGCTAGGACCAATTCTATTTACTTTATACATGCTCCCAATTGGTAGAATTATTAGACAGCATGGGATTAATTTTCACTGTTATGCTGATGATACCCAGCTATATCTGTCTATAAATCCAGATGAAGCTAACCCATTACATAGATTACAGGCATGTCTTGAAGACATAAAAACCTGGATGACTCTTAACTTTCTGCTTCTGAATGCAGACAAAACAGAAGTTATAGTCTTTGGACCAGAGTCTTTGAAAAATAAGCTGATTAGTCAGTCACTTCATTTGGATGGGATTAAACTGATTTCAGATAATAAAGTAAAAAATCTTGGTGTTGTTTTTGATCAGGACCTGTCATTTAAATCCCATATCAAAGAGGTTTCTAGAATTTCCTTCTTTCATCTGAGGAACATTGCAAAAATTAGAAATCTCCTGTCCAGGGGTGATGCTGAGAAACTAGTCCATGCATTTGTTACTTCAAGGCTGGACTATTGTAATTCTTTACTATCAGGAAGTCCACAAACTGTAGTTAAGAGTCTTCAGCTGATCCAAAATGCTGCAGCCAGAGTTCTGATGAAAATTAAAAAGAGAGATCACATCTCTCCTATCCTGGCTTCTCTTCATTGGCTTCCTGTTAAATCAAGAATAGAATTTAAAATCCTCCTTCTCACATATAAAGCCTTAAATGGCCAAGCTCCATCTTATATCAGAGATCTGATTGTTCCTTATGTTCCTAACAGAGCACTTCGCTCTCAATCTGCAGGTTTACTAGTGGTTCCTAGAATTTCTAAAAGTAGAATGGGAGGCAGATCTTTTAGTTATCAGGCTCCTCTCCTGTGGAACCAACTACCAGTTTTAGTCCGTGAGGCAGACACCCTGTCTACTTTTAAGGCTAGGCTTAAAACTTTCCTTTTTGATAAAGCTTATAGTTAGAGTGGCTCAGGTTATCCTGAGCTATCTCTATAGTTATGCTGCTATAGGCTTAGACTGCTGGAGGACATAGGGACCCCCATTTCATCATTCTGCTTCATTCTCTTTCTATTCTCCTATTCTGCAGAATCTGTTAGTTCAATCTCTAACCTTCTGCTCTATCTGCTTTTCCTCAGAGTAGCTTTGCCTTGTCTGTTCCTGTTTGGCTGTGACGTCATCCTGGAAAGAAACATCAGCTGTGCTGTGACTGGGTGGATGTGCTTTCTTCGTCCTCTGACATGGGAGCTGGCTCGGAGCTCGTCTGCCTGGCTGTGTGTTTCCTGGACGGGGCCGCCTATTACAGCTGCTTTTGTGTCTCTGCTTCCGTCTTCTTGAACCCAGTCGGCCTCGGCAGATGGCCGCTCACACTGAGCCTGGTTCTGCTGGAGGTTTCTTCCTGTTTAAAGGGAGTTTTTCCTCTCCACTGTCGCTACAAGCATGCTTAGTGTGAGGGATTGTATTGAGTCAATGAGTCGATGCAATCAACTGGTTTTCCTTAGATGGAGAACTTTGTATCAATTTGACTTTATGATCTGGTTGAACTGTGAAGTGCCTTGAGATGACATGTGTTGTGAATTTGGCGCTATATAAATAAACTGAATTGAATTGAAATATGACAGATTGTTTAAACATTTACTAGTTTGACTGAATATGTATTTCAGATATTAGAAGTATATAATCAATAAAGTTGATAAATGTCAAAACAGCATTTGTACACTCTTGTATTTTGAAATTCTGATTTAGTTTCTACAAGCAAAAATGTAGTTTAGGAAATATGTTATCACAGTTCTGACTAAGAGTGTAATTTTGACCAGGAAGAACTAAATGGAACAAAAGAAAGGATCAAGTTTTTAATAAATGTCAAACCAGCCTATCATAACACACTACTTAAACCTATAAACAGAGATCTGCAACTTGAGCAGTAATCTCAGCCCAAGTTATCTCTTTCCTTTGTAGCATTTTTTAAAGTCTTCATTAAAATTTCTAGTCATAGTTGTGGGAAATAGTCATCTTCTTGCTTGTTGCCATGATGACTCGTTGGGGCTCCACTGGTGATGCCTTTTCATAGTTGTTACCTGTTGACTCAGAGTGAACCTGCTCTGAGTTGATTTTGTGTTCAAGTCAAGGATTTGACTCTGTTGAGACTGCTTTGTCATACAGACCTCTGGAGGTTGGATGTTTATAATTTAAATTATTGCTATACAAAGTTATTCCACGGTATAATTCAGTGATGTTTTCTTGTATCTGTAATTACACTGCCTGGCCAAAAAAAAGGTCGCCACCTGGATTCAACTAAGCAAATAGGTACCAGCCTCCTATTGGATAATTACTGCATGGACGATTATCTTTCAGCTGGCAACAAGTTATTTAACCACAACTGATGCATTGACTTGCTTCTCATTTCCTAAACAACCATGTCGGAAGACACATCCCGTGGTCATGGAAAAGATGTTAGTCTGTTTGAGAAGGGTCAAATCATTGGCATGCATCAAGTAGAGAAAACATCTAAAGAGATTGCAGAAACTACTAAAATTGGATTAAGAACTGTCCAACGCATTATTAAAAACTGGAAGGGTAGTGGGGACTCATCATCTTCAAGGAAGAAATGTGGCCGGAAAAAAATCCTGAATGATCGTGATCGGTGATCACTTAAACGTGTGTTGAGATCAAATCAAAGAAAAACAACAGTAGAACTCAGGGCTATGTTTAATACTGAAAGTAAGAGCATTTCCACACGCACAATGCCAAGGGAACTCAAGGGATTGGGACTGAACAGCTGTCTAACCGTAAGAAAACCACTAATCAGTGAGGCTAACCGGGAAAAAAGACTTACATTTGCTAGGGAGCATAAAGTGGAGCAATGGAAGAAGGTCATGTGGTCTGATGAGTCCAGATTTACCCTGTTCCAGAGGGATGGGCCAATCAGGGTAAGAAGAGAGGCAGGTGAAGTGATGCACCCACCATGCCTAGTGCCTACTGTACAAGCCTGTGGGGGCGGGGTTATGATGTGGGGTTGCTGCAGTTGGTCAGGTCTAGGTTCAGCAACAGTATGTGCTCAAAGAATGAGGTCAACTGACTCCTTGAATATACTGAATGACCAGGTTATTCAGTCAATGGACTTTTTCTTCCCTGATGGCACAGGCATATTCCAAGATGACAATGCCAGGATTCATCGGGCTCAAATTGTGAAAGACTGGTTCAGGGAGCATGACTCATCATTTTCACACATGGATTGGCCACCACAGAGTCCAGACCTCAACCCCATTGAGAATCTTTGGGATGTGCTTTGCGCAGCGGTCAGACTCTACCACCATCAATGCAAGATCTTGGTGAAAAATGAATGCAACACTGGATGGAAATAAATCTTTTGACATTGCAGAAGCTTATTGAAGCAATGCCACAGCGAATGTGTGCCGTAATCAAAGTTAAAGGCGGGCCAACAAAGTATTAGAGTGAGTGACCTTTTTTTTTTTTGGTGGCGGATTTTTTTTTGGCCAGGCAGTGTAGTTATTCAAACTTAAAGCCTAAAAAGTCTGCCATTTCAAACCCCAGCTCTGGCTTTCAATGTTGTTGTGTCCTTGGGCAATTGATGGTGATCAGAAGGCCAAATGACCTCTGTATACGGCGGCCTCACTTGTGTCAGTGAGCTCCAGGGCAGCTGTGGCTACAATGAAGCTTGCCACAATCAGTGTGTGATTTTATGTGTGAATGTGTGAAGGACTGAATATAGTGTAAAGCACTTTGGTCAAGAGTCCGGAATTAAAAATGCAATATATAAGTAGACTACAGGCAGTTTACCATATTTAACAATGCCTTGAAATAATCTTCATCAGCATCCACATCTACCAAAGTCCTGCAGACAGAAGTTGAGGTTTAGCTTTAGATGTGTCCCTTCAGAAAGTCAGAAATTGAAGAGCCTTCCTTCTTTAGAAATATTTTTGTTATGATTGCAATAAAGCAATAGATACAGTAGAAGTACCTCAGCCTATTTGGCTGGAAAATACTAATTAAATTACTATTACTAATTAAAGCACAAATGAAAGAGCTTTGTTTAATTGAAGCACATTGCAGTTGATTTAGAGAAGCACATTTTGTCCGAATTGCCAGCCAACACATTCATACTCATCATTCTCTACTGATAACAAAACTTGGTTATCCACAACAGGCCTGCAGGAAGTCAACACAACCGTGGTTATTGAGATTATTATTATTATTGTTATTATTATCATGGTGAGGGATGTTTCTTCTTTGGAAATGCAAAAGATGGAGGTGTGGGGAATTGTTTGTGCACCATTCTCAGTCTTCTCATCTTTCCATCAACGCTCTACCAAACATCTAGATTTCAGAAAATCTTCCTAATTCTTCCTGTACAAGGTTCCATGTTACTGCCTGTCTGCAACAACTCAAGCTATCCGCCTGATCTTAATTAGTATTGATGGCTAAATTCATGTTTTCATCACTCTCAGTGATGTTACTTTAATTCAAGAAAAAAACACAAACATCTGGGATAAATGGGCTTAAACTAAATCTTATCTAGTTATACTAAGTACTTATAAACCCAAACGCATTCAGAGAACCAGAACATAACATGTTGGGGTTGTAATGATTTTTTTTTTTTTTTATGAAATTCTGTCACTCAAAATAAATCAGCTAGGTTGTAATAGATTAACATCTAGTATTTAAATGTCCTTTCAGTTAGATAAACTGCCCTTTGCTGCATTTTTTGTCAGGCTGATCCATCTCCAGAACCGTCCTCCTCCTGTCCGGTCAGAATTATTTATAGCCACTTATTTCTTAGAGATTCATGGCCCCCTCTTCTCTGTCCTGCTTCTGACTGTTTACCCCCTGACCTGTGGAAGTGCGCCATGTCAAGCTCAGATTTATAGTTGAGTCTTTTTTTTCCCTTTGAGGTTAGGGGGAAGAGGACATCTTCACAATGTCCTGGGCCCCAAAACATTTAGTTGTAGTTGTGTCTTTATCCAACGGAGGCTGACTGCTCCTGCTGTACTTTGATGGATAACTGGATTATTATTACAGCCATGTTTTTCAGATCCAGTACATGGGGAAAAAAGGGGCTTTTTACAAACAGTTTGACCTGAATTGTTGTCGAGCAGACGATGAAGACGTTATGTCAGCCTGAAGTAGAGACAACTTCACTGAAAAATCTCATTTTCAGCTCAACTTAGCAGGAAAATTGCTCATCTCACTTCACTGTACACAGCTTCTTATTTTATTTTATTTTTGCTGATGGGTCTTCACAGCATTATGAATCCATGACAGAGAGAGACCCCAACCCTTCCACCCTCCACTAAGCTCATTAGCGTTTACCTTCACTCTGGAACAGGGCTGAATGACACCAAATCACAATGACAAATATAAGGAAATAAAGTGAGAAACAGCTAAATGAAGGTTACAGGTTAAGCAAATTAAAGAAGAAATGAAGGCAATAAATTGACAAAAACAACATTTCAGAACCTGAGCATTGGACCTAGCCATACATGATGATGGGTTTGGATGGGCTGGATTGCTTTGATTGCTTTGGAGTTGGAAAACATGCTATCACTAATGGAGCCATTCAAGAACCACCAGTAAGGGACCTAAATGTCAAGAACACCTTGGATCTGCTGCAGGTGGTATTATCCACAGCACATCACTAGGTCATCCTGGCAATTGATCAGAAAACAAATACAACATTTTGGAGCATGTCTGAACTGAATCATTAGCAGCTCTGCTCTTGACTGAACCTGTTTGGACTTTTAATTTTATCTCTAACTTTTTATTAAGTTCAACTAGTTTTCCGTATACGGCCATCTTTTTCTGTCTTTTGGTCCAAATCCTTCTCTTAAAATCTTAACTGCAGTTGGATTCAGAGCGAATAAAGTTGACATATCTGATTAACCACTATATTAGTTTTGATAAAAGTGGTAAAGTGTTTAGATGTGTTTAACAGAAAATGCTCAGGGATAATGCATGAACATAATTTTTTTTTTTGGACCTCAGCCTCACTCTCTGCTGGAAATTGTTTTTTCTTGTTTGAACTACTTCCTTTATTAGGTTTTATAAAGCCCCAAAAGTTGAATCATGTTTTAAACATTCAATTTAAACATTTGATAGTTGATTGTGGAAGTTTGACTTCTGATTGGACATGACTGGGTCTGCACATCTTGTTCTGAGAACTGAGTCCATTTAGAACCGTACCAGATAGCTGCAACGGCACTGCAAAAATGATCTAGAAATAAGTAAAATGTCTTAAATTTGTCATGATTTTATCAAGAGCTCAGACCCACATGCAGAGAAACCAATTCAGAGAGACCAGGGGAAAGGTTTAATAGGTTTATTGAGGAGATTATGAAGAATCCAGTGTTGCTCTGAACACTGCTCAACCGTAACTGGAAAGTGAGGGGAAGACACTGCGGTTAATTCAGGCTCAGTGGAAAATTAGATTCTTGAACTTGAAGAGAAGAAATAGATTGCTGACTCACTTTTCAAGAAAAGTGGTTGACTTTTTGACTCCAGTCGGTGTGCGGTTGTTGCAGTGTTTGTCTCATTCGAGGGCGGACAGGGTTTACCCAGAATGCGGTTTGTAGGTGAAAAGAGAAACTGACTGCCACTTGGATTTCCTGTGGTACTTGAACGGGTGATGTGGAGATGAATCCCCAGCTCAGTGTGAAGCTAAAACGATTCCTTGGAGGAAAGTAGATCCAAACCTCCAGCTTGAATCCCCAGCTCAGTTTGAAGCTCAGATGATCCTTCCAGGGAGAGAAGGTCCGAAAACATCCAGTTTGCAGGATGACTTCCTGCCGAGAGGAAAAGACAAGATAACACGGTTATGACTCAGGTTGATAAAATTCAGTTAGACTCAGCAAAACTCAGCTTGGCTAGATTACCCAAAACTGGCAAACACTCTGGTGTCGAGGTAGTGGCAGTCAGCAGCTTAAGAGTTCTCCGTTAACAAGGTAACCCTCCGCAGGTATGTGAGGAGGCGGACCAGAACCAGGCGCCTCTTGGTGGAGGAAGGGAGACAAACACAAAAACACAAACCACACAGACAGGAATCCTAACAGAATTAATTTAAGTAAGCAAATAAGATGATTTGCCATTGGAATGAGTATATTTATTCTTAAAATAAGATAATTAGATAATATGCACTTGAAATGAGACAATGCAAGTGTTTTTTCTTATAGGTATAGATGATGATCTAATATTTCCGGGTTGATCATCTAAATAAGTGATGCTTCTAATTGTCAACCATATTGGCGATATGTTTATTTGAGGCCGTTATATGTGCTTGTAACCTTAGCTTTCTTTTTAGGTACATGCGGACTTTCAGGCATACATCTATGCTAATGCTATGCTAAAGTAATTTCCCTCTGGGATTATTAAAGTATTTCTGATTCTGAGATACATTTTCAGCTAACCTTTTTCACTGCGGTTCTTGGAAAATGGCTGAGGGAGAAAAAAGTGTCTACAAAGTGTATGAGAAAAAACGAAAGGCCTCAGAAGAGGCAGATTTATCCCAGAATGCTTTGCACGGAGAGCTCTCGTCTTAAAGTGTTATGGGATTTCCGGTCACAGCGGCCCGCTGTTGTCATAGGCTGTTGCTACCCGGCAGCGGCGACTAATAACAAAGGCACCACGCAGTGGAGGGGGAGTTATACAGAAAGCAACGATCATCTGTCCAAAACGGTCAGTTAACTAAGTTTGCTATAAAGTCAGCTATATAGTCCCTGCTCTATATAGTGATTAAGGGATTTTGGGGTTAGGGACGGACGTTTGGTGACAATAAACTTGTATGAGCTATGAGAATAGCAACATTTAAACAGAGCATGCACAAGAAGAAATGGGCTTGTGCAGTCTCTCACATCGCCCATTGTTTTTCAAAGTGAAGTGGGAGAGAAAAAATACGTGAAAAGCCTCCACAATACGTTTAATTTAAATCTAAATTGTCTTGTTCTACTGGCAAAGTGCCTCACTTACCACCTAAATTCAAGACAAAATGCACTTAAGAAAAAATTATTTATTTAGATTTAAATTTTTAGCAGTGTGCTATGTTTCAAATATTTTTAAAATAATGCGCATGGGCCGCTGTCAGTTCTGTTGACAGTGACACAGGTGTTGTAGATTTAACTTCCAACTAAAAATGATGAAGCAAGATGGTTCCTTTCAATTAGTCGAAGTTTATTACAAAACAGAAAAAAAGGAAAAACTACAGCATGTGCCTTTTTGGATAGGCATGGAGGGTTTCAGCCCAAATCCAATTCAATTCAATTAAATTAAGTTTAATTCTATAGCGCCAATTCACAACACGTCATCTCAAGGCACTTTACAGTTCACCAGATCTACAGTCAAATTGATTCAAAGTTTTCTATCTAGGTAAAACCTGTTGATTGCATCGACTCATTGACTCGAATGCGACCACTCACACTAAGCATGCTTGTAGCGACAGTGGAGAGCAAAAAGTATTTTTTAACAGGAAGAAACCTCCAGCAGAACATGACACAGTGTGAGCGGCCATCTGCTGAGGCCGACTGGGTTTCAAGGAGACAGAAGCAGAGATACAAAAAGCAACTGTAAAAGGCGGCCCTGTCCAGGAAACACACAGCCATGCAGACGAGCTCCGAGCCAGCTCCCATGTCAGAGGATGAAGAGAGCACATCCAGCTAGTCACAGTGAGAGAAACAGGACTACACTGAAAAACAAGCCGATCTCAAACATCTATAAACAAGGGTGTTGATGGCAGCAGCACAGTCGAAGCCTATAGCAGCATAACTAAAGAGATAGCTCGGGATAACCTAAGCCACTCTAACTATAAGCTTTATCAAAAAGGAAAGTTTTAAGCCTAGCCTTAAAAGTAGACAGGGTGTCTGCCTCACGGACTAAAACTGGTAGTTGGTTCAACAGGAGAGGAGCCTGATAACTAAAAGATCTGCTTCCCATTCTATTTTTATAAATTCTAGGAACCACTAGTAAACCTGCAGATTGAGAGCGAAGTGCTCTGTTAGGAACATAAGGAACAATCAGATCTCTAATATTAGATGGAGCTTGGCCATTTAAGGCTTTATATGTGAGAAGGAGGATTTTAAATTCTATTCTGGATTTAACAGGAAGCCAATGAAGAGAAGCCAGGATAGGAGAGATATGATCTCTCTATTTGATTTTCATTAGAACTCTGGCTGCAGCATTTTGGATCAGCTGAAGGCTTTTAACTACAGATTGTGGACTTCCTGATAGTAAAGAATTACAATAGTCCAGCCTTGAAGTAACAAATGCATGGACTAGTTTCTCAGCCTCACCCCTGGACAGGAGATTTCTAATATTTGCAATGTTCCGCAGATGAAAGAAGGAAATTCTAGAAACCTCTTTTATATGGGATTTAAATGATGGGTCCTGATCAAAAACAACACCAAGATTTTTTTACTTTATTATCTGAAATCAGTTTAATCCCATCCAAATGAAGTGACTGACTTCTTTTTCAAAGACTCTGGTCCAAAGACTACATTCAGGAGCAGAAAGTTAAGAGTCATCCATGTTTTCATGTCTTCAGACATGCCTGTAATCTATGTAATGGGTTAGCTTCATCTGGATTTATAGACAGATATAGCTGGGTATCATCAGCATAACAGTGAAAATTAATCCCATGCTTTCTAATAATTCTACCAATTGGGAGCATATATATAGTAAAGAGAATTGGTCCTAGCACTGATCCCTGTGGTACTCCATAGGTAACCTTTGATAATGAGGAAGATTTGTCATTAACGTGAACAAACTGAAATCGATCAGATAGATAAGATTTAAACCAGTCTAGTCCTGTTCCTGTTCCTGTTTGGGTGCAGTTTAGGTTGTGCTCTCTCTCCCTCTCTCTGATAGGTGTGGCTTGGGAGGAGCTGGATGCACAGAACTGAGACTGATCTTCATCTGGAGCAGTATTTAAAGCCTGGCTTCCTGTGTGCTCACTGCCTGATGGTCACCGTTAGTTGGATCCAGCTCCAAATCAGTCTCCAGCTACCAAGCCACACCACCCACCTCCCTCTAATTTGCTAATTTATTAGATTTTGGTCATGGGCAAGACACTGTCTGGATGGAGTAAAAAGTGGGTAACAGTAGAGAAGCTGCAGAGTTGTGTACATCAGTCTCTCATAAAGATACGTTTTGGGTAATGAAGTCCACCTCAATGCAGCCCCAAATCAAATAAAATAAAGTCTTACCTTTAACAAGACACATTTTTAACATTGAGAGAAAATTCCTCAATAGAGAGCAAACATTTTGGTTTTAAGAGAGATAAGAAAAAAGTTGAGAGAGAAATCTACTTTTGAAAGAAAATTGGTGAAAAAAAAAAAAAAAACCCCAACAACATCTGAGATTAAAAATATATTTCTCGCAAGAGCTTTCTCCCCTGGAAATAATTTTTCAAATGTTAATTTATGTTTTACTTATGCTATGACAAAATCCTTTCTCTGAAAATCTTTTTTTCAGTCTCAAATTACATCAGTTTTTACGATACCATGTGATTTTTTTTGTCTCCAATATATTTATTTTACTTTCAGAATTTTTTCCAGTTTAAGATCACTTCTTTTTTCTTTAATTTGATAAAATCACAAAAAATATACAGCTCTTCTTTTCGCAGTTGTATACATCCCTCCTAGTATTTCTAGACCGTAAATTAATTGCTGCAAGAAAACAGGGCACTTAATGAGTTATGGATTAAGAAAGCAACAGATATTACTCCTCTATAAACACCAAATCAGTCTGGTTTTGGTAAAACTGTGTTATTGAAGCAGCTGCACATCACCAACTGCATAAGCTAAACTTCTCTCACTATTGAGTCCAGCAGTGATGATAAAGCATGGAGGTCTGCGCCTGCTCCCTAATCTGCCAGCAATCAAAGAAGGCCAATTCTTTGAAACCGAAACTTGTGGATATTAGAAACTGCTGGCGACTGCCAGAGCTCTGAGGCATTTCCACTGTTTAAAAGGCAGCAATCACCTCCAGCCTATGTACAGAGCAAATGGAGAAATGGGAAAATACCAGCAAAGTTTCAGTGTTATACCCAAATTCACAGCAAGAGTTGAGCTGCAGGAGGCAATGGAGGTCCAAACCCAGAAGGTAGATGTTCTGCTCGGCTTTATGCTGGCAGAAAGCCCAAAGAGGTGGAGCTGGAGAGATAGGGATGAAAATGAGGAGGAGCAGGAGATGAAGGAGCAACGGGGGAGAGAGCTGTAGCTCCAACCATCTGCCAGCCTTCAGAAGCTGCCAAAAAAAAGGTCTCCAACTGTTTATCACTTCTTCTTAGGCCAGCCTCACTCTGACTATGTTTCATGTCCTCTTCATATTTCGTCCCAAATTATGTCAGCTATTCACACTGCTGCCTTTCGCTACATCATCCATCAGAGATAAACTCAAAGTTTATTTCTGAAGGAAGATGGAAGCACCACCTCAAGGCCAGTGGGAATTTTAAGAATCGTCTAGAATGGAATTCATCATGACATTTTGATGTTATTCTGAGGAATGATAATTTACAACAAAATTAATAAAAATAGATGTTCCTGAACAATCCCTGAAGACAAACTACGATGTGTTAGCAAGAGAAATTTATATCTTTAATGGCCAAATTGTGACAATGACACATCCATCCATCCATCCACTGGTTATTTTGAGTTGTGAGATTTGAGAAGTCTCTGACACCCTGCATACATCCAATGCTCTTTCCTGGTCATGTTGAGGGTGGTCCTGGCGTTTTGGCTTCATTGGTCATTTATGAAATGCCAGAATAGCTCTAAGTTGTGCTCAAGGCAGCACTATTTGGTGGAAGAGACTTAAGCCACCTGTCACAGGAATGAAAACAACTAGTATCTCAACCATTCCAAAACTCTGGCTTTGATTGAACCAGATATCCTGCGGAGCAACTTGCATCTAGGAGTCCATTTTGGATTACTTAAACTCAGCATCCTATTGGAGGAAACAAGTTTACTCAGTAAAAATAAAAATTTAAATTTTGTACATGTGTTTACTGTCTGCTTGATTGGCTTTAATCAGCCAGCAAACACCACATATGATGTTGTCCCAGATGCCTTTGCTGCTGTGTTAATCAGTTCACCGGAGAACATGGAGCAGTAGTTACCTAATCAAGTTGAGTGAAGATGGTTATTAATTAGAATGAGCTGATTTCTCCAATAGGAGGATGTTATTCCACATGACAGACTTTCTAAACATGTAGAATGAACCAAAAGGTATTTGTTTACTCATCAATCACACCCACCCGTTGATTCATTCCTAAAGCTCTTCAAGGCATTAGGCCATTTCTCATTTAATTCATCATCTGTGTGTCTCCAGCCTTCTAATTCCTCCTCCATCTGATCATTAATCAGAGTGTCTGTCTGTCTATAGAGGCAATTACCTATTAATCCATCACTCTCCATTCAGATTCTATACATCTGTCTATCGTCCATCCTTCCATTCAACTATTTACACCCTAGCTTTATCTGCTGGTCTATCCATCCATCCATCTACTTCCATGCTTCACTATTCAGGCTCTACCTTCGATATTTATCTTTATCCTGTTCTCGTATGTTATATCATCGTCAGCTGAATTTCTTATCCATACATCATTTATTCACCCATTCATCACACTGACTGTATGTACACTACTCAAAAAAATAAAGGAACACTTTGTAATCAGAGTACAGCATCAAGTTGATTAAACTTGCAGGATATTGATTTGGTCAGGTATGTAGCAGAGGGGGTTGTTAATCAGTTTCAGCTGCTTTGGAAATTAACAACAGGTTCACTAGTGGGGCATCAACGAGACGATCATCAAAACAGGAATGGTTTTACAGGTGGAGGCCACTGACATTTTTCCCCTCTTCATCTTTTCACTACTGTTAGCATGAGGCGCTACTTGGACCCTACAGAAGTTGCACAGGCAGTCCAACTCCTCCAGGAAGGCTCGTCAACACGTGCCATTGCCAGAAGGTTGCTGTGTCTCCCAGCACAATCTAAACAGCATGGAGTAGATTCCAGGAGACAGGCAGTTACTCCAGGAGAGCTGGACAGGGCCGTAGACGGTCTACAGCCCATCAGGAAGGTTTTTTTGCTAACCACATTGAGTTTTTTTGCTAACCACATTGCTATGTAGATTTGCATGATTGTCCCAGGGCCTTTCAAAGTAATTAAAGAGGAACATGTTTAATTAGTCTGGATTCCTATTATCCCGGTAATACAAAGCCTGAGGCTTTAAAGCCCGAGGCTTTTGGTGGAAAAGGGGCTATAGCTTTTGGAGGAAGTGCTGGTATTCTGTATACTGTTCCTCCTGATCTGGAACTACCTTAGCAGAAGAATGGAGGAGCAGAGCCTAACTCCTCGTTGGCAGTTCTTCAAGCTGAACAGATGAGTGGTGGAGGAGACATGGATGCTCCTCAAAGCACCTCCAGCTGTTTTGTTTGGCGCGGCTCTGTTCTGGTCCAAGTGGCTATGGATGGGGGCAGAGGTTTGACCCAGATATCACAAAAGCAGGATTATGGGTCTGGATCAGTGTCTATAATGATTATTTCAGCATCCATCTGCCTGCTGACTCAGCTGTTTTCTCCACTAACCCAAGGAAATTGGCTCAGGACCAGAAATTCTAAATATATCATTAAACACAAGTTATTTCCTCTTCAGTGCAAACTTGGCTGGAACACATGACCGCCTGCAGAGGAACATCATGTCATTGTGTCATGTGTCTAATACAACCTCAGAGAAGGAAACTGGATTTGTCCAAAACCAAAGTGATGCCTCTGAACCTTCATATCTTAAACTGGGTCATTGAATCCAAATAAGTAGGATAGTTATGGCAGATGTTTTTTACTGGATTGTAAGCTTTGAAACAATGAAAGTGAAAAGATTTAATCCACCAAGAACTCATGGTAACGTCCATGATCGACTGACAGCAAAGAGATGTGGGGTTGATGCTGTAAGCCACTCAGGTTTTCTTTAGTGGTCTGATCCAATTAGTTGTCTGACCCAATCATTGGAAACATAATCTTGACATCAGTTTGTTCTACACTGATCTTTATCAGAGTCATGGATGTAGCTGAAGAAAAGGACCTGCCAACACAGTTTGAACTATATGTCACAATTTCCCCTACATTCTGCAGCTTTTCCTACAGGAGCTCATCCTCTCCTCATTCTTCCTGAACTGAATCTACAAAGCACTTCCCTACTGCCTACTGATGTCCCTCTGACCATCAGTAGGCAATGCAGCGGCAGTATTTTGCCTAAAGATGCAACATCCGAGACAGACACAACAATGGTTTGAAACCATGAACCTCTGGTTGCAGTAGGTGTCACGTTTTTTTATACTGTAATGTATCCATATGTTCTAGTATTTGATCTGAATAGTTTGGATCTATCCTTCATGGTTTGGCCTTTTAAATCTGTGATTAATTAGACTTTTTTTCTGTCCTCTGATTCCATCTGTTAACAAATAACAGCTGGGGGTTTATAAAATTAATGTGCTCTGAGTCTTATTAATATACATATTTCTAATGCACTATTATAACTTTGATGAAAACCGCTCCTGTTCTGGTTTTGAACAATATACCATGAACCCTCTTATTGGTCCAATGTTTCATTTACAATAAACACTCAAATTAATTAGATACATACTGTATACTCATATAGAACAACCCAAAAGAAAAAAAAGAAAACAAAAGATATAAGTCTACCCCCTCAAAAACTAAGAATAAGCAATTCATTATTTACATGACATAAGACATGAACATAAAACATCTCTACCTACCCAAATAGAAATAAACTCATTCAAGTCTGAAATATCCTACAAAAGGAAAACTCTGTCCCAAGACCTGCAGCCAGCAGGTTCTGAATGTCAGTTCATCATCTACAGAACCTGCCTCCTTGATTTGATTTCTCCTGGTAAGTTAAATGCTCATCTTTGCCTGAGCAAAAAGAAACAAAAAAAAAATTTACCAGACAAATATTCCTCCATAGTGCTGATGTATATCTAGGAACAAAAATAAACAGATCATTATTAAAACTGTGTCCTAAACCAGCCACCCTCTTTTTCAACAAGGAGAAGAGAGGAGCTTGTCTGGGACATCCAGAGATGCTGTAGCGTTTCCTCAGCCTGACAAAAGGCACACTGTGATCAATACATGCCACATATCTGCTCGTGGCCACGGCCCCATGCACCACCCTCCACTGGGGAGCAGCACATGCCAACAATATAGAGGGAGGACAAACTCCCTGTAATAATCTTTTAATAATGGATAACAATAATAGATTGTCTTTGTATTTAGTTAAAATTTTGCTGGTTCTAAAATCTACTGGTTTCGCCTTTTATTGTAAGATGGTCCCTAAGGAGAACCTTAGGGACCATCATTTCTAACAGTCACTCCTGATTGGTTCCTATTGAGGCAGAAAGACAGATCACAGACTGCAGGTACAATTACCTTCTTTATATATATAGAATATGCTAATCTTACCCACAAGTATTCCAACTCAGAGGATATGCTACAGGTTGTCTGACTTTTCAGCTTTTCGATTAATAACAGTGAAATGGAACGTTACTGTTTTCAGTACCTAGTTCCTTTTGGTTCCAACTGTTAAGTCACACTGAAGATATGATGTCAGTGACTGTCAGTCAGTGACTGGTTTGGAACAGAGCTCTCAAGTATTGATCTGAGCTTGAAGCAAGATTTGAGCACCGAGGGTACAATTATACTTTAAATGAAAAATAGACTAAAAAAGACAATTTTAATTTCTTTGTTAAAATCCTTTCATAAGAAAAAGAAGCGATAATGTCTGCCAAATTATACACCTTAACGATCAAGGTTGGTGTGTTTTTCTCATTTTTGGTGTGTATGTATCTTTTTTATGTTTACAAGCTGATTTTGCTTTATTATTCACAAATGTAAGGAGCTGCTTTTTGAGCTTAAGTCCATCAATTTTGACAGTCATCATTAATGATAAGATAACATCCAGTGCTAAGCTGTTCCTGATCTTTGTCTTTTTATGCCAACCATGGACACAAAACAGAAAACACGGCATTGGCAAGGAAGTGAGGAAAGGCAAGAACCTGTCCTTTCAACCAGTCACCTTTGAGGAAAGCAGACCAATGTCTTTATCTAAATCAATTAGAATTTATTTAGGTTTAATAACTTATGTGGAGTTCGTGTTTTCCCAGACACTACTTACCCTATTCTTGAGTCAGTGGTTTTCAACCTTTGAGACATTAGCTGACCCATCAAGTATGATATAGGGTACTTGCGTTAAATATATTATTTATTGTTATTGCTATTATTATTAATGTCAAATACAATAGTCCTTGTTATGAATAATTATATGATGATTATTAATGTGAGTATTATTACTGTTGTTATTATTATTTTTGTTTCCTTGCATATTATCCAAATATTCATAAAAGCACATCACTCACTGACTGATTAATGCTACTTTAAACTACGCAGGAGCCAATCAAAAAGGCCACTAACTTCTATTCAAACTTTTATTATCAATAAAACAGCCAGTTGGAAACAGCTTGCATTTAAACATTCACAACAACAATTTATCAGAATAGTGAAATAATCATTCAAAATTGTTTCAAAGAAATTAAGCTGGATTTTTAAAATTGGTAGAGCAAAAGAGTAGTTTCTCCACTATAGGCTTCAGTGAGGTTAGTTTCAGCCGTAGCGAGCCTAGCCCCATCAAATCCAAGTGACTGTGGTTCTTAGACTGTATGTGGAGAACCTGACTGAAACACTGCTCAACAAAATCAGTGGTCATTTAAGCAAGAAGAGGCACCCTGGTCTTCTCCCTGTAGACTACTGTTTATAATTCCTGTCATTTTTGGGCAATATGCTGCCTTTTTAAAATTTATCCTCCACCCTCCTGCTTCATCTCCAGCTCTATCATTCCCTCCTCAGGATTCAGTCTCTATTCACCCGTCTCCTCCTTTTCACTCCTAACACTTTATCATGTCCCTCTGAATCAAATCCATTATCGCAATGGACTCAAACCTTCTCAGCAACTCAGAATAATAATGATAAAGATCATAGATTTCAGTGACAGTTGACAAATAAAGTATAAAAAATACATAAAAAAAAAAACGAGAAGGATAATGATTGAATAAATTATTTTTAAACCAGTTATTAATGTAGGAATAAAACAAAAAACAGGGTGTATATTTGTATTTGTATTATAATTGTCATGATGTTACAAAGTTCTGACCCAAAAATGCAGAAAACCGAACAGAGAGACCAGGGGAAAGGTTTAACGGATTTTATTGAAGAAGTAAAATAAGGGGAGAAGTGTTGCTCTGAACACAGCTCAGCCAGAACTGCAAAGTGAGGGGAAGACACAGCGGTTAGTTCAGGCTCAGTGGGGTCTTGACTTCTGTCTGTGTGCCGTGGTTCCAGTGTGGGCTGATTCGGTGGAGGGCCGAACAGGTTTTACCCAGAATGCGGTTGATTGTTGCAGAACGGAGAAAACTGAGATTTCCTGCGGTACTCGAACAGGTCCTAGTGGAGAATAATCCCTTTCTCAGTGGAAAGGTCAAAAGATCTCTTGGGGAAAGTGGATCCAAACCTCCTGTTTGAATCCCAGCTCAGTTTGAAGCTCAGTTTATCCTTACAGGATGTAAAGGTCCGAGAGATCCAGTTAGCAGGACAACTTCCTGCCAAGAGCCAAAGACAAAACAAAGTTAAACTCAGGTTGACAAAAACTCAGCTTGGCTCAGCAAACTCAGCTTGGATAGAGTACCATAAACTGGCAAACACTCTGGTGTCGAAGTACTGTAGTGGCAGTCAGCAGCTTAAGAACACTCCGTTTAACGAGGAAACCATCCGCAGGTGTGTGAGGAGGCGGACCAGAACCAGGCGCTTCCTGGTGGATGAAGGTAGACAAACAGACACAAAACAGGAGTCCTGACAGAAATGGCCTCATTATCTTTTTCAACTTTGAAAACATCCTCTCTAAAGAAGTGCTTACTTTTGCAATAAACATCTGATTTTGTGTGGTTAGTCAATGAGAATTTTGACTTACCGTGAATCCTCTAATATTGGCCTGTATTCCATTAGCAGCCGGGTCTCTAATAATGGCCTGTCTGGCTGTCGGCGGAGGTAAATACTGGCCGGACTCTTATAGAGGCCGGGGCTATAATTAGAACCAACAATGTTCCTGGGCCGTCCTCAACAACTTGTCATAGTAACATACAAGTACTACAGGGGGGACATATTTGCTAACGAATCCAAGCCATTAGCATGGGAAGTCCCATCCTTAGCACAGACAGTGCAGCAGACAGGAGGTCGGCTTGTTTTGTTTTTATGACCGAAATTGCGGAAAAAAAACACGTGAAGTTTCACCAGCTACAAGTGCGAGGTGCGCGAGAACGCTGGGACCCTTTTTCCACCTGGATCTCCGCTATTTTTCACCGTCATATCCCTCCGTTGTCGGACTACTCGCCCCCACTTCCTCACCGCCTCGGCCGTATCTAGACCCACAGTCTATTATAGCGCGGACCACGCTTCAATATTAAGCATTAATAAAAATTTCTGTGTCAAGCTCATTGTGACACACTGCTGCAGGAGTATAACCAGGCACACAATCATTCTGATCTTTTTGTATTGCCGTGCAGAAAAATTGCAGCTGCTGGAAGATGTCTGAATAATGTTCTGTATACCGTTATGTTAACTGTACTTTTTCAATAAATTAACCTAGTATTTTATAGGTTCAAAGAGACACAAAATCTCATTTTCTTTTCATTCTCCTGGTAGTCTGTTTTGATCAAATAGAAATAGAGGCCTGCCTCTAATTCTGGCCTCCTTCCAATAATGGCCTGGACCAAGATGTACCTGAGTGAAATAAAGGCCCCGGCCTATATTAGAGGATTTACGGTAATTTTAAATGATAAAGTAGGCCGATTACCTATGGAGGTACAGGTGTATCATTGTGGACAGTCTGCCTTTAATATTCTGTTCCAAGTCTGGGATGTCATGATGGGGTGATCTAAGGAGTGTTACAAACCTGCTGTAAACTTACTGTTTCCAGTCCAGTGTTGTACCTGTGCTGCCTGAGTCTAGTAACACTGAACTTGACACCTAAAGGAAAGTTGGTTTAGTTTACACACTTTCTGCATCCTACACAACCTTTATATGACCAATCTCTTTCCATCATTCCTCTTTCCCTAATGAGGTAGCATTAGCTTAACTTAAGACATGCTCTAGCTTCCATGTGATACCACATTGCTTACCTCTCTCTGTACATATGTCAAGGCTCAAAACAGAGGACCCAGTAATCAAGGCAGAGAGACAGATTTCTTAAATAGGCATTTATTAAAGGAAAAGTCCAGTCATGTTCACAATTTAAACTTCTGAAGTACTTTAAATATAAAATGACTACATACTCTTCACTAAATTATAAGTATTTTTAATTAGGAGTAATGTTTGAATATGCTTTACTGGAGGCATTCATGTTCGTCAAAGAACAATACTGCCACCCACTAGTTTGTGACATCAAGGTGGGTCAACCTGGTCTTAAAGTTCAGTGCATGCCCAGAGAAGGAGGGGGATTTCAGCTGCCAACACTATGTGGTGAACGCTTCACAGAGAGTTCCAGACGCTGAAACCTTGAAGACTGCAGAACTTGATGCTGAACTGTTCCAAGCAAACGAATCAAGCCAGGACTATGCAGAAGGCAAAGCCAAAGTCAATGTCAAAGAGGTTTACAAGAGTTAGAGCCAGAGGATCACAGATCAGAAGAGGTACTGAGGGGAAATATAGCTCGGTGTCAGGAAGTACATCCACATTCGGTCAACAGGCAGAATCCAGCAGGAGTTTGAAGACAGGTCAGGAAAACAGATCAGAACAGGAACAGCTAGGCTCAGAGGTCCAAAGGCAGAACGAGTCAGGATCAGGCGATCAGAACACAATCAGGTACGCTAGAGAACTCTCACCAAAGGCTCGAATAATCTTGCACTGATGACTGGGAGTAGGTAGGGTAAATAGAGACTGGAGCAAGTGACAGAGATGAACGGTATGAGAAACTGGGCAAAGCTAGACAGGTGAATGGAATGAACAATCAAGCAAATCACCATCGGCAAGATCATGAGGATCATGGAGATCATCAATATATCCAGGATGCTTTTTAACAAAAGGTATTTTCTCTGGAACCCCTCCTTTACTCTGAATCAGATACCAGCCATAAAAGAGCACCAGTCTATGCTGCTGTGTTGCTTCTTTGTTGCGTTGGTGTCTCTGCAGCTTACATCACTATAGGCCACTTTGCAAATAAAGACCTTGCTCCCATTGATATGCTATTCTATTGTAATGGACTGAATCAAACCATGTTGATATGACCCTACCTCTTATGCCCTATACAGATTAGGCACTAATGGAAAGGAGGCATTTGTTGAGTTTAATTCAGTTATCTATGCAGTGCCAGCACATGCCATCTCAATGCACTTTACAGGGACAATTCAACCACATTAGTTTTCTATCTAAGGAAAACCAGCTGATTGTGTCAACTCTTGACTAAACAGAGCTGATGCAACTCCACGGCGGAACTAGGCTCAGTTTGTTGGCCTTTTGCAGAGGCAGACTAGATGTTAAATGAGATAGAAAAAGACACACAATAGGAGCATGATCTATAAATACTTTCTTTGTCACAAAAGAATCACACTAATCACACTAATCCCACAGACAGCTGTCTGGGAAAGAACCAGTTGAGAGGACAAGCTCTGAGTCTGTTTTCATATAAAACATTTAAAAGAGAGGACATGTAGTTAGTCACAGTAAAAGTTGAGTGCATAGCTAGTTAGAGGGATACCCAGGCATTCTCTGGAAATAAGGTGTAAGAATGGCATTAACTTGAAATTAATATATTTTGCCATTAATCAGCATTTGTTGGGCACTGAACTCTTCAAAGGTTCTTGATGAATGCTGGTCCCTCTACCTGCGTGTAAGAACCACTCCGGTAAGCTCTCTTCCAGCCTAATCCATGCAGATCAATTGAGAAGAAAAGAAAAATAACATAGCAGTCTGCTGGCTTTATATTGGCTATATTGCTGTTTCATCTGAACTGATTATAGGTTCTATACAGTGTGTTCAAAATTAGATTTTTCCTAATGCTGAAGTATTGGTTTTGGTCAGTTTTTCAACAGTAAACACTACCTATTATTCAGAGCTAAGGAGATCATCTTAAACATCGTTTCTATATGAATCTGGGGCTGAAGCAACATCAGTCGATGTACCAAAGTGACATCAGCTGGTCGTGTTAGACTAAAGGTCTTTTTTTCTTGAGGTTTCTGGTTGACAATGTGAGAAATAAAGGTGTTACTGTTCATCCTGTTAGAGGTTGCTCTGATATTGCAGAACCATAACTGAAACATTTCCTGTTTGAACAGATTTCTTTCTGACACATATAGTCCAAAAGTTTGACATCAACACATCTGCATCTATTTAAAAGATTTATGCTGCCACCCACAAAGAATGTTTTTAAAAAGCTTTATTGCTTTGGTCTTGAAAGGGTTTAAAGGGACAGTTTATGGGGAAGTTCTGAGATTGGAAAATCCTGAAATGCCTCTATTAATGGTAAATTGTAAATGGCCTGTACTTATATAGCGCCTTGTTTCAAGTCAGTAGACTTGACCAAAGCGCTTTACACTACATTCCTTCACCCATTCACACACACACTCACACACTACAGCTGTGGCTACCATCATCCAGTCCGCATGCAGACGGGAGTCATAACAGGCAGCCCGGGCCACAGACGGCTACGCTCTACCCCTTCTATTCATTCGGCTAGCCAATCTAAATCGTTCAATTCCATTTCGAGAGCGAGATCATCTGTGGTAGCAGCACTAGACATCTTCCAGGCATGTGAGTAAAACTAGCAGCAGTTCAGCGGACAGGAAGAATAAACGGTAGCCGGCGGACGCGGATGACGTCATACATGTGCCACTTCTTTTGTAAAAGATAAAAATCTAAAAAATATAACCGCAGATGTCTGGAGGACAGTGATTCGCGTACATGTTATGAATGCTGGCGTAACAAAAAGAATAAATTATGAACAGTTTAGTTTGTGCATTCAAGTCGATTGCCCATAGGTTGACGTTACTTGGATAGAACCTGAATATCTTCAGAACGGCTCAAACTGACACAAGACTTATATGGGTGAGTAGAACTTGATGGAATAACATATAATCAAGGGCCCAATGTAAAAAAAATCGCGTTCCCCTTTAAGTAGACATTTGCAGGAAAATCAAAACTCACAAAACAAATATTTCCAGGCATTAAAAGTGTAAAGCTCTGATCATTCTGTTTAAGGCTCAGCACTAAATGGGACCTCAGTGATCAAATCAGAGGAACCTGATCTGCATGACAATGAGCAAACAGTAATGTCACAACTTACTCAGATAACAAATGTGTGTCAAAACATTGGTGCTTTCTCACATTTCTATCTGCACATTTACACTACTATTTACACTACTGTGTAAAAAATGCATTTTATTATAATTTATAGAATGTGACTTTTATGGTTCTATTTACTCTCCTTGTCCAACAAGTAGCTTATTTAAATTTTAAATACAAAAAACGAAACAACCTAAATATGAAACAACTCAATTTATTTAATTTTTTATCATGTATTCTGCTGCACAATAATAAAAAAAGAAAGAAAAACAATCACCGGCGCTCAGTATTACATTTTTTACTACAAAACAACAGTCCTAACAGTTTTTTTGTTGATATTATGTAAATGAGAATAAGTAATTTCATAAATATTTATAGTGACGAGGAAAAAAATATTTGTTAAAAGTTCACTCTGTTATTTTTTAGGGAGTGATTAATGAAAATACTTCTCTCAGAGCAAAACAAAACAACAAAATATTCTTGATTTTGTAAACGGTTTTCAGCATCTACTCTGCTCAACAGATGTACACAGCACATCTGCAAACACTCGTTGTGAGAACAGGCTTTTCATAAGTGTTTCTTCCATGTGCAGCACACACCTTTAGTCATGTAGTAATTTTTTTTGTAGCAAAAGTGGCTCCTTTTTCTTTAACTGATCCAGCTTTAGCATTGGGTGGGTCAATGAGTGCAGAGGCTTCTGTTCGGGGCAGGGGCTCCTTCTTCTCAATGCATTCCTAACTGCTCAAGAGACATCTCTCTTGGTTTTCTGACATACGGGTCAGAGATGGATGAAATGTCCTGGATATGGGCAGCCATATTGTTGGCCATCGAGTCATCCCTATGATGTTTGGTGTTGTAGGCTGTGTAAGCTCAAGCTATTTCCTCATCTGAAGATGTATCAGCCTCTCGGTTGTATTTCTCCCCTCCTTCCTCCTCAGATTCATCCGCATGCTCTTGTTTCTCCTGAGCTACTTAAAATATCTCCTCCAGGATCTAATGGATGCTGAATCCTCTGCTTTTGGCTTAAGCAAGAAACCAACTAGGGATACTTTGGTTCAGGATACCTTTATATCCTTCACACTATTTTTATCCTTCTTATCTCTGATGATGTTTTTTTTTTTTGGAGCTTGTGCTTTAGCCACACACAAACTCTGCAGACAGACCAATTCCGTCTTTCATAGATTTACACACTTTCAGTATAGTGACAGACTACATTGTAGCCACAGCAACCCTAGGGAACACTGATAAAGCAGGGCTGCCATACATATGCACCACCTTCCCCTATGACCATCATTATTGGCAATGAAGGTTAATTGTCTTGCCCAAAGAATTAGTTAGATCTGTAGGTGAACTTTTAGTTGTAGGACAAGCTTCTACATCCTCCTAAAGTCTTGCCACAGAATTACGAGGAGAAGTAGTACTTGATGGGTTTTGGTGGTTCTCTCTATCTGCAGCACCTGAACAAAATATGCCAGACTAATGAAATGTTTTTAAAGTAGCCTACCTCCTGTCAGTGCTCCTGCTGCAGACAGTATAGCGATAACAACCACAGAAATTGGATGTTGAAGCAGGAGTCCAACATTAGAACCAGAACACATCCTGATACAGAGACTGTTTCTTAGGAGGAAAATATTTCTTCTGATTTTCTCACCTTTGTTTTTTTTTTTTTAAATATAACCCAAGCTTGGATGGGCATTGTTCAGAATTCACTAAAACATGTGCCTTTTTTACCCCTTCACATTGATGTGTGAAATATAGAGGAGAAATATTTTGGAGACGGTTTTCTAAATGTTGGGGCTAAAACCAAACAAAACATCAAATACCTCTGACTTAAACACCGTGTCCAGCTGAAGAACTTTTCAGCACCTCTGCACCAGCTCCTGGGGGCTCTTCAGGTCCAATCTGGGCTGCAGGCTGATTAAAGCTCCTCTCTGTCCAAAGCAGCACAATCAGAACAGATCTGTCCCTTTCAGCCTTCTAACTGTCTGTTTTAGACAAAAGAGGTATCACCACTCACTTTCTGAAGTAGGCTCGATTCTGCTGAATATTTCATAACCACTTCTACTTTTACAGGAATCAGAAATATTTAGAGATATTCAGCTCATGAAAGCAGGGAGAGAAATGTCAGATTGTTGGTTTCTGGTCCTGTTTGATTCAATTTAGTTTATATATATATATATATATATATATATATATATATATATATATATATATATATATATATATATATATATATATATATATATATATATATATATATAGTGCCATTTCAAAAAGTTCTGTGAGGTGCTGTTAAAACATGTTGTATTTTCCTTCCACTTCAAACCAATGCTCTGCTTTGTGTTGTTTCTGACCCATTAAAACACCAACAACATGCAGTGAGATCTGTGCTTTTAAAAGGAGAGAAAGTCTTAGGAAGGATCCCTGAGATGGAGCAACATCTGATTTATTTTTTCTTTTTTTTACAGTGTCCTTTCTGGTGATGTGGCAATAAGAATAATTGTCTTGATGCCATAAAGAGCCCAACAGATTTTACTTTCACAAGTGGAGCAGTACCACTATTGCCATGGTGTTCCGCTAGATTTATGCATATAAACATCTGATTTCTTACTGCTAATTACTGATTTCTTACTGATTCTTACTGATTTCTCACTGATTTCTAAAGATTCTGGTTTGCTCTTTCATGCCATCTTCTTCACACATTGAGGTCTGTTTAAGGAATAAAATCAATGGTTCTCATCCAGGTGCCTTTCCGGAAGTTGTTGAAAGATTTTAAATCAATCTAAAAAAGAAAACTAAAAGGAAAAATTGGTCAGACCTTCTTATAATAATGTTACTATAACTGGGGCTGCAGTTCACCCCTACTGTTGGATGCGCCAGAAACTGCCTGTAACTTACTGATGTTCAAATTCCAATTTCAAATTCCTCAATTGTAGACTTATTCAGTTTTTAGGGTTCTGGTCAGAGTGTTATATTTCAATTATGATGTTACTACTTAGTATGTCATGTGGTTCTAAATATTTTTTAATCTTTTTTTTTTTTTTTTTTTTATCCTAATTTCGTCTTATTCTGAGCTTTTTTATTCCTTGTGGGATTCAATAACAGTTTTTAAAAATCCTGGTTCAGGTTTGGCTCTTTTGTTTGGATCTCATGATAAGCAGGAGGTGAAATGGGTCAAATGCTGATTTATTTTGAGGCTTGGTGGAAGTTCAATCCTATCAGGGCTGAAGGTGGTGGTGCCCCCCTCATGCATAGTGCTTGTTGGCTTTGGTTGGACATCCATCAGTAGAAGGTGTGCCACCTTTGGGCTTCCTCCTTCTGACTCAGTGAGTCAGCAGCTGGCTGCTGGAGGCCAGAACCAGGACCTGGGCTGATTATTTGAGTTGAACTGTCCACATTTCCACGGCTCACTGAGCACTGACTCTATTTTAATCTCATTCTTTTCTTAATTATTGCAGCCTTTCAAACTTCTGCTCTTAACCGTGTCTAAAGAAAGACAGGGGGAAACCAGTAAATTGGATTCTAGGACATGTTGTCATTTTTTTAGACGTGATACTGTTTTCCAGAGATAAAAATCCCCCAGTTAAAAAGAATAAAGCGAACTTTTTGAAAACTGTTTATCCCAGTGTATCTTTTTTCATGAGCTGCATCATGATACAAAAGAACAAAAAGTGAAAAGTTATTTGAGACAATAATTTTTGCTGCTTTTAATGAATATATATGTAATTTTTTTTGCTTTCTTTCATCTCCATAAACAGTTGGTGTTTGCTGGATCACAGAGGGCTGGTGCGTGCAGTCTTTGGGCCAGAGGCAGTTCCACCCTAGCCTCTGTTAAACCATAGTTTTTATTCATCTAATATCTTGATCTGCTTGGCTAAATATTCAGTTTGTTCAGCTCACTTTAATTTCTTTATATTTTTCCTATGGGTTTTTTTGTTAATACTTTAATCTATCCCTTTCTTTCCTTTGTGTCAATATATTTTACCTTTTAATAACTTATTAAAATCATTCATCAGACTCAGATCTCCTACTACATATTCAAAATATTTATGAATTTTCTTGTTTCTCTGAGCTTTGGTTTTGATTTTCTATAAGAAGCACAAATGTATCATGCCTCCTCTCTAAAGCTCCACCTGTTTAATTCCAAGGATTGACACAAAATCTCCCCCCACCCCCCTCTACACCTTAAACCAAACAGAACCTTATTCTATATTTACTGGGTTAACCAGATCCAGTTGACTCTTATTTGCAGGATTTACTAAAGTTCAGTTGGAACCAGAATATGTTGCTGCTGTTTGTTTGTTCTGTGCAAACAGAATCACTCAGCTTGTTAATCCCCTAAGGGCCCAATTGCTTTGAAGGACACTCATTAATCAAACACACATGGATATCATCTCTGGTATGAAAAGAATCAATTATTACAAAATAAATTAAATATAAAAGGAGTTTCGCACCATTCAGCTATTCAAAATGTGGTTCTCTGAGCTTCTGATGCTGCAGCATGTTTCCTCTGCAGATGTTTTTGTCTCCAAAGAATAAAACCCTTGCAAAGAGGACAAAAGCAGATTCCATCACAAACATCTGCTATGAATCAAATAGTATTTCAGTAATCATCAGTAGATCAGAAGAAATTAAATCAGTTTAATAGTAATTATGAGACCTTGAATTATTAGAGAACAAATTTGATCATGTTATGTATTAGATCTGGTCTGGTTTCTGACCAGTTAGTAGATCTCTGGATCCAGTGAACATCACCATATGGAAAATTGTTTCAATATCAGGAAGAAACTGTTGCAGCCCCACATCATGACTGTAAAGATGTTCCTTCTTCTTGCTCTTCCCCTCAGACCAGAATAGATTATTTAAGCTCCTGCGGATTATTTAAATTCACAGAGAAAATTGATGTTATTGGATGCGATCCATAAGATGCAACTGCAGAAGTAAGATCCAGAATAGAATTTAAAATCAAATATAAAGCCCCAAATAACCCAGCTCCATATTATATTAAAGATTGAATTGTTCTTTATGTTTCTAACACACCACTACACTCTCAATCTGCAGGTTTGCTAGTGGTTCCTAGAATTTCTATAAGTTTTACTTATCAGTCTCCTCTCCTGTGGAACCAACTACCTGTTTTAGTCTGTGAGGCAGGCACCCTGTCTACTTTAAGGCTTAGATTAAAACTTTAAACACAGAGTGATGTTTGCTCAGTCACTGGGTGAGTAGACATGAAGGTGGAGGTGGAGCATTAACAGCTTGGTCGGTGGGAGAAAATTTAGTCCAGAGAGACATTTCTCCTTGGTTCTGCTATGACTCTAGCCTCGTAAGGCCATCCTGATCTCGCAAGCTTTCAAGGTTTGACTCGCAGATCAGTCTGGCTACTTTCCGTTAAAGAAAATTTGGAGCAGTTCACCAAACGAACGTCCAATCAGCGTTGGCTTTGAGGCGGGTTGAGGTGTGACGCAACGAGAAGCGCGACTGTTCAGTCTAAAGAGCATGGCGGCTTCAGCCGATAAAACTAGCGTTAGCGTGGCTATCGAGCAAGTTTTATCAGAATTACACTGTATTTCTTCACTTAAAGAGTAACCTGGCGGAGTCAGGTTACTATGACTCTACCTGACTCATACCTCATGCAAAATAGTCACTTATACTGACCTATTTTTTAATATTTGTGCTACTATATGTTTAGGCTGCTTAATGACATAGGGATCACTTCTCCTCATTCTGCTTCATTCCTTCTCTATTCTCCCATTCTGCAGTATTTATTAAGTTCCATACATAACCTTATTTTCTTTCTGCTTATTCATGTTATAGTAGCTTCATCTGGTCTGTTACTGTTTGGCTGTGACTCCATCCTAAATAGAAATATTAGCTGTTGTGCTGCCATCAACATATTTGTTTATAGAGGTTGGAGTTAGGACCGTGTTTCAGTCCTGTTTCTTTTACTGTGACTAACTCTATGTGCTCTCTTTCATCCTCTGACATGGGAGCTGGCTCAGAGCCGATCTGCCAGGCTGTGTTTCCTGGAGGGGCCGTCTATGGAGCTGGTTGATAGTTGCCTTTTGTATCACTGCTTCCTTTTATATTTCTGCTTCCGTCTCCTTGAACCCCAGTCGGCCACAGCAGAAGGCTGCTCACACTGTGCCTGGTTCTGTTGTAGGTTTCTTCCTGTTAAAATTTTGTTTTTCCTCTAAACAAAATGCAATGAAAATGGTCACCGTAAACTCATCCAAGAGGAGCATGTATTGAAAGTCATTAACTGAAGGAATTTCTTAACCAATCTGTCTGTTTTGTCTCTGTAAAGTCCCTGAAATTACACGTCGTGAATTGGAGCTACATAAAAAAAAAACTAAAGTGAATGTAATTGAATTGAAAGTGCTGCTGTTTGTTTGTGAAAGCATATAAAGTGTAGTTCAATCACTAGTTTCCCTATTTGGCTGTTTGGGTCTTTGTGTCTGTCTGTTTGGAGCTGAGAACAAAACAGCTGACAGCTGTCAGCCTCCGGCCAACATCCAGCTCACTCCCAGGCTGACCTTCTCTGTGGTTCTGCTCCTGCTGAGCGGCTCAAGGGTATCCTCTGAAGTCTCACTCCATCCTCAGGTGGACAGATGGACGGCAGCTCAGCAAACAACGGATATTCCCTTCACAAAAACATCTGAAGATCTATTTTAGGAAAGCAAGCTGAAGACAAAAATTTATCAAATGAAGCATTTGGTCTCATTTGTTCTGATATGTAAACTGTGAATACAGCATAACTGCCACTGGCATAGCAAATAAGAAAAATGTCTCCTCATCTTCTCTCATTTTTAGACGCTGCTGAGGCCCCATTAGGTATGATCACCATTCTTTATTTGGGTCATTTAACATTTTACTGTCCAAAAACAATGTTACGCTACAGACATTCAGAACAAGGGGTACAAAGGAACAAGCGGAAAACCACAGCTCAAGCTGAGGCCCGCTTCCTTGAGTTTAGACTGCCCACAAGCTCCTGATTGGCCCATTGTCTTGTGTGATTGGCTGTCACCGCTGTCACTTTACAAACATCTGATACGCCACTGAATAGGGTCTGTGATTGGATGGTCAAACATGCTGCTAAGTTATATTAAAACATTGCTTGTGTCCCCACCACTTCTGAAATAAAAATTTCGTCCATGATAAATAACTTACATTTTTTATGTCATATATTAATTTTCACAGCTAACTTGCAGAGCCATGTTAGCGTCAGAAGAGTCATTCCATCCATGCCAAACTATGAGGGGTAAATAAAAATCCCCTTGTAGGAAAGAGAGGAGAGCATCAAACAAAGCCACATGAGGCATATGCCAGAAGCAGCTGATGGTCTGGTTCCCTCTGTCCTTCATCTCGTTGTTATTGCTTTCATTACCAGGTAAGATGCTTTGGGGACACTCTGAGCTCCCATCTGTTAAGCCTTTTCTTCAATGCCTGCTTCTCAGTCCTGCTGTAGGAGAGGGAGGAAACAGCTCAGCATGTAGCACTGAAGGCGTTTGATCAATGAGGAGTTTGTTGTGTGGGGCTAAACAATGACATCAGACAAACCTCTTAAGTCCATCTGTCTGTATTTTAGCCAGTCAGATAACACACCTGACAGGTAGAAGGGAACCTTTGAATCAGCTTGTGCAGTCTTGAGAGATTTGGAGTGGCTGTGCTTCCAGTAGTGTGAAGTACCTCCAGTCATGGACATCCAGAGCAGTAGGATGGTCACCTGGAGGGATGAATTAATTCTAGTCTTTGGTCTCACTTTCCATTGTAAAAGTGGCTTCTTTCTCTAGAGTTTGGTGCCTGGAATTAAATCACCTCCAACCGCAGACATGTAAGCGACATTTTAACTGTGTTGCTGGAGATCAGAGAAAGAGCAGCTATCAGGGCTCATCTATTCTGATCAGTCAACACTCTACACTAAATCAGAACATCTCCGAATCATTGTATTATTACAGATAGATACTAATCATCTGTAAATGCTTATCTCATAAATGCTTTTTCTACTAATGCAGACCGTAACCATCCAAATAAAAGTCCAGCCTAAGTATCACCTGCAGCATCTTCTCATTGACTTGTATGTGTGAGTGTTGAACAGGCATCTCACCCAGCATGCTGACTCTGTTAACACACAGTCAGGGAAGGGTTCATGTTTACTCTCCTGCAAACTCAGCAGGCTCCCTGTGTTAATCACGGACCTCCGTGTACTCATATATTTGATGAACGACCTCATCCATACTTTTATTAAAAGCCTTGATGTGTATCCTGCTCTGATTAAGAGTGCTTGTGTTTGTTAATCTCTGCAGTCTGAAAGTCCCTGTGTGTCCATACTTCAGAGCTGGCTGTCCTCTGACTGTCTTCTCCTTCCTAAATGATTTCCTGTAAGCAGATTTGCTGAACATTGCATTGCATTCTTTGGACTGGTTGTTCAGTTATAATTTTATCATTTTATTTTATTTAAATAGTGTCAATTCACACATCTAAGCACTTTACCAAAACACTTCAATCAGATAATACAGTATTGGTTCAATTTTTTTTATCAAACAAAACTCAGCTGATTGCATCACATGGTTGTCTCTGCAGGTTTTGCTCCCCCTGGTTGAGCATTTTTCCTCCATGAAAGCCTGTTTATCATGCATTGGATCCCTGCAGCTCCTGTACAGTTACCATAGTCTGGCCTTTCAGTCTAGGTGAGCGTTCATGTCATGGGAGATCTGCAGGTGGCATATCCTCTCTCTATGTTAAGACGATAGATTGAACCAGCTGGGTTTCTTAGTCTTCCCGATATTGTTTGTTTTTAAGGGCCAAAATCAGAGCCAAGTCTGATTTTTCTTTTAACTCATTAGTATCATCTTTCTGTTTTTTTTGTGTGTTTTCTTTTTGTTATTTCTACAATGACAGAAGCAGGTGGTCTCTACCATATTAGCAGCAGCTGAATGTGAGATGGTGATGTCCTTGTCTGCTGATAAATGTTGCAAAGTTCAAATGTTTGTATCAAAGCAATGAGCTTTTCAGTTTTATCTGTGTTTGTACTATTTCAAGCATGGCTTCCTGTCATGGCTTCTCGTTCATCCTGCCTGCTCAACAGCTTCCACTGGCTGACCCACTTTATGTCTCTTAAGCCTCATCGGAGCGGCTTTAGGAACAAAGGGTTGAATAAAGCTCTAAAAAGATAAAGAACACAAAGTGTGCTTAAGACTGTCATAGAAGAGAAAAATCCCTGTGAAACCTGATCTGCACAAATAAGAAGATGCTCTTAATAACTCCACCTCCATCATCCTTTAAGTTGTCCTGTTGTTTCCTCACTGTCTGTTCATATTGAATAAGTGCCCTGGTTTGATTCCATCTTATTCTAAGTCCTTTGGTCTGTGCTGGGAATATCCTGTTGTCGAAGGAGACCCCCTATGGTCTAAGACATTCCTTTTTTCCTATATTGCTCATGTCACAACGTCCAACCTCAGCTTAAGATCTTCAAGCGAGAAAATTCAGGTAGTGCTACTTAAATAACTGGACGGGATCAGTTCTTCTCAGATTGTTGGGATGACCCTCATTTGTCTTTGTTTATATTCACATCTGAACACTTCCTTATTTAAACCTGTTTCCTCATTCATGATCTCTTGAATATTAATGGATTTGTTTTCGATTAATCGGATCATTTAATGATCATTTGTCGTTTTCATCCTGTTTTAATAAGGTTTAATGATTTATACGTGCTTTGTGATTTCTTACTGAATAAACTTTACTTAACTGGAGGAATACTTGAAGATATAAGAAGGATGTGGCAACATTAGCAAATAATTTTTCCTCACACTTTTCTCATTAAGCTCTCTTCCTGTTGCACAAAGCAATTATTGCACAGCATTAAGTACAACAGGGTCTGGACAATGATGAATGGACTATAATAGATTTTATATGATGTAGGGGGGTTGGAGTGTCCTTTTCTTCCAGGTGTGCTTTGATTCAAGCCCCTCAGGTACATGATTACATTCTGTTTGTAAAACTCAATCAGACCTTTATGATCATAGTAAACAACACGCCTGACAAAATGCAGATTGTGAGGCGGCACCTCACTCCTGTGTAATGAGTCATTTCACTAGGTTGTAATCATCTCAGTGGCAGGGGACTTTAGCTCTCCTGTTACCAAAAACACTCATGTTCAACAGCATTTAACTCTTTTAAACATCTAAAGTTTTGCAGAAGTTGTTTCTGTCTTTCTATTATTTGCGGAGATACTTGAGGCTCCTTTATTTCAGTGGAAAGTTTTGACTTTGGTCGGCTATTAACTGCCTTGGTCTCAGATGCTTTAATAAAGTTTAATTTGAATAGTCAAAATCAAAGCCAAATGAAAAACAGCAAAAATTTGAAAAAAAAAACAAACACTTTTACTAAATGCTTTGAAGGCAGCTGCTCCTTATGTCTGCACATAAGCCTGAATTAGGCAAATTAATCAGCATATTGAAGAAGTCTTCATACTGCATTTTTTTACGGTCAAGGAATTGCCCTTTTTCCATGTTTTACATATATTTCTTATCTTGCTTCATATAAAAGTAATGAATTCTGCGTCTGTTCTTGCCCTGCATCTGCATGATCAGAGAAAACCAAAACCTTAGTTTGACCAGAACAAATTGGAAAAAACAACTCGTTCATCCTCTCAGGGTCCACCTCGACTCGTGAGGTCAGAGAGGTCAGGAGGGTCTTGTTAGGAATAACAGCTTGAGTTCTAACAAGCTGACTGGGGATGTTAAACTTGGTAGAAAATAATGGTGGAGAAAATATTTAAACAAAGAGGTTAGCTGGCAGTGTGTGAGTCGACTGTTTGTCTGCAGTCTTTTAGTCTACTCTGAACAGTGGTGTCAAAAGTACACACATTTGTTACTTAAGTAGAAGTATAGATACTGCAGTTTAAAAACACTCTGGTAAAAGTTGAAGTATAAACTTGACCTTTTTACTCAAGTAAATGTGAAAAAACATGTGCTCCAAAAACTGCTTAAAGTATAAATGTATAAAGTAACCTTTAAAAATAGGTACCAGTGTATAAATTGAAAGCTCAACTTTTTGACTATTTCAAAAAATTCTTTGAGATAGGGCCAAGGATGAAGGAGGTCTTGTTGGTCTCCGTCTCCATCTCCCGATACGCTCTCGCTTGTGTCCGGCCTTTCAGACATTTTGACATCTTTTTCTAAATCCGACATTTTAGCATGGCATAGACAATTTACGTTTGCAGTTTGAAGAACACCTGCTTGCTTCTGATGATTTATTTTGGCATCAGCATAAATTTGACGAATAGCTAACCAATGAGTGTTTGCTTTATATGACTCATCCAATTACACAGGTTCTTATTAGATGTGGGTGGCACCAATGATCTGCATTGGATGGCGAGCCAAGAGTAAAACGTTTGTTTTAAAAATGTAAGGCATTGAAAGTACAGATACGTGTGTGAAAATGTAGAAATCAGAAGTAGGAAGAAACATAAGTAACTGAGTAAAGATACCTAAAAAATGTACTTAAGTACAGTAACAAATTATTTGTAATTTTTTTTAACAGTGTCCTGTCTGGCAATGTAGCAAGAACAATAATTGTCTTGATGCCAAAAAGAGAGCCCAACAGACTTTGCTTTCACAAGCAGAGCAGTACAGCTATCGCATAGTGTCCCACTTGATTTATGCATATAAATAGCTGTAATATAATTCATGCAGGGAGGATTACAGATTATATGGAGACTGCAATGTAAGTAGTACAGGAAAGGAAAAACTGAAAAAAGGAGAATAGATAAATGAGAGAAGAGATAAAAGCGGAGATAAAAGGGAGATAACGATACAACATCTTCAGTCTGCTTCATCACCTGCAAAGAGATGTAAAAAGAACAGCACAACTAACGGATATAGTATAAGAGATACAATAAAGTAACACCTAGATACTGTCGCTGAAGTATAAGTAGTGTTATTTAATCTGACATGTATTCTGTGGTAGCTGAAGATTAGAATATGGGCTTTCTGTATGGAAGTGAATCTCCCAGTCCAGAGACAGGGAGCCAGACACAAAGCCCTTCAAACATCCACATCCAACCACCCCCACCGGAAATGTAATCCCTCCCCACCATGAACATTCAAACCACTCCCCAAACAAACAACGATAGACTTCCAGGCTGGATTAATTTCCACTCCCCCTCCGTTCATTCCCACTCCCCTTCCCCCACTAGCAGAGCGCAAACCCCTGAAGGGGTAAATTTCCATGCCCCCCCCACCAGCTCAACAGGCCCCGAGAGCCCCCAGCACACCAGAGGCCCCGGCAGAGCTGGACAGCTGGGCGTACGCCGGCCCAGACCCCAAGCAGCATACCCCAACAGAACCCCTGACACCCCACCGGGGCACCTGCCAAGGGCAACCCCAGAGCGACCCCAGTTCCCTGGACCCACTCCGGACCCACCCAGCGGCAGCTCAACTACCAAGACAGTAACCCACGTCTGTTGCCACGGAAGCCCCCAAGGGTACCTCAAATGGCAGCTGTAGGCCACCCCGAGGCATCCCAAGCCCTGCCCCGATTGCGGCAACAGACTTCGGGGTCAGATTCGCTAGGCACCCCACTCCGAGCACCCCCCAGAGCCCTAGGACCCAGTGACCACCAAACCAGCCCCCGCGCCCTGCAGGACGCGTCCCAAAGCCCCTGACTACACTAAGTGATGGAGCCGATCAAGAGAGCCCAGAAGGATCGGTCTGATGGGGATGCAGATACTATCTCAGATTAATATGATCCAACAAAAGATCTCTATACTGATTGTTGCTGAGTTTTTCCTTACTTTTCCAATTCATGAGGATAGTTTTCTTTGTGAAACATAACGTAGTGAAAGCCATGCAAACAAATTTTTTTTCCAAAGAGCTTCCCTCAAAGTCACCCACAAAGCAAACTGATAGGGAAGGTGAATATTTACTACCCAGGCACTGTGATAAGTCCTTACATACCTGTACCCAGAACCTCTGAACTGGCGTGCATAACCATAACGCGTGAATATAATTATCAAGATGATTGCCTGCGCACGGTGGACAGATATTAGATTGTGCAAAACCCATCTTTTGTATTGTATTATTTGTAAATTGGGATTTCTAGTCATGTTAAAATTTCTTTGACATATCTGAGCTCGGATGTTTTGTTCAAAGATGACTGATAAATCCTCCTCCCATTTAATAATAGGAAGAGATATTGTATCATCTAGTTTAGTCAGTGTCCTGTACAATTTAGACAGTAGTTTGGGGGGGTTTAACTCTAGGAACTCTAATATATTTGTTGGAATTTGTAAACCTGCACTAATATGCTTAAATTTGTTTCTAATTATTTGTTCATATTCTAAGAATTTATTGTTAATACCATATTGCATATTTAATCTAGCAAATGTGACAAATTCCGCTCCTTCAAATAAACAATTCAGATATGTAATACCTTTATTAATACAGTACGGGAAGTTTATCATATTGGAATGTCAGGATTATTCCAGATGGGTGTACGACTGCACGGGATAAGTGATGACTTCATATTTTTAAGAAATTCCCACCATGCTGTCAGGGGAGAGCTGATGATAATATTTTTTAAAACATGAATGCTGCTTGATATTAGAGCTAATAAACAGCAAATCTAAAATTATGATATTGCTGCATATTTCCTGTTCTGTGTCTATCCAGTGCTCATCTAAGTTGTATCCATTTAGAGATGTATTGTAATCTATTTGCTAAGTAGTAATTTTGGAAGTCATGTCAATCTAGTCCCCCTGTTTTTATTTTTCTGTAGTGTCTTTATCTGATACAAGGGGTTTATTTTTCCAAAGAAATTTAGAGATGGAAGAATCTAGAGATTTAAACCAGTCGGATTATGGTTTATTGGGGATAATTGAAAATAAGTAGTTAATTCTAGGTAAGACAATCATTTTAACTGAGGCTACCCTACCCATAAGGGAGATTAGAAGCGATTTCCATCTTTCTAGGTCCTCTTTTATCTTTTTTAAAAGCGGGATATGGTTAGGTTTTGGTAAATCAGCTAATTTAGATGACACAGTAATTCCCAAATATTTTATATTTCCTGATTGCAGTTGTAAACCTAGGGGACTCTGTAGAGAGCAATTAATTGGTAGTACTATAGATTTAGACCAATTTATAGAGTAATCTGAGACTTTTGAGGAAGATTCTAGTAATCTAATTACTGAGAGAGGCAAGTGTTTGAGTGCTGGAGATAAAGTAATAAATCATATGCGTAAAGACTAAAAGACTGCAGACAAACAGTCTGCGTAAAGACTAATTTTATGCTCTATAGAAAAAAGCTGGAAGATGTTTGATTATTTGTCCTGACACAGGCTGTGGGGAAGCTGTATAAGATTTTTGTTTTTTACTTTGTTTCTTGACACCTGTGACTGTGAATGAGTAAGGAAAGCCTAGAAACCTAGCACATGAAGTCCAACTATGAGGCTACAGGGTTTAAAATCCATCCTAAGGTGACCGGCGATAAATCCTTCTGTCATAATTTGAAAGGCTGTTTGATCACCTGAACGCCTATTTTTTTCCTAAGTCTTAAATCGTAATATTTTATCATTGGGTGTCTAAAAACCTCCTGGTATGTTAACATTGTAGTTCAGGTAACACAGTGTTCTGTAAAGGCTCTGTACACAGCGAAGTATTAGTTCAACTCTTGAGAGATAAAAAAAACTCATACATTTGACACCTATCAGGGTTGAATATTTCTTCACTTTATAGTGTCAAAAATTAACACCACATACATGTGCTAAAAGAGGATTTATGAACAAATTAAGCTTAGGATCATCAGTAGCACAGTGGTGATTAATCCCATGCTGTCTGATACACTGTAGCCACAGCTGCCCTGGGACATGCTGAAAGAAACAAGGCTGCAGTAAACTGGCACTATCAGGCCCTCTGGAGACCAATAATTTACATAATAATAATAATAATTCAATTTTATTGTCATTAACACATGTGATTTACATGTGATTTAGATGTCTCATCCAAGAACACGACTGAACTGGTTGCCAAACAAACTTCTACATCCTACCCCACAGCACAAAATTCTATTTATGTCATCGTTATTGAAGTGTTTTTAAAAATAAGCGTCCACAGATAGGCTGCCATTCTGAGATAAACTGTTTATCTTCAAATCAACACTTAACAGAGCTGCTTGAATTTCACTAAGCAGGTTAACACCAAACCATCGGAGGGACTAACTCGCACTTAGTTTATTTGGACTAAACAAGTGGGGAATTAACACCGTTAAACATACAATACCAACTCTGGAACTTTTATTAATTTCTTTTTGCTGTGTAGCTTTGTTTTTTGTGTTTTTTTAACAATGCTTTAGTCCCCATGCTCTGCTTCGAGCATCAACCCAAATTTTCCTTTTGTGTGAAAAAAGTAAATGATAAAAGTAAAAACTGAACCATGTACCAGGCCTTGCATCTCGTTCTGATACCCAGATCAAGTCATATTTGTAACTGGGGACTTTTTAGGCTTTGAATAACAGCAGTCTTAACTTTATTAGGTTATCCATTTAATTTGTTACATACTATAACCTCCCAGCCCACCTGTCACAGTTAAGTGGATTTTTTTGAGGACCCAAATGCAGAGATCAGGAGGCAGACGTGAGTTTTGTGGATTTAATCTGGGTTCTCACAGGTAACTGAGGCTAAGTCCAAAAACATAAAATACTGAAAACCAAAAAACAAGAAAACCCAGATAGAAAACAACTACAAAGGCACAAAATTACAAAGAAACTAAAACTAAACTTAAACAGAGGACAGATCCCTGAAACCACCATTTCATCATTTTAAAAACCTCATAGTTCAGTTGAACCAAAACGGTTTTTCAGGAAGAGGGAAAGTGAGAATTTATTTTTATATTCACTAATGATGGGGCAACGGTGGGTTAATAATTAGATTTTTTTTTTTCTTTCATCCTGTGGGTTGCCGTCTCTACTTAAGTCCCAGCTTGTAATAATATGGTATAAATGCTCCATTGAGACAGATCGGTAGTCGTTTTCATTACATATATAATCCACTGCATAATTAGTGAGATATTTACTATTCACAAGTGTGATTGGGCTGAAGATAAGGTGTATGAACACTGAGTTGCCCATTGTTTCACTATAGCCATTTCAAAACGCCAATCAAGGGAATGCAAATGCATCCGTGATCAATTGTTTTCTAGTGACTTTGACAATAATGCAACATTTACCCAGGATGATAGGAAAATGTTGCAAATTATGGTTGAAAAACTTGGAAAACTGGACATCTTGGATGAACTAAAAACTGACGTTTCAGAGTTAAAACGTTGAGTCGAACATAGTCATGCTCAAATGAATAGGGGATGAAAATGCAACAAACTATCATGAAAAAAATAGGTAACAAAACCTGAAAGTTGAAACAACTAAACTGACAACAGAGAACAATAAATTAAAGGTGGATTTTCTGGAGCTCCGCTGCAGGAGTATGTGGGACATCCTGCCGATCATGTGAATTAGCGAAGTTGAAGTAGAAACTTACAGCATTGCAGAGAACCTTGTTAGAGATTTGTATCTCTCGAATTCTTTTCCCTGAAAAGAGATCCCCCTGACAAACTCTTTAAATAACATTTCATAACTTCTATGTATTAAATAACCAGGAGACATGACAACAGATTCTGATAGTAATTGTAATCTTACTCAGATCAGAGAAATTGTTTACGGTTACAGAATGGCAGCTGCTCACCTCTGGGCTCACCTCTCAGGAAGTGGCCCCGATTAACAGTTAACAAGGCATTTTATACATCTCCAGTCTGCCACATCATCATATTTTACATCACACACATCCATGGCTCCAGCCTTATCAAAATAGGACACTTTGTTATTAGCTGAAGGACACTGCTCTCATTCCATTTTCAAATCTTTGCCATGTACTAAATGAAGATTATAACTGTATATCCAGACAGAGGAATTGTTCTTATTAGATTAAAATGTCGGTTCTGACGTGCAACAGGCAGCCCATCCCAGGGTGTGATTAGCTCTCAAATCTTCAATGATAATTATCCTAACAACCTCGTCAGAGTCTTTCAGCAGGAGAAACTCGACATCCCGGAAGAGGTCTGGAAGATCCAATTGGAATGAGCACACAGGATTGGAAAGCAGAAGGAAAATCGAGACCTATGGTTTTGAAGTTTCCTAACTCCAAATGGAATGATAAAGTGCTTGCTCTCTCCAAAAAACTAAAAGGTACCACATTCTTATAACCAGCCAATACCCAACTGAAGTGGAAGATGTAAATTAATTCCAATCATGAAGTCCTTTAGGCAAAAAGGACAACCTTGTGTTGATAAACTTTATGTTAATGGTGAGATCTACAGGTGAGGGGAAGCATATAAAGAACAATAACAAAGTCTCCTGTTGACTGCGTCACTACAACATTGCCATGGAAAGAAATATTGGGACTGGACAATATAGATAATTATTAGAAAACGGTCAGCGGAGGATTTATTTACCGGGCTATGCGTTAGTCTGTCTGTGTGCTGAATGTGTGCATGTGGTGTGGATCGGGGGGTTGTGGATTAAATTTTTTTGTAAAATTGGTTTCCTTGAAATTGGCAGGTGATTATGTAATTTTTAGATACACGATTCTCAAATTTATAAAAATGATGTTATTAAGAGAACCAATTAAATGCAGAATTAATCTACTCAGGTCTCATGGTCTATAAGAACGACAATGAAGTAGGAATAAAAATGTGGCTGAAAGAAAAACCCAATCATCATTTTTTGGTCTTCAAGAAACCCATTCAACAATTTTAGATGAGGATAAATTGAGGAAAAAATAGAGTGGTCCAATTTTCTTTTCACATGGTCACAGAAATTCAAAAGTTGTTATAATTTTGATAAAAACACATTTATATATGTTTTTATATATGTGTAACTGTATATTTATACATTTATATTCCAGTTTAACTCTATAGATAAAGATTCACATGGATGCTGGTTAATATTAAATCAAATTATTCAGGGTCTAGAGATGTGCATTTTGAATCTTTATGGGCTAAACATAGACAAACATTCACACATAAGTTGCAGGAACAACAGGGTGAAATTATTATTGTGACTGACTTTAATGTTGCCTTAGATAAGGTACTGGAACGAAAAGGGAATTCTTCAATAGATTATCATCCTCAATCCTTTAAAAAAAAACATAATGCTATGGATGCATTTGATCTAATAGATGTCTGGAGATTTAAAAATCCTAAAGTAGTACGGTATACTTGGAGAAGACAAAACCAGGCAAGTCGTATTGACTATTTTCTTATATCATTTTCATTGTTAAACAAAGGAACTGCAATATCAATTGATAACAAAATGCGCTCAGATCATAATTGCATAGGATTAAACATTGCAATTGAAGAAAAATATAAGTGGGCCATATTGGAAGTTCAATCAAATTCTTCTACGAGATGATGAATTTATTGAGAAAACTAAGCAAACTATAAGTGACTTTTTTAAAGATAATGTAGGATCTTCAAATCCCCAGATAGCCTGAGAAGCCTTTAAATGTTGTTTTAGGGTACATGCCATTGCTTATTCCTCATGGAAAAAAAATAACTTAAAATAGCAAAACAGGCATCAAAGAAAGAAATTGAGGATCTACAAAAGGTCATTGATGGTAATGAGTATCCCACTAATGAACCATTGATTTCCTTAACAACAAAACAAGAGGAATTAGCTGTCTTGGTTGAAAAACTGTTAGTGAAAAGCCAGGAATGCAACAGAGCAATTTGGATGAAAAAAGGTGAGAATATCCAAACCAAAAAACTCCTAAAAAAATTTTTTAAAGCTTATTCAAACAAATGGAAAGGTATTGACTTCAAACGCCTTATTGTTGAAAGAAGAATGAATGTTTGATAGGACTGTGAGGGCAACGCAGTGACAGAGGAAATATTAATAGGATGACATGTCAAACGGGAAGTCATTCTTCAACATTTAATCCATCCCATCTTTTTTTGTTTGCCCAACAGTTTCTCATTTAAGATATCAATTTAGGGTTTAGACCTTATCTTCTCTTTTTTCTCTGCATTATTGTCTAAGTCAGTGATTTGTTTTTCCTGCCTTGTCTTGTGAGTCACTTATAAACAAACCAAAACAACTTCATGGTTCCTCATCTTGTGACCTCTGCCATCAGTCAGAGCTGTCCTTCAGCTGTCTCTGAGACTCGATCGTGTGTCCTGTTGACTCATTAAGCATGTCATTCACTCACACCTTGTTGTCTTGACCTGAAGACCACAGTGAGCCTGTCTTATTTTGTGATTGTCAACGTGTTTTTTAGCCACTAAACCAAAGACAATCTTTCTGTTACCTAAAGACAAGAAGACAAGTGATGATCCTCATTTTTAGGTGTATAGCTTTTACCCTTAACTGGAAGCATGCATTAATACACTCATATGCTGCAAAATTAGACTAACAGTACAAATATTACCAAGCAGTTTAGTCAACACAGGAGGAAAGGTCCCAAAGATTTTGAAATCTTGAGGTATCTATTGGACTACAGTCCCACAACCTGATCAATGGCTCCTCTCGATCCAGTCCAACAGCAGTATTGCTGTGGTTAAGCAGGTTGATGCCAGAGCCTCCTCAAGGCATGGTAGAGCTAATTTAAATGGTGAGTTTTCGTTTTTATTCAGGTTCTGGGAAGTTCCGATTAGTTAGTAGTATCAGGTGACGGTGAAAAGAAACCAACAGCCTGGAATTAGGATCTGGTTTTAGCTCGTTTTCCTTTTCATTAAGGCTATTTCCGTATTGAATATGGTAAATGGCCTGTACCTATATAGAGCTTATTTAACTCAGGAGACTTGACCAATAGTGCACACAGGCACACACTGACGGTGCCAAGCTACACTGTAGCCACAGCTACCCTGGGGCTCACTGACAGAAGCAAGGCCGCTTTGCACCAGCAGGCCTTCTGACCACCATCTCTACCTATATGTATTATGTAATAATACAGTCAGTCAAATTACTATTCTGTTTATAGATGCTGGATAAGTCAGTGATAGAGTCTGAGGGACCAAACTTAAATAAGGACAATAGGTGTTTAAAATAGTGCTTTCATTTAATTGTGTCAAAAATAGTTAACAAAGGCTCAAAAGCAATACAAAATAACTTAAATAATAAATAACATGGATTTGGGCCCAACTTAACTGAGGTCAACTGAGGAACCAACTCAAACAAAAAACTGACCTGCAAACAAAGAACTAAAGGCTTCTTAAATAGGGATGGAGTAACCCAAGTCTACCACATGAGGGAGGCACGACATAACGAAAGAACCAATAAATACAAAATTAACAAAAGCAATCTATGAAACATATAAGCAAAACTAACGTTACTTAGCAGAAACAATAATAAATGAGTATTTAAATGACAAACTTAACAAATTAAAAACAACTTCAAACAAGTCTCCCCCGTCAGTCTTTCAAAAAACAAATGGTATGCTCCAGGTTTCCTCCTCCAGCTGGTTTGTATCAGTAGAACCTCAAACAAAAAACAAGTGTAAATAAACCATTCAGACAGACATTAACTAAAGTGTGCACCCATTAAAAAATAACTGTCTAAAAGAAATAACCAACAAAACATATAAACTGTAATATGATATGAAGCAAGAAAAAAATGCTAACACGATGTGGTGGTGGGAGGATCATCCTCCACAAAGAGTTACTGAATTAAATTAAATTGTTATAGTGTTTTATTAAAATGACTGTAAAAGAGTAGCAAGGGTAAAAAAAAAAAAACATAACATGACTTAAAAATTTGGATCAGGAAAGTATGAGAAGGATATGATTAGTTTAATTTCCACAGTTCTGATCTTGTTTTTGCCCAGAACCAACCAATTAACCACTAAGCTAACAAAGCAGCTAGCTAGTCAAACAACACTTTACAAATATAACTAGCCAACCAGCTAGGAACATCTGCTCATTATAAATGTTTGATCCAGGTTTGGGTAAAATAGAATATAAAAATCCTACACTGTCCCACAGGTCTGTCAGCATTCTGCTTCACAAGACTGAAATAAAAGACCTTAGAGCAAAGGGGAAAAAACACATCTTAGAAAATGGGCTAATAACTCACCCTAAGTATAACCACATTTAACTTCTGAAACAGGTTTCCACACACCAACTGCTGTTCAGTTGACCAACTCTTTGTTTTTCTACTTTTTCCCCATTTTCAGTTTGGTTCTTTGAACTTCACAGAGATACAGGGACATCGTGAATCATGCTCCCTGAGCCTCTTTGTCTCATCGGTAATGAGTTGATTTAGGCTCTAGTCGGGCATTAAGATATGGAACCCTTTTCATGACAGCATAAACCAAGCCAGTGTTCCTGTCTGGTTTTGCCTCCTCTTTGGCTTTATACATTTTCAAAACGATTGGCATCATTACTGCCACCGTGACCTCCCTCAGATTTCCTAACAACTGAATGCATGTAGGCCCCGAGTTAAGAGGCAGAATAGAGGGATTCAAGCACGCATTAGTCACGCACATCAAATCACAAGCTAATATATCACTGCAAAATGCTATTAACTGTTCTCCCATTTATAAAGATATTATGTGCAACAGCTGGATATGAGATTCATGCATTTCAATTTTTGTTTATTCATGTCTGTCAGGTACAGTGCTGTGCAGCCAGATTCACAACATGCATGAAATCAGGCTAACTGAAATAAATCTGTGGCCTTAAGTCATTTAGTTACCATATGTGAGAGAGACTGAAATAACTACATCAGAAACAGACCCATATGTAGAACCATTTCTAATTAAAACAAATTGGTCCGGTTAAACAAACTACCACACGGAGCAAGTTTGAGCTTAAAGCGGCCTTGAAATGATATGAAAATTAATATTTATTTTAGAAGTGTTTGATCTTGTTGCAATTTCTCAACAATTTGAAGCAAGCCAGACATTACTTCAATAAGTACCCACTAAGAGACATTATTGTTGATTTCATCTTTGTGATATTTGAGTTGTTATGGTAATGTGTGATAAATACTAAAGCTCGATCTTCTAACCTTCTCCTCTTCTGATCTGTAACTTTAAGAGAATATGAATTTTTAGTGACTCTTGATCTTTAACAATCTAAATCTCCATGTTCGAGAAGTTGAGCTGTTACCTGCTGTATTGGGCCTGGGTAGGGTGGCCAGATGTCCGGCTTTGGGGCGGACAGTCCGGATTTTCATTGCACTGTCCGGCGTCCGGCGCTGCACCCAGCCGGACGTGTATTTGTCCTCCTTTACCCCCAGATTCCACATACTCCGTCAGCGCTCCGCCCCGCTCGCGTACGGAGTACTTGTCTGTCATGTAAATCAATGAGAGCTGTTCCACATCCTCCGCTCGTCACCGCCCACGTACGTCTTCTCCGTCCTTCACCGTCAAAATACGGAGCTGAGCTATTTTTTGCTCCCCTCCGGTCCGTCCAGATCAAGACCCGCTATTGCAATCGCACCAAACAGAAAAAAGAATGTAGAGAAGACCCGGTTTGTCAAATTTAATTATAGTAAAAACAGATCGGTATCTAGAAATTAGAGCATAGTTTGTATATATTCCCAAAAACTAAGAGCAATTAATTAAATAATTGGATGCAGACTATTGGTGCTTCAACAGACCAGGAAGAAGTTGTGAGATTCTAGAGTGAATCTCACAACTTTAAAAGAAAATTCTTATTGCAGGAATGGATGAAGAGATGATGAGTTTGGAAGCAGAGAATAAACAGAGTTCATACAAACTATGGATGATCCTAGTTATCCCTGTTACAAAAATCGGCAACAGAAAGAAAATATTTGGGCAGAAACTGAACATCTGCTGGATGATGATGGGGATTTTTTTAATATGTCAGATTAAATTAAGCGTTCACAGGTTTTATACAGGAATGAGGAACTCTAATTTAATGCTCTTTTAATGCTATTAGAAATAATTTTAATGCCATCAACAAGTATCATGTACACAAGTTATTAGTTTACATGAAATAAGGAGCTGTAAGCACAGTTCCATGACTCAAGTTTATATATATATATATATAGATATATAGATAGATATGGATAGATATATAGATAGATATGGATAGATAGAGAACATGGTGAAATCATCTTTACTCTCGACAGGCTGCAGCCATGTCATGAATTCCTCTTTTCCAGCCACTTTTTGCAGTTTGCATCGTCCTATTCTCTAGCTCTTTCTCGAGCTTCTTTTCCAAACAACTGCTTTATGATCAATTGCAGCAGTTCTGCGCAAATTAATTGTGTTAAAAAATGGTCACTTTTTAAACACCACAATGTATTAAATAAATACAAATGCTGGGAACCAATTCTTTTTTACATTTCTTTAATATTTTGTTCTATTCAGCTACACAAGCATCCTCTTTAAACTACTAAGAATTGTGCTATAAATGTGACTTTACCCGATTCTTATGTACACCTTAGTAATTTATTGATATGCCACACAATGTCCTCCTTTTTGGTGCTATAGAAATGGCCACCCTAGGCCTGGGGCATTGTTTTTTTCTGCTGGTCATGGGAATGGTAGCATACTGACAGAATACAGCAGCAATAAACAAACACACATCTTCCTGATGATGTTAAGGTTGAAACGCCATAATTCAGGGTTAATATTATATTCATTAACCAGAGAAAAAAACATTCCGATTTTCCTAAACAGAAATGAGATCTGTCTAAATTATGGAGGTTGAACTACATGTTGTAATGCCATTGATTTAATGTCTGGCTGTGGACCATATCTTTCTGCAGAGTGTGACCTTTTATGAGCCTTTTTAGGTCTAAAGAAGTTGTTTACACTCTGAGGAAAGCTAATGTTGATCATATTTTTCTGTAGAGTGTAAGAAACAACAAGCAGCATTTTAATTGTCTTGTTATGTTTGACGTATTATTTCTGGCTGGATCCCCAGATGTTCTCTAAATGTGCAGTGGAGATGCAGCTAAGAGGCTAAAGCTTTACAGAAAGAACAAAAAATTTAGCTCAGAGCTTAGGATGAGTTGCCATGACAGGAATAAAGGAGTTAAAGAAAGTTTTTGGCCTTTACTACAAAATGTGTATTCATACTTTATTCTTCCGTTTTATCTGGAGTGGTTTTGTTTGGTGGCTGGTTAGCCAATCATTAGCAGTACTAGTGAACACAGAGCCAAATGACAGCTGTAGAGGCTGTTGTGTCAGTTGTATTTTTGTTTTTCTTTTTTGTAGCTCTTAAAGTGAACAGACTGTTGAGTGGTGTTCAAAGTGTCAATGAGTTCTGTGGGTCGGAAACAGCAGAGATTAGTTTCTTTGAGCCAAAGAGTCTCTTCTGTGTTTTAAATGCTGTGGAACCAGTGGAGAGACACATGTGATATTCTCCAAGGCCACAACCCAATTTCTTCTCGATAAAATCTCATTCTCAGCAGGGCTTGTGTAAAAACTGCATCCAGGCATCTGCAAAGCACCACTTTACACCCTCACTGTGTGACCCACCGGTGTTTGTTCAGGGTCAGTTTATTTAACATTTACCACTGATTTAGCTCCAGACAAGCAAGACTGCCTTCAGTCTATTTGCTTGCTTTGTATGATGACGAACTCCAGGTTTTGCACCTTTTCTACCTACAGCTTTATACTCATCTAGCATCTGTTGAGCTAAAACTGTAAGGCTAATGCAAAATACATTAACAGCGAAACAGAAATTTAAGTGTCTGAAATTAGTTAAAAACAAGCAAGCAGTTCTTGAAATATGTCATTAATAATAAATACTAGCTTCCACTGGTATTGAGCAAATATATTCATGACCCCAAGCTGCAGCGGATCTAAAAAACTCTAATTATACTCCAATATTATTGATCCAAAGTAGTTTGCCCTGAGCAAATTACCAATTAAATTTGACCGTTGACCGACTTATTTGGACTCTGTATAAATTTAAGTTGAACCACTTGTTAGATTTTTTTATCGTATTTTTAATGATTAATTTTATCAATTTTAATGATTAATTTTCATTAATCATTTGATTACCTTTATGCCAATACAACCTACTTTTGTCTGCACATTTTCACCATTGCTTCTATTGCTCCTGAAATCTGCAAATAAAAACATGCCTTGCTTTACCTCATTATTGAGGGTTCTCTTTGGCTTTGGACTATAAAATTGTGTCAAGCGTAGTTGTTAAAAAAGTTGATAAATTTGATCCAAACATCCAAGACAGGGCAACACTTGATAATCAGAATTTAACATGAAAACATTTCAGTCTCTGATAGTTATCGATCAATGAATATTACATTTAATTCACATCTATTTAATTTAATTTGTATAGCACCAATTCACAATACATGCCACCTGTGGAATTAGTTAATAGTTACCTTTTGTATGTGTGCTTCTATCTCCTTTTGAACCCCTGGTGGCAAGATGCCATTCATACTGAGCCTGGTTCTTCCTGTTAAAAGGGAGTTTTCCTTCTACGTACACTTCCGCTACACGCGTTCTTGGTGTGAGAGATTGCTGAAGAGTCAACAATGAAATGTAAGCAAAATCATTGCAACCAGGGACGTGGCTAGACCTATTTTAGGGTGGCTGAAGTCATCCCTTCGTTGGTATTAGCCACCCCATAATTATTTTGCGATTTTTATTGTTATTTTTTTATTTATTGATTTTTTTTCCATATAACCCCAAACAATTGCAGTAAAGCACTGAAAACGAGCCACCAAGAAGGCAAGTTAATCTGAAGATAAGTTCCTGTTAGTTTATTTACAAACACAATTATTTATACAATTATTAATATCGTTAGGATATTCATTTCCTTCATTGGCTCCGCGTCCAGCGTCACGTCACGTGGTACACGGCCATCAACTGGACCATAGCAGCTGTGCAGTGCAGCAACAGCGCGCCCTTTGAATCTCCACACAGTCATCGAGCTTGATTAGGAAAGTTATGGTTGCGTGCAGATACATACGGTGAGTTTGCCATTTGATGTCAGTGGTTTACATTTTCTTCACTTTACCTGGAGTGAGGAAAGAGACAATATAGGCCTAATAGCTTGTCTGATTCAGTAGGAATTACGTTACCATGGTGAACAAAGTCAGTGGTGTGGGAAAACACGATGTTGTTGTAGCCTACTAGCATCATTATAATAGTTTTGTCACAGGAGCAGTGATGGGCAGTAGCGCCGCTACATGTAGCGAAGCTATTAGTTTAACTACATTTTCAAGTAGCTTGACCGTAGCGTCGCTGCTTTATTTATCAAGTAACTTTCCTGTAGCGACGTTATTGTTTTGATCAAGTAGCGACGTAGCGTCCACAAACGCTACAAAATCCAGGGCAAAACTAAGAAATGAAACCAGGTTTTCTATTTCTAAACAACAATCAGCCACAAAACTACTGTAAATAGCAGTTTCAGCTGACGCTTTATAAGTGTCGTAGTAGCACAGGCACACTCCGTAGGGTTAAACAAGCGCACCTTTTCCGAGGCTGTCGTTCTATTGGCTGGAAAGGTTGCTAGGCAACGATACAACTGCAGTCTGAGAGAGCAAAACAAATCCGCAAGCAGAGCGTAACTGAGACCCGTGCAGAGCGGAGATGGAGGCAAGCGAGAGGAAAAAATATCTGTGATAATATAGAAAATATCTGTTTAAATCTGAGAGAAGAAACAAAGATTTTTGAGAGAAGAGAAAATATTTGAGAGAGAGAGCTTATGTTTTGAGTGTGAGCATTATAAGTTTTGAGTGCAAGAAGATGAAATTCTTTTCTCTAATTGAAGTTATGTGCTCTTGCATTATGGCAGGATAATTCTCCCATATCTATGTGCCACCAGTCTGATAGGGCGACACTGTGTGATATGGTAGTGCTTCCTTGGGTTGACTATAGTTCTAAGTTGTACGTTTCATATACTGTTGATTTTGTGTTTTCATTAATACATTGTACTTAAAAATACTTCCTTTATTTGCATTAAAACTTTGTCAGACTGATGTGAAAAAGTCTCAAGGATATCCTTCTTTGCAATGATGCTATTGCCTATTGCCTACTGTCCATTTATGCAACTTGTATTTTGTGGTTAAACTTTAGATTAAGCAGAAATCTATCAAAGATAATGCTGCATTTATTGTTAAGTTCCTCACATATATGTGTTTCTCTCTGTGCCAGGTGTAGAGAAAGACATGCCAAAGTCCAGGTCACACACACACACCAAGCACACACACAGAAACAGGGTTATTGCAAAGCAGACAGGGGTTCCTGACAGGTTGTGGGTGCAGGGGAGATGGGGAAAGATGAATGGCCAGGTTAAGGGTTTATGAAGATGTTGGGAGTCTGTTGGTTAGACAACTGTCTTCTGTAGAAGGTTTCCATTATGATGAGTGGCGAACCACTTGCCTTCTTCCATTTATGCAGTAATGCATGGCACCTACCATTTACTCTTTGTAATTTAGCACATTTTAACTGGTGTAGTTTAGTTGGTGAAGTAGCATTAGTGAGGGAAGTGTTTCCCAGGTATGTTGCTCTTAAAATAATGAATTTATAGACAGCGCCTTAGAAAGTGCACTGAAAAAATTTCGGCGCGCGCTGCGCGCGCGCAATATCTTACCTAGGGGCTAAGCCACCCATGTCTCTCAAACCTAGTGACGGCCCTGATTGCAACAAGTTCATCCAGGGGCATCATGTCTTGCACATTTTGACAGGATACAATGAACTGGTCTTCCTTGATAGAAACTCTTTAACCTATCTGACTGTATCGTCCCTGTAAAGTGCCCTGGTATGTGTATGTGCAGGACATGCTTCTCCTGGCGGAGTTTGCAGCAGCAATATTCACTTCTGTTTTGTCATTGACAATTCAAACATCCCTGCATGCAGTGACAGTGGAAAGGAAAAACTGTTAATTAGCTCCACAGGAAGCTAGGATTAAAAACACAGTCAGGCAGATGTGATCCAATGCAAATTATATTTCAAATATGAAATAGAGCACATACATTTAGTCACAGTAAAGTAAATAGTACTTAACTGAAAAAACGGCCCTTATTCCAACATCAATAAACAAATGTGCTGATGGCAGCAGCCCAGTGGATATGTTTCCAGGATGGACTCACAGTTAAGAAGAAAAAGACCAGTTGAAGCTAGTATGACAAGAAAAAGCAGACAGAGAACATAAGTTAGGAGTTGAACTTAACAAATACTGTACAATGGGATAATAGAGATCAAAAGGAAGCAGAATGATGAAAAGAGGTCTCTTGTCCTCCAGCAGTCTAAGCCTATAGCAGCATAACTATAGAGATAGCTCAGGATAACCTGAGGCACTCTAACTAGAAGCTTTATCAAGAAGGAAAGTTTTAAGCCTTGCTTTAAAAATAGACAGGCTTTGTGCCTCATGACTAAAACTGGTAGTTGTGTCCACAGGAGAGCATTCTGATAACTAAAAGATCTGCCTCCTATTCTACTTTTAGAAATTATAGGTACCACTAGTAAACCTGCAGATTGAGAGCAGAGTTCTCTGTTAGCAACTTAAGTAACGATCATATCTGTAAGACGGAGCTTGGCCATTTAATTGGCCATATACATGGAGTCACAGATTAACAGCAATTGTGATGAGTGGAAAAAAACCAACTGGTCTCCTTACATTCACCTCCCTCAGCCACGCTTTCTTCATCTCCTCAATAAGGTGGTCTCAAAAGTCCGGGCGCACCGCATCAAAGGGCGCGCCGCACATTTTGAGGGGAAAAAAAGACATTTATATGCACCTTATAGACGTGAAAATAAGGTACAGTATGTAAGAAGGAGGATTTTAAATTCTATTCTAAGCAAAGGAAGAGAAGCAAAGATAGGAGAAATATGATCTCCACCTTTTAATTTTCATAAGATGAAGGCTTTTAACAACAGTTTATGGACTTCCTGACCCTAAGAAATACAATAGTCCAGCCTTGAGGTAACAAATGTAAGGACTAGTTTCTCAGCATCACCCCAGGACAGGATATTTCTAATTTTGGCAATATTTCACGGATGAAAGAAGGAAAATCTAGAAACCTTTTGATATGGCATTTGAATGACAGGACCTGATAAAAATAACGACAAGATTGTTTACGTTATCATCTGAGATCAATCTAATCCCATCGAAATGAATTGACTGACTAATAAGCTTCTTTTTCAAAGACTTTGGTCCATAGACAACAAATTCTGCTTTGTCTTTATTGGTCTGCAAATCAATGGTTAATGGCTCAGCTAGCAACAGACAGCAGCTGCTAGCTAGCCAACCATCTTAGTAGAACATGCATCTGCATGAGGTGGGCATTCTTTCAACAATTATTGAGGTAAAGTTCATTTTAAACTTACATCCCAACCCAAACAAATGTTGGCACATCAGGCAGAGTGGCCTAATTCACTGTGGGAGTTAGGGGTTAGGTTAAATGAAATCAACAAAGTAAATCATTTAAATCCTGAACGAGATACACCAGTGTTTTTTTAAACGTTTTCAGTCACGACCCCCATTTTTAACACGGGCTGCTGTCCACGGCAGGGAGCCAAGACAGCGCAGAGACAGAGCAGATAGAGTGAAAGAATGAAGTCGAGTGTGCACAAATACATTGTATTTGTTTTTTTAGCGAGGGTGTTTGAGTTTAATCGTTGCACATAGCTCTCACTGCGTGCTCAGTTCAGTGTCCAAAAAAGTACGCCATAGTGCTGCAGCTCTGACAACAGGTGATACGCCGTGAAGGTGGTAAAGGCTGGGGTATACAGTCATACTTTTCCGGTGTGTCATCATTCAGCAAATGCTTATTGAAACTTTCAAGGAGGCTCCTGAGGTGAGGAGAAATAATTTGTTTGATATTTTGAAAGGTTATTTTAGAATTCTCCATAAAGACCTCCAGCTCCGGGAACATTTCAACATTTCCTCCATTCACTCACATAGGCCATCTCTCCAGCTTTCTCTTAAACACTGGGACCTTGTCACAGAGAATAAGGTTATTGAGTTTGGTTCTTGTTGGGACAAGCATGTTTAGTTAAAAAAAAAAGCTGGCTGAATATGCAATGATTGCCTCCTACTTTGGGTCTTTCAGATAGTCAACAAGGGAAGAACTACAGTCTGATAAAAATATGTGAACCTCCTCATGCTGTTCAAAGAGCCTTGTTAAAACAACCATAAAAGGCCACCTGAAAAGATTAAGCTACTAAAAAAAAGGTCTTCATGGTCTGATCACATTTAATGACAGTGAGGCAACAAGTTTGTTAATCTTAATGTTTTGAGACATCTGCCTGCAAGTGCTTGGTGTGGATCATGCAGTGCAGAAATATCACATTGGAGGGCTACCTACAAACGCAGGCCCTTTTCTTAGCCACTGAATAGCTGCTCCATCTATGCACACAAATAAACAACTCCCTTATTTCACTGTTTTTACATTCCTCATTTATTTTGGATCCAAAGTTCTTTTTTTTTTTAAAGATGCAGTCTTTTACTTGGTAAAGATCAATACATAAATAAAACCATTTATACATTGTGTGCCTAAAGAGCTTAAAGAGCTTGATAAATCAAAAGGACAGCTACTTCTTCTTTTGTTATTTATTGGCAGAACTTCACTGCTCCTTCTTTTTTACTTCTACATACAACATCAGAGGATTCAAGTTGTGGGGGGAATTGCTACCTCCTTGGAACTGTCATAAAATTGGGTTATTTGCATTGTTGGATTTAGCTTTTTTTTGTCTGCCTCTTTTGTTTTTTCATGCAGTTCAGTCCTTTTTGTTTCCTGCCATGACTGGGCCCAAACATTCAGTTTTAATATAATCATATTCCCTGCCAGAACATTTTGTGTTATATTCTGTGATTCATTATCAAGCTGCAGATCAGACTCACTGAAACAAGACCAAATGTGACCATCAGGGAAGCCACATTGGATAAGACTATTCTGACTGCTTTAGTTCTACTTTCTTTTCTGACAAGAACATGATTTAATGTGAAATATTTCAGAGCACATCTCATTTTAAGCTCCAAGCCATTAAACTCAAGAGTTCTCCGTGTCTATATTCCTGTTGAATGAACAAATGTCCTCAGCATGAGTTCCTCTGAACGTGTTGCTGAGTAAGAACCCTCCCCCTGTAAAGCTCAGATAATAAATCAGTAAAAATCCACCTAAAAGGCAGATGTTGGCATCAAGTATTTAGTTAGATTCTTTATTCATGTCCTTCCTTTTGTCGTGTCAGAATTTGAAAACCTTGCATAGCTTTCTCTCAAGGACTTGCTGCTTATTGGGGTGGGTCTGCGTGGTTCAGATGCAGCAGAACATTCTCACTATACAGAAACATAATATGAGGGGAAATTGTCTGACTGACCTCAGATTCTAATCAAATAACACCCAGATAAATCTACATTCATCCTGTGTGAATTTAAATTCTAAAAAGCATCAGAAACTCTTGGTTTAACATCTCTGTGTCCAAACTGTCACCTGGTCCTTCTTATTATAGAATATCGGACAAATGTAAAAACCTTTGCATATTCCTTGACTGTGCAACATGTTGGTGCAGCCAATCTTTTTGGGTCAACCAGTTACCAAAATGCGGCTGGTTGTCTGCATAGACCTCAGTGTTTGCCTCCACTCACTGGATTCTTGTTACTTGTAGGATTATTTTTCTTTTTGCTTTAAAGCGAGCCCATTTCTTACCTGTCAGTGCTATTATTCATTAATCCTCCAGGAGGATCCAGTCAAGGTTCTCGACCAGCACTGAAACAACATCAATTTCCACACATGACTTTTAGCACCTGTTAACTGTGGATTTAAGAGCCACCTTAACTGAAAACATAAACCCATCAAAAAGTTGGTGTAAAGGGATTTTAACTAATTATGTTTTTGTCTTGGAATTAAATTTGTACCAAAAATCAGGCAGCCTCAGTTTTATCATCTACCATCAATTTTCTTTCTATTTGAGATTTATCAAAAAAATAGAAGCATTTGATACTGTACATAAACACATCAGACATACAGTTGGATATCCTACCTAACAGTGTTGGTTCCCCTGCTGCTTCCGTAACAGTCCTGACCCACTAAGTCAGGGACACCACAGATCACTGAAGCTTTGATATTTGGCACCAAGACATTAGCAGCAGATCCCTTCACACCTGAAAACTGCTAACATTTGATTGGATATGGAAATATGGAAGGCAAGTCAACACCCCAAACATTTTAGGTAGTGGATAATGGTAATCCATACACAGAAAAGGCTGATTTTCTTTTGACATCTTTCTCTCAGAATCAGCAGTTTATGTTGAAAAGGCATAAACTGCTCTGCCAATTCTCTTTGTGTTGCACCAATGACACTCGGATCTTTAAACCAGTTAAAAAACTGTTTGAATCAGACCCAGGCTTCTGATTCTATCTTCAGTTTGGTCCTGTCGTCAGAACGCTGTTTCATGTAACAGTTTTCACCCTTAGCATGTCTGTGGTTGTAAACACTTGAATGAGGAAAATGAGCGATACAACCACAAACAGATCTGGTCAGGACTGAATCTTAATTGATGAGGGAAATGTGGGAATAGTTGGACTTCTGTTCCAGTCAATGCCAGAGTGACATTCTGACTTGCTGCAGTAGTAGCCCTGGAGCCATTTATCGGCGCTCGCTGCCCTCTGACCTGCTTTGTGGCCTTACTGCCTTCTTCTCTTCCTCTTTGCCTTACTGCCGGGCTCATTTTCCCTCCGCAGCAGTCTTGACCCTGGCTCCTGCGTGAACCACGGCTCAGTTGTTTGGGCTGATTAGACTTGGCAGTTTTGGCCCATTAGGAATAACAGAACCCTCTTGGGCCCTGACCTTCCGCTCCTCATCAGTTGTGATGTGAGAGCAGCATTTGTAGCGGCTCTGTGTGCCTGTTTCTCCACCTGTCCTGGCTGTCTCTTTCCTCTGAACCTGCACTTCTGTTTTCTTCTGTCTTTCTCCCATTTCGAGTGAACATTTAAAAAGAAAGTACACTGTCCGAAGTGTTATAGATCAGAGCATGTTTTGAATGGATCTGCCTTTATCAGGTCCTAAAAGAGTTTTATATCAAGTCTGAACAGTGTCCAAATTGTCAGCAGAAAGAGATTAAATCAAAATTGATCCGTATATAAAAGCAATGATGATTTGACACATAGTAGGAGCTCTTTTAGAACTGCAGAGAACCTGCTTCAGGAGGTTGTTGAATGTTCTTTACCAGTCCACCTGCTAGCTCTGCAACCAGCCTTTCTCATTCTACGCATTTCCTGGAACCTTTTCCAGATCCGGAATTGGAGAACATTTATTTCTACCTGCAAAAGCTTCCTGAAGATGTTGTTTTAATGTTCTTTTTTTCACAGTGATAACTGTGTTTTACTCCATATCATTAGTATTCCTGTTCTTACATCCCTGATGTCTATCGTCATCAAGGTGTTTGAGCCCAGAACCTTCTCCTACCTGCTTGATAGATCAGATACAAGTGGTGTTTTGATGTCCGTGCATTACGCTCAATTGTATCACATTTGAAGGCGATTTTAATCTGTGTCCCTTGCCGAGTCGTTTGACCCGGGTCGACTCCAGTCATTGAGCTGTTTCCACTGGAACCAAAACCTGATTGTTCCCAGGTTTAAATGGGTTTTGCAGCCAGAGGGAAACTGGTTTATAATAGAGGAGTTCTTTGTTTCTGCAGAAAGACTAGAGCGAGGTTCTGATTGTTTCACTGCATCAGCTGATACTTGATGCAGGAAGTTCTTCAGCAGCATTCTGGAGGTGTCAGCTCTCCTGCTGCCTTCTTCATCTCTGCATCTCTCACCTTCTTCTTCCTCTTCTCTTTTCCCTGAGGTACAATCCTTTTTCATCTAACTCTTGTCTCTCATCTCGTTATTATCTCCCTTCTCTCCCTCTAGAGATAAACCTGAGTAAATATGAACATGCATGTTCACACTCAGATTTGCATAATAACTCCCCACTTATCCTTGCAGACACTGGGAGCCATGGAGTGCTGCTGAGGATTGATGTTAAAGGAGAGGATTCAGTGTTTCAGGAAATAACTTTACAAGAGTCTAACTTTCACACCTTCCACTCGTTGCACCTTTTCACCGCTTTCTGCTGGGAATATATAGTGAATATTTAGATGAACATTACAGTTCGCACCAAAATCTAGGGATTGAAATAACTCATTAAGAAGAGAATACCAACATTTCGTTTCGTTTATTTTAGCATACAGCTGAGAAAAAAACAACCCAAGGCTGTCATCCCATAAATACAGGCTGACCAGCAGCCATCTAACACACTTTAATCTCCTCATGTGTGCCATGAGTAAATCAACGGGGGATTGCTTTTGATGCACTATATCGGGGGATTATCTTTGGCAACACAGAGGACTTTCAGTTTAGATACATAATATTATGTTATTGAATTGGACTGTGGGAAGAAGAATTTCATGTTTTAAAAGACAATGAACATCAAAAATCATTGAGTTATTATCTAAATGATAGCTTCTGCTGGGCAACATCCTGCTATTCTAAAAACTTTCATAAGCCTTTATCGTATCCAGGATCTGCTTTCAGTAAACCTGTCTGATCAGTGGTGCATCTGGAATCCTGTTGCTCAGACTGCTCTGTGGAGCCCAGCAGCCTTCAGCTCCACCAGCACTGATCCCCCAAACAGGTTGTGTTGATGCATTCTATCTGTCATCAGGAGCCAATCAGACAGACTCAAACTGGGACTGTCTGAGACCATCTATACTGTCCCTGTTATCAGTGCAGCCCCTTCCTTTCTTTGCTTCTTCTCTTTGTTGGCCCTTTCTCCTATCTGCTGCCATTTCTTATTGACATGGTAATCCTCTTGTCAACAACAAACAGCAGCCTGTGTTTGTGGAAACAGCAATAAGCGGCGTGTTTGTGCGTGAGCAGGAAGGCTTATCTCTGTCAGGTGTGCATGTGCAGCGATGTCAGGGGGTTTCACCCGTTATCCTCTCCTGTTTGTCTGTTTCATAGTTCAATAAACCCATCTGCCACGTTTTCTGTTCAGTTCAACAAGTTTCATGGTTCTGACAATAATGATGTGAAAACCAACAGTTTAGGCAGTCAGCACTGAGGCTGGAGCAAAATAAGCAGGGAAATCAGCAGATCTTTACATAAATGCTTGAAAACACTCTTTCTTTTTTCTTACCTTCGATGGTTTAACAAATAAATGTGACTTTTCACATTCTGTGTAGAATGCACAACTTGAATTATCCATCCATTTTCTTCCGCTTTATCTAGGGCCGGGTCGTGGAGGCAGCAGTCTAAGTAGGGATGCCCAGACTTCCTGATCCACACACACCTCAAAATGAAAGGTCTTAGTTTCTTGTTTAAAGGAAAACGGTTTCCATGCTGTATCTCAGATTTTGTGTACCTTTCTCTTCCTGTGAGGCATTAGCATCCCACCCATCTAATAGATGATGTCACATTAGCATGAAGCAGCGGTATACCGGTTCACCGCAAAGGTCTGATTAGAAGTTAAAATGTCAGCTTCATTTGGATTGTCATGTGATTTTTTTTTAACATATTTTTGTAAAATAATTTCAGATTTATAGAAGAATATCCATTATGTTAAAAAAAACAAACAAACCTGGAAAAAGCAGCAGTGCTAATTTGACATGCAAAATAAATTCCCAAACAGCACGAAGGAATCTGATTATTAATGAATTAGCTTTGCACATTGCAGTCATCCAAGAACATAATTAAATATGTTAATAACAACAAGCTTGGCTGAATAATCATAAATGCATAAACAGCATTGGAACAAAGCAGAAACAGGATCATGCTGTTTCGGCTTCAGGCTGTTAGCCTGACCATAGAGAGAGATGTATCGGTTCATGACACAAAAGGACAGAAACAACCAGAAGCAATCTTTCCAGATCCTAATCTGACTCTACAGGGACGTCTGCCTTAACATACAGAGTAAGTAGTTAGCATGGTGACTGCTACAGGTTAAAGATGCGCAAAACAAGATAGAATAAATTAAACACTTGTTGAGTTCTGTTTTTAACTTCCTGAACAAATGAGAGGATTACAGCATATTAGTAATTTCAATTCAATTCAGTTTATTTCTATAGCGCCAATTCACAACACAAGTCATCTCAAGGCACTTTACAGTTAGACTAGATCACACAGTCAAATTGATTCAAAGTTTTCTATCTAAGTAAAACAAGTTGATTGCATCGACTCATTGACTCAAATACAATCCCTCACACTAAGCATGCTTATAGTGACAGTGGAGAGGAAAAACTCCCTTTTAACAGGAAGAAACCTCCAGCAGAACCAGGCTCAGTGTGAGCGGCCATCTGCAGAAGCAGAGACACAAAAAGCAACAGTAAAAGGCGGCCCCGTCCAGGAAACACACAGCCAGGCAGACGAGCTCCGAGCCAGCTCCCATGTCAGAGGATGAGGAGAGCACATCCAGCCAGTCACGGTCAGAGAAACAGGACTACACTGGAAAACAGGCCAATCTCCAGCATCTATAAACAAAGGTGTTAATGACTGCAGCACAGCTGATATTTCTCTCCAGAATAGTCACAACCAAACAGGAACAGACGAGGCAAAGCTACTCTGAGAAAAAGCAGAGAGAGCAGAACGTTAGAGATTGAACTAACAGATTCTGCAGAGTAGGAGAATAGAGATAGAATGAAGCAGAATTATGAAATGGCGATTCCTATGTCCTCCAGAAGTCTAAGCCTATAGCAGCATAACTATAGAGATTGCTCAGGATAAGGTGTGCTTCGCATGGTTGTTTGTCTTTCTATGTCTCTGAGTTGCCCTGCGACAGACTGGCCAGCTGTCCAGGGTGTAATCGGGCATCTCGCCCACACACTGCGGGAGATATGCACCGGCCCCACCGCAACTCTGACAAGGACTAAGCAGGAATGATGGGTGGATGGATATCAACAGATTTGTCTCTGTGTAAAAACATACTGTATCTCCTTTACAGAAAAATACCATGAATTTGACATGTGAAGATCAAATATGAAACTTGTCCACCGCATGTAAAATTAACATGTTAAACATATGTAAGAGCAAATTTTTGCTTTAAGAGGAAACTCCCACTAAAAAAAATATTAAAACCAATGTTGAAGGTGGAGGACAGAGCGGATTCTCTTTGTTGCAATTACACTCCCATGCAATAAGATGAATTTGAACATTTGGAAAATTACATGGGAATATAGCATGTGAAACCAGTTTACCAAATGTAAATCAACGGGATTTAGACTTTTTCATGTAAAAAAAAAAAACAAAACATGGGATTTATATGTATTTTTTTACATGTGATTCACATGTGCCTCAAATGTGGATCACATGTGAATCAGACAGCTGATCCTACAGCTCCAACATGGTTAAAAATATTTTATTAGTGACTGTGATTGGCTGGATGTGCTCTCTTCATCGTCTGACACGGGAGCTGGCTCGGAGCTCGTCTGCCTGGTTGTGTGTTTCCTGGACAGGCCGCCTGTGGAGCTGGTTAACAGTTGCCATTTGTATCTCTGCTTATTTCTGTATGTCTGCTTCTGTCTCCTTGAACCTCAGTCGTCCTCGGCAGATGGCCGCTCACACTGAGCCTGGTTCTGCTGGAGATTTCTTCCTGTTAAAAAGGATTTTTTTCTGCTCCACTGTCGCTAAAAGCATGCTTAGTGTGAGGGATTACCTTTGAGTCAATGAATTGATGCAATCAACTAGTTTGCTACATATTGAACATAAAGCAAAGCTCACAATATACATATTGTTTCCCATAAATGTGACTTTTTCAATGAATGCCAAGCGAATAATCTGAATAAATACAAGTTATTTTGTTCCCTGATTTTTCACTTCTGCATTTAGAACATATTTGTCAAAATGTTTTATTGTTTCTGTTGGTAGTTATTCAACAGAATAAGCAAGATGATCATCAGATTATCAGTTTTGAGCTGTTTGACACAGCGACCCAACTCCCAGGATTTATAAGGAGAGAAAGAAAGCTGCTAATGTGAGGAGATTTTGTTCTGCATCCCCTCAGTTAAAGCATCTTCAATTTTCATCACCTTCTCCGTGTTTAGGTCGCTCTGATTGAGCTGCTGGCTGACAGTGATAATCGTATTCCCGTTTGTTCAGTAGATGAGCTGTTCCTTGGAGGTTGGGGGGATTGCAAATACAAGTGCTGTGATAATGTCCCAGAGGGGTCTTGAAACCCACTGAGATGACACACCATCATTAAATCCACCAAGATTAGTTCTCCTCTCTCTGCTGAGAAAATGTTAGAAATTATCTCAAGTTTGTTTTTCTTCGTGGAAGTATTTTTTTGTTAATTGATTCTTTATGCTGAAAACTTTTTACAGTAACTAAAAGTTCCTTCACCTAACTGCTTTTTTCTAATTATTAGATTACACTTGTGTATATAGATGAACGATTTGTTCCTTATCATGAACAAAGTCTCATCTGCAGCGCTGCTACTCCCTGCATTGGCCATCAGATGAGACACAATGAAGCAGCTTTTATAAAACAACCATCTCTGACCTAACTCAATATAGCAAGCAAGGTTTCTTTATAACCTTCTGACTTTGACCCAGATGTTTATCCATGATCCACTGGATAAATCCACTGATTTCACTTCAAGCGTATTGTTTTTACATATGTGTTGTGCAAAATGATATCCTACAGATAACGAATAAATAGTTTACTAGAACTGGAGTTATAGTTAATCATTTAACCTATTCAAAATCAGAGGTGAAATCAATTTAGTGGTCTTAGTTGAATAATTGCAGCTTTAATTTGCTTACTGTAATTACCAGGGTTTGTGGTTTTCACCTCTGGAGGGTTCCTGGACCAGCTGTTAAAATCCAGGTCTCCACCAGTCTAGTGACCCAGGCTAGGTTATCAGCAGAGCTACTAATTATCAATAAAAGAACCTTTTTATCTCTGTTTATTCACACTATTACCAAGGGGGCTGTATCTGGGCTGAGTGATTAATCGTCCGCTATATGAAACACAGAACCACTACAAGTTAAACAATGACGTCTTTATTCTAATAATTCAGGATTACAGAAATCTAACATCTATGCAAACACTACACGCTATTAGAAAAATAAACACGAGGTAGATTAAATGACTAGTTTCAAGAAAACAAAAAAAGAATAAACCCTAAGAGTCTGTTTAACTTGCTTCTGAGATTGTCCAAAAGATGCCAGATGTTAATACATTCACTAATGTCTGTTGTAATAGCAGCAGGTATGATGATAACAGTGCAATTAAAACAACATAAAAATAATACATTCAGCTTAAAATAGTAAATGGTTAAAATGCATTAAAAAACAGTAGAAGAAGTCGTTTTAGCAAAACGGCATCAACAGGGCGGGGTATGTGTATGTGGGGAAGGCGTGTAAATGTATGAGAGACTCCCTCTTCATCTGATGGAAGGTGGGGAGGACAGTAACACTGGTCCACAACCATGTGACCACATGCGGTTGAATGTGGTAACTCTATGACTACTTTAAAGCAGAAAAAAAAAAGTAAAACAGGATTGGAAAGAGAAGGAGAAAGAAATATCACTCAGCAGTCAGCTCTGGAGGTTTCTGTCTCCCCAGTTAGCGCGGCCGCTGAGCACGATGGGACACTGCGATCCGTGACTTTTAACGCAGCAAAAACGAAAGCTACTTCCAGTTAGCTTTCTTCTGGCATTTCACTTGAAATGGGGTCTCTCCTTACAGACGATGGAACCCAGGAGGAAAAGGAAGATTTAACTCACGCTCTGACTTTTAAACCATGAGTAACGTAGGGGCAATTCCTGTTTTATTAAAATATTTGCTTAATCAGAAGCCAAAAACCTTTAGTTGATTGATTTTTAAACCTTACTCGATAAAGCTAGTAGCTAGCAAACATGAGGACTTACTTTGAATGACTTTTGGTCATAATTTGGTAATCAAAATGCGATGATGATATGAGAAACAACATGATCATTAATGTTATATTGGTTTTTAAACCCTTAGTGAAATTAAGCTTGTTTTAGCTTAATAAACAACAGTCATGCTGTTCAAGCTGTTAGTGCATCTTCACTGAACAGTAAACACATGAAATGATCAAAAGTAATCAAAAGAAACAAAATATTTAGCTAGAAACTCTCTCTGACTTGCGAACCTCTATTGACTTCTGTTTAGAAAGATTGGGTTTTTTCAGTATCTAGTAATAGCAGCATAGCACGCCAGGCCCAGGAGCTTCACACCTCCTGGTGTCAGAAAGTCCTAAAACCCAGAATGACATGTTGCAAACAGCCGGTTTCTCTGAAATTTTTCTCTGATGTCAGCCATCAGGTCCAAAATCTTTAGTCAGTTTGCAGCTTCTGGCACCTGGACATGGGGCTGTGATGGTGACTCTCCGATGTGAACTGGCAAGAGGGAAGTCCCAAAATAGAAAGAAGCAGGGATTAGAAAGGTGCTTTGTGCTCCAAGCACCATGGGGGGCAAAAACACACTTCTGTGGGAGTGTCTTTTGATACTGCCTCAGCCCTGGGGAGGGTTGCAGAAGCTTAAGCATCTAAACAGCATGGAAAACCTTAATCCTCCTCATCCAATGGTTATGTTAAACATCAGTATAGACACTGGTTCTCAATGTCCTACATTAATATAATGGTTTATGGCACTACAGCTGTAACAAAAGATGTTAAAATAATCAGGTTTCTGATATTGCAACCATGGAAACAGAAAACAGCAATCGCTCAACTGGATTGCTTCAAATTTAACCTTCTGGTTAGAATTTAACTCTGAAGAGTTGTCTAAATTTCAGATGGTACATGTTGGAGATAGCAACAGAATGTTCAATTATCTGTCCTGGAAATGTGAAATTTAAAAGGGGAGCTTTGATGAACCGCTCACTCAGAGCAGGTCTGAACCAAACCATGGACCTTATTCACTCTGCATGTGACTTACTGTGATCAAACAGGATGAGCTTCCTGCAGAAAAAAACTCAAGAATCATCAACCCAGACAAGTGCAATGTGTGATGAAAGGCTGATTAGATTTCATTTTCATGAAAGTAAATCATGGTTCTGTTGGACTTTGATCTATGTAGCTGAAGATGAAGAGGAGGAAGAGGAGGGCCAGACGGTGATTGATACTAGCAGCTCTGGATTTAATATGAATTATGTGCATCTCTGTAATCCACATGTAAGCTTTGCATTCACTAAACATCCTCAGTCTAGTGAACATATAATTATTTTCACTGCTATAAGGAATTACACCTGTCTCAGATGTTAGATATTTTTATTTTAAAAGCCATGAAAAATATTTAGTTACAATGTTTGAACAGAGCAAAACATCGTCACAAGTAGTGTGCCTGGGTATTACAGCGCCATCTGCAGTCTAGAACATAGACTACTTATAATTCAGTCACGTTGCAGCTGAGAACTGCTTTTATTGGCCTCCTTGTAAGTTACCCTCAAGACCGTCTCTCAGCACCACATGCCCTCTGAATCACTATTTAACAACAGAAGGAATTAGAGAGGAAAAAATCGCTCAAAATGCATTGGCCATTTAAAAAAAATGCAGAACAAAGGGCGCCCCCATCGTCTTTTTATTGCATAACATTTACCTGCGATGACACTCTTAATCCCAAGTGGGGTAGCGAGGGTTGCTGGTGCCTATTTCCAGCTGTCTAAGGACGAGAGGCAGGGTACACCCTGGACAGGTCGCCAGTCCATCGCACGGAAACACAGAGACGAGACAAACAACCATTCACGCACACCTGCATAGAGAAGCCAATTAACCTAACAGTCATGTTTTAGGACTGTTGGACGAAATCGGAGTACCCAGAGAGAACCCACGCGCTCAGGGAGAACATGCTGACCCCATGCAGAAAGACCCCAGGCCAGGAATTGAACCCAGAACCTTTTTGCTGCAAGGCAGCAGTGCTACCCACTGCAACACTTAGCAGCCCTGAAGGAGGATTCAGTTTTTTTTATATATTTTTTTTCTTTTTGCCAATTATTATGATAAATATCAAATATAATTTTGTTATAAAAAATAAAAACAAAAAAAGTGATGAACTTTCAGAACATGCCTCAGTTTATTTAAGACGTTTTTGAGATACACTATATTGCCAAAAGTATTTGCTCACCCATCCAAATTATTGGAATCAGGTGTTCCAATCACTTCCATGGCCACAGGTGTATAAATTCAAGCACCTAGGCATGCAGACTGTTTTTACAAACATTTGTGAAAGAATGGGTCGCTCTCAGGAGCTCAGTGAATTCCAGCGTGGAACTGTGATAGGATGCCACCTGTGCAACAAATCCAGTCGTGAAATTTCCTCGCTCCTAAATATTCCACAGTCAACTGTCATCTGTATTATAAGAAAATGGAAGTGTTTGGGAACGACAGCAACTCAGCCACGAAGTGGTAGGCCACGTAAACTGACGGAGCGGGGTCAGCGGATGCTGACGCGCATAGTGCGAAGAGGTCGCCAACTTTCTGCAGAGTCAATCACTACAGACCTCCAAACTTCATGTGGCCTTCAGATTAGCTCAAGAACAGTGCGCAGAGAGCTTCATGGAATGGGTTTCCATGGTCGAGCAGCTGCATCCAAGCCATACATCACCAAGTGCAATGCAAAGCGTCGGATGCGGTGGTGTAAAGCACGCCGCCACTGGACTCTAGAGCAGTGGAGACGCGTTCTCTGGAGTGACGAATCGCGCTTCTCCATCTGGCAATCTGATGGACGGGTCTGGGTTTGGCGGTTGCCAGGAGAACGGTACTTGTCTGACTGCATTGTGCCAAGTGTAAAGTTTGGTGGAGGGGGGATTATGGTGTGGGGTTGTTTTTCAGGAGCTGGGCTTGGCCCCTTAGTTCCAGTGAAAGGAACTCTGAATGCTTCAGCATACCAAGACATTTTGGACAATTCCATGCTCCCAACTTTGTGGGAACAGTTTGGAGCTGGCCCCTTCCTCTTCCAACATGACTGTGCACCAGTGCACAAAGCAAGGTCCATAAAGACATGGATGACAGAGTCTGGTGTGGATGAACTTGACTGGCCTGCACAGAGTCCTGACCTCAACCCGATAGAACACCTTTGGGATGAATTAGAGCGGAGACTGAGAGCCAGGCCTTCTCGTCCAACATCAGTGTGCGACCTCACAAATGCGCTTCTGGAAGAATGGTCAAAAATTCCCATAAACACACTCCTAAACCTTGTGGACAGCCTTCCCAGAAGAGTTGAAGCTGTTCTAGCTGCAAAGGGTGGACCGACGTCATATTGAACCCTATGGATTAGGAACGGGATGTCACTTAAGCTCATATGTGAGTCAAGGCAGGTGAGCAAATACTTTTGGCAATATAGTGTATTTGGTAGTGGTTTCCATGGTGATTTGTTGATTTTTTTTTTTTTTAGTTCTGAGGTAATATATGGTTCCCAGTAGGGGTGCCACTCAACTCCATCTCTATTATGAGATTGCATTCAAACATGGTGGTTCCCTCAAGCAGACGCATTATAATTTCAGTTCCAGTTTCAACCTGTCGACTTCATGAGTTTCTGGATAATGACAACATTTAAGTATTAATGACAACTTCCTACAGATCCAGTGAGCAGAAGTCTCTAGTGTTTGAAGATCTGATGTTCTGCAGCTGCTAAAGCAGACATGATAGAAATAAAAGATTCACACACAGATAAATAAATTACATTGTACAGAGGAAGATAATAATGCTTCCTCCTCCTGCTAGTTGCCGGGGCTCAGGCTCATTACCTATATTGTTTTGTTGGACAGCAATATTCTGGTATATTTTTTGGTTTTGTCAGAAAACCAGTTCATAATTTCAGAAATGTTCTGTTGTTGATTATTGTCAAGGAGGATGTTCCAAACTCTGAAGCTTAAAAAGCAAACAGGTCACTACGGTTCATGATAAAAAATTTAGTTTGGAGAAGAGAGATGCTCAACGTCTAAATGGCTGAGATAAAATATGAACAGGATTATTCTTTAAATAAGTTTCAACAGGAAGTCACCAAATTTTGAATCGTTTATCCATAACACAGGGATCACACAGCACTGATGTAGTTCCAGACTGTACCTCCAGGGTTCGATCAGGATACCTCAAATAATAGCTCCCATCTCCATTTCCTAGCTCTTATCCTGTACCTTTCATAGGGTCAACATTAACACCTGAATCACACCTGAATGACTCTGGGAAACTGGGAGTACAGCCTTCCAGAAAAGAACTATGAAGAACAAATGTTATGAACGGCTAAAGCTTTACATAAAAAAGCCCAAAACATATGACGATGAGGATATTAAGATGTTTCACACGCAGTTCATGTCACCAAATAATGGATTTCTTTCATAAGTTGGCGTTTGCCTACAAGGTCAAGGGCTGCAAAGGATTGTGGGCAACCATATAGCTCCTAGCAGCGGATAGGGATGTCTGCAGGTCCCTATGCTAAGTAAATTGATGCTAGGTAGTAGGGATGGAACGGTTTATGAAAACCGTCCGAACCGTTCGGTTCGACTGTCTCGGTTCGATTCGCGTGTGTTGCGTTTGGTTCATGCGCTGCTCCTTATTCTCATAGATGAAGCGTGTACACTCCAGAGCAGAAGGTGGCGGTACTGCGACCAAAGCCAACCACCAGTAGTAAACAAGAAGAAGAAGAAGCGAAGCAGCGTAGCTGGGTGTAGCAGAAAAAAAATCAGTTGTTGTGGAGAATTGTGTGGGTATGGCGAGTGGGAAAGAACAGGAGTTGGAAGACGCGCCAGCAGCACTTTATAGGTCTGCTGTATTGGAACACTTTGCATTTAGAGTGACCTACGATGACGGCGGAAAGAAAGTCGTGGATAAAAGTGCAACAGTGTGCAAGCATTGTGCAACACGTTTTGTTTATGCTAACAGCAACACGACCAACATCTCAGGCTAACAATCAACATATACCGAACCAAACCGAAAACAGTGACCACGAAACCATGAACCGAACCAAACCGTGGATTTTGTGAACTGTTCCACCCCTACTAGGTAGCCTAATGCTTACTGATCCGAGCTCCTTCCTTTCTGGCAGAACTTTGTGGGCGCCTTTCCGTTGAGGCCTCAGTGTCTTTACTGATTTTAGGTGTTTGGGTTGAATCTTGGTTTGACTAAGACGTTGTTGATGGAGAGGAAGATAGTTTGTGGGTCCTGTTACAACTAAAGAAGAATGATTTTGGTTAACAGTCACTTTTTACTGGCTGCTCCTAGTCTCTCATATCCACAGTTAGAAGTTCAGAGGGGGAATTAAAAAAGGTTCTTTACATTAAAACAGGGGGAAATAACAGATGGAACCATTTCTAGATCTGGGGTATTTTTAGTCTTCTAAAAACTCAATTCATTGTTTAATAACAAGGAAGAAAGCTGCATTGCAACAATCAGCTGTTCCTAAATGTTTGACTTAGTTCAAATTCAAGGTTTCTTTTTATTTTATTATTCAGCTAACAGCCATCAGTGAACAGTGGCCGTAATCCTGATGTTGCTGTAGTTAGTATATAATTCTGCTGCTGACTTAACTGATATTTGGACTTTTCTTTCCAGCCCTAATTACACTAAACATTTATACTACGGTATTTAAAAAACAGCAACAACGCTGTTATACTATTTAAAAGTATAATTAATCTTTGTGTAAATCTACAGGCTCAGTTTCAGTTTAAATGCTACTTCTATCTTTGTGGGTGGTGCACCCTAATCCCAAACAAATTAGTTATTTCTGTTCTGTTCCATACTTTGCACCTCTATGTATAATCTCTGCTTATTTTTGTGGATTTTATTTCCATCAACCTCCTATAAAAAGATAAATCAATCATTAATAAAATAAAACTGTTCATTAAGAAGAAAACACCATGGCTATTTATTTTTTCAACTGATTAATTTCAGTCTTAACACTTAATGTGCTTCTATCATTTCTGTTATCTTACTAAATGTATCTTATAGAATAATCTCTCTTCAGTTGTTATTAGTGCAGAAATTTAAATAAAAATCTGGAAGAAACGTTTTTTGCTTTGCTTGAACTGTTATCTATAGAAAGCAGCTGAGGTTCTAAATGCATTGACTGGGGTTTTTGTTTCTACATGATGAGCAGAACTGCTATAAATGCTTATGGGATCATGTCCCTCAGAGTCAAGTTGATAATGGAGCACAGATGTTCTAATTAATCTGTGCTTCGTGACCTATGATCGGCCTGGACATCATTTATTATAATAAATAGAAGACATGACCGGAAGAAAAAAGTACTCTAGGACCATCAGAGTCCAGTTTTCTGCAGGGATGTCAGTGATTAATGGATCTACTTCACATGATAAAACGACTCCAGTCTAATTTGCTCCCAGTACTAACTTGATGTGGTCTGGAGCACCCAGCTGATTGCTCTCTACCAGATCCACTCTGTACAAAGTGTCAGGAAAAATGGTTAACAAGCACAAGGTCCAATAGTGTTCTTACATCTGATCTCTGCTGTCTCCACGTCAAACCAGAGACATCCTGTTTGTTTAAGGCCTTCAGGTTTATTATAAAGGCTCCTTAAAGCGCTCACAAGTCAAAACTGTTCCCAAAGTCGTCGTTTTTTTTTTTAAAAATATGCATTTTTAAATCATCTTCACAGCAGGAAGAGATTCCAGACAGAGCTCTCCAATGAGTTGAATGACTTTTATTGATTATTCTAAGTAAAGTAGAGACTTTTAGCTCCAGGGAGGAATGATAATTCGCAGTTTCTCATCAGACCTACAAGAGAATGAATGAAAAAAAAAATGGATGTAAAACAAACGTAAAATGTACTAGTAGTGCAGGAAACACGTGCGTTCAAATGTGAGTTTTCACTGGTTTGCTGCATCTTCATCATACTGACAGAGAATCACAAATTAGAAAAAAAAAATATCATTAATCCTTAAATGGAAGGTCCTCTGTGAAATACTTTTGACTGTTAACATTTATTTTTAAGAAAATGGCAAATGTTTAATATCATATTAATCTGCACCACTGAGCTACTGCGAGGCAAATGCAGCATCACTGTATTGCCATAGGAACTGCTTTCTCTTCCCGTTGGAGGGAAGATGCCGTCCCATCCATGTTTAAACCATGTACAATCCAGCCGTCTTCTTCAGCTGTGAGTTGGACTTTATTGCAAGTAACACTTGATAGTTTAGCATTAGAGATTAGGGGGCGGTTTGGGATTCAGCCTATTTCTTGATCTCCAAACCCTCCACCCTATATTAACACACCAAGCCCACAGTGAGGCAAAGCAGTGGCAGCATCATGCAGTGGGACATAGATGTTGTGAAGATGTACTGAGAAATCATACAGAAAACCCTGTTAGAGGCTGCGGAAGACCAGAGGTGTTGTTTAGACTCACTTTCATTCAGGAAAACACCCCTATTTATCCAATCATGATACAATAGATTAGGGGATTAACCAATTAAAAACCAGCAGGGTCCGAATAAAGAAAATCATCAACCAGTAAAATCCGGAGACATTTTTAATGTTAATCTGTTACTTTAAACATAATCTAACACTGAAATAAAATGAGGTGTTTATGCTTCCATGTTATATATTGAATTTATAGATAAAAAATATCTAAAAAAAAAAAAAAAACTAGAGCATTTTCCTATTTTAAAATCTTAAGTGCTTTTTTAAGTAGAGAACAACAGTTGTTCAGTTTGGTATATAGACAATTCCTGATTCACATCTTTTATAAAACACGTGAACTAACTGTTTGTTACATTTTTTTCTTTTTTAAGACCTAATGAGGGAAGTTAGCTTTCAGCTGCCTTGCAAGGCTATAAACCTGGGTTTGATTGGTGAATCCTGCTTCACAGCAGCATGTTTAGCCAAACATATTCAAAAGTGCAGGGTCATTTTTGGGCACGCCATTTCACTTTTCTTTCACCAGTTCACCGCAGTTCTTCCAGCAGTCCACAATTTCTCTGTTCTCCTTTTCTCTTCTTCTTTTCCATTACCTGCTGTGTCTAAAAATAGCTTGCAGCAGCAGCCCTGATTGACAGCCCATTGGCTAATTTGTATCATGCGTAGCCTCGTCCAGACTCAGTGGAAGGCTTTACCATATTAACAGGACAAGGGAAGGGTTAGTGAAGTGAAGTTAGACACTGTTGTCGGACAACATGCAGTAATTCATAAATGTTTTAAGTCAGGTTGGGTCCGGATTAGCCAGCAGGTGGGTCTGGATCCAGCCTGCGGTCCGTTAATCCGTGACCTCTGCAATAGATGTGTAATTCAATTCAGTTTTTTTTAATAAAGCACAAATTCACAAAACATCACAAGGCAATGACCAGAAAATGGAACACCCAGAATGCCACCAGAACAAGGAGAGACATTTAAACTGTTTATTGGAATGTGATACTGCCACAGGTTGGGAGGGATTCACCAGAGTCAACAACCAGAACTTCTGGAAGGAAGGTTGGACAGTTGACATAAACAGAGGGAAATGTTTCTAGTGTTGAATTCTGCCTCACTAACTTTCTCTGCGTTTGGGGAAAAACTTTTTGAAGATGCTGGTGAGTGTGTGATGTCACTGTTGAACCTCAGGGGATTCCAGATCTGTCAGATCTGTAAGAGCAGAGACAGGCAGAATGATCAAGGGGACAAACCAGAGTTCGGAATCCGAGAGCCGGTCCAGATGATCCGAGAACCAGAGAGAATCCAAAGGAGAATCCGGGAGTGAGGTCAAGGCACAGAAAAACCGGTCAGAGATCCAAAAACACACTATGACAGGTCCAATAGGGTCCTGGTAGGCACAGAGAATCAGGTCAGTTAGGCAGACAGGCAGACAGACAGGTAACAGGAATGCTGGATTAAACTCACCGATGGCTCGTAACAATCTAGCACTAGTGATTCTTCTGAGAGGTGGTTATATAGCCATTTGAGCAGGAAGATCTGATGGAGACTGATTGGAAATGAGGCGGAACCCCTGTGTTGAATCTTAAATCAAACCAGCACTAGTGCCAAGAATCACTGAGATTACCCCAGATAAGTGGAAGAAGATGAATGGATGGTCTTATTGGTTCAAAGTTTTCTATCTAAGGAAAACCAGCTGATTGCATCTAGTCACTGAGTTTGCAGGATTTGCTCCTCCTGGATAATCATCTGTTGACTGTAGATATTCGTTTGCAATTCACTGTTGATTTTTCAGCAATCTCTCACACTGAGCATGCATGCAGCGTCGGCAGAACCTTGCTCAATGTGAGCGCCCTTAGCTGACTCGAGGTTCAAGGAGAGAAATGCAGACAAAAATTATTTCTGTTAGAAAAGGTAACAGTTTAGATAAAAGGATTTGGGTTAGAAGGGTCTAGTAAAAGCCTTAGTCTGATAAAGCTGATAAGACTTTAAAACTGATGTTCTCAGATGACTGACTGAGCCTAAATCATTAAAAACATAGAATCTTCATTGCAGCCAGAGTAGATCCTACAGAGCTCTGGCTCGGCTCAGACTTTTCACACTTTTAATGTAATGCATTTATTACCCCCCTCAGACCTGTGTTTTGTTCCTACAGTGAAAATCTCCCTTTGAACTAATTTTTTGTTTGTAATGTGATGGCATGTGACATCTGCCAGGAATGGAAGGCCCCACTGTCCATAGCGGTCTTGGTCTCAGAAAAAAAATGTCTTGACAAATAATATCAAATGACTGACAAAGTTCAGCAATGTCTTATTGAAAAAAGTCTTTATATCTTAATGTTGTTTAATTTATTGATTTGGAGCACTTTTCCACAAAGGAAAAGCTGCTTTCAGACTTGTGGAGTGTGTCGTCATGTCTGACTGCCACTCTAACATCTTCATTTGGTGCCATGCTTGTCAGTTCTTATTTATTTTAAATCCGTTTCAGATGCATCATTCAAACAACAGCTGCAGCAGATCTGTGAAATTCAGCTTCTCTCTCCTGCTGGGACAGATGTCAGGATCGGTCTGCTAGAAGAACAAAAACTAACACAACCTAACATTTGAAGCTCTGCATTCAGACTCCTGTGGCCCCAAGAAGAGATGAGCTTTAATCAGACTTAGATAAAAACCAGAGGCAAAGAGCAGTGATGTAATCAAATATGAATTAATAAACTCTGAAGAGCAAGTCCTAGTCTCTGAATGAATCCCAGGGTTCTCTTTGTATTCTTTCCACAGAAAAGGGGAGGTTTCCTATGTTTGAAAAAATATATATATATATTATCCCCCAATATATTTTTAATGAAAGTGTCCTAAGCTGAAATCTCCATGAAATCCACCTAATGAGCAACGCTAGCTGAGGATTAATCAACCGTCTGTGGGACGCTGACTTATTTCTGCTCTATTGTTTTTTCACTGGAATTTATCTCACATTATTTAATTTGAAGAACAGGAATATTCTTCATCTTCGAAATTTGAGCTCTTTATTAATGGGGGGATGCAAAACAGGGATTCATTTACTTCTAACAATTAAACAGGAGAAACAATAATCTAAAACATCATATTTTATGAAAAGTCTAATGCGGCTCATCTTCTGCAGCAGCTGACTGGATGAAACCATCTCAACCTTGTCATGCATCAGCCTCTTATGACGTTCCTTTGCTCTTCTTCTTTGATGTTTCGGCTCAGACCACTTCGTATTCCACAACTTTTCTTCAGACATCAGATTCATGAGCCTCGTTAATGCGACTGGTTCATCTACTGTTTGATTTAATGAAAGCTGAATAAAAATCAATGATGCTTTCATCCGCGCCCCGGACTGGAGCTGTGACAGGCAGCCCGGGCCACGGGCGGCTACGCTCTACCCCATCTATTCGTTCGGCTAGCTAATCTGAATCGTTCAATTCCATTTAGAGAGCGAGATCATCTGCTGTAGCAGCACTAGACATCTTCCAGGCATGTTAGTAGAACTAGCGGCAGTTCAGCGGACAGGGTGAATGAACGGTAGCCGGCACGCGTGGATGAAGTCATACACACTCGCTTTGTTTTGAAAATATATAAATATAAAAGATATAACCACGGATGTCTGGGGGACAGTGATTTGCCTACATGTTATGAATGCTGGCGTAACATAAAGAATTAATTATGAACAGTTTAGTTTGTGCCTTCAACTCGTTGCCCATAGGAAGACGTTACTTGGATATAACAAAACGGAATATCTTCAGAACAGCTCCAAATGACACAAAACTAATATGGGTGCGTAGAACATGATGGAATAACGTCAAATCAAGGGGCCAATGTAAAAAAAAAAAAAAGGTGTTCCCCTTTAAGGCTTAAGTTAGATTATAACTTAGGTAATTGGGATTTGTTTTATGGGATTTGCCTGTTTTATGTCAGAACTAATGTTTACTCAAATTGTTTATGCTGGAGATCGGCCTTAGATGCTGTTGATCGGCCTGTTTTCCAGTGTGGTCCTGTTTCTCTGACCGTGACTGAGGGGATGTGCTCTCTTCATTCTCTGACATGGGAGCTGGCTCAGAGCTCGTCTGCCTGGCTGTGTGTTTCCTGGTCGGGGCCGCCTTTTACAGCTGCTTTTGTATCACTGCTTCTGTCTCCTTGAACCCCAGTCGGCCTCAGCAGATGGCCGCTAACACTGAGCCTGGTTCTGCTGGAGGTTTCTTCCTGTTAAAAGGGAGTTTTTCCTCTCTACTGTCGCTACAAGCATGCTTAGTGTGAGGGATTGTATTTGAGTCAATGAGTTGATGCAATCAACTGGTTTTCCTTAGATAGAAAACTTTGTATCAATTTGACTGGATGATCTGGTTGAACTGTAAAGTGCCTTGAGATGACATGTGTTGTGAATTTGGCGCTATATGTTATTTATATTAAACTGAATTGAATTGAATTTATCTAATTGGGATGGTTCCTCCATCAGGATATTGAGTGTTCTTAATTATGCATGTGGCAAGGATTTGGGAATGGAAATAGAACGGTGTCCCTGACATTTGAACATAGAGTAATATTTTACAAGGCTGGAGCCATGGATGTTTCTTATTTACAAACATGTATGATGAAATTATGTGGTACATTGGAGTTGTATAAAATTCTTCTTTAACTGTGATTCGAGGCCTTTTCAAAGAGATGTGAGCCCGGTTGGTAAATGCTGCCTTCTGTTAACCTAACCCCTTGAACCCTACGGACCCACCGGCGGGTCCAGCTGCTACATGACCTCGTAATTTTACCAAACCCCCAGTATTGATGTAAAAAACATATTTGGCACAGTTTGGTGACATTTCTGGATAAATGTGCCAAAATGGCCTCTCCGCCTAAGAAATTTCTCACTAATACCATTCTAAAATAAATATGATTCATCTGATTGAGTCCAAATTTGGTATATTTTTACACAACATTTAGATTTGAAAGTCTGTACTACTTTTTTGTGCTATAAATAATATTTTGGTAGTGTTTTGCAATGTTTATTTCAAAGAAAATTTTGGCGAGGTTAAAAAAATGCAAAATATTTTGTCCCTAATATTTCAGGCAGGGTCAAAGCTACAATGGTGCTGACACCAGAAAACCATTCTATGACATCTTACCTTTACAGACGTACCAAAAGTTTCTTCTTAAATCTAATAGCTTTGAGGCTATAAGTTATTTACTTTTGTGTGTTTTTGTCAGGCAGAAATTTATTTATACCCCCTTAGGGTGTAAGAGGCTAAGCAACTTCCCTGATCTGAGTAAGATTACAATTTCTGTCAAAATCTTTTGTCATGTCTCATGGTTATTTAATACATATACAGTATGAAGTGTTATTTAAAAAGCTTGTGATTTCTTCTCAAAACCAGAGAGAGAAAGCTTCAAGGTGTAAAGACAGAGTTTTCCATAAAGAAAATGGTGTTTCCGCCCAGTTTTTGTACTTTAGTAAATGCCTGAACTTAGCATCCATGGACAGACACTGATACTTAGACTTATCCAGCAGATAAGCGGAAAGGAGTGTTTTATAAATATAATGAAGTTACTCCTAAACAGAGGTGGATCATCCAAACTACTGTCTAGTTTCCATTCTTCCTTTTCACTCAAGTTTGTGTCATAGAGATGGAAGAGCAAGTGGTTGGAACGAATTCTGAATGAAAAACAAAATAATAATAATACATATATATATATATATATATATATATATATATATATATATATATATATATATATATATATATATATATATATATATATATATATATATTTATGAATGTGATGAGTCATCAAGACATTAACGCTATCATAATCCTCAAATTGTCACAGTGGGGTGGAGATTTCACAGGTGTCATGATTTTATCAAGAGCTCGGACCCACATGCAGAGAAACCAATACAGAGAGACCAGGGAAAAAGTTTAACAGGTTTATTGAGGAGATTGTGAAGAATCCAGTGTTGCTCAGTAGGAAATTTGATTCTCGAACTTGAAGAGGAGAAGTAGATTGCTGACTCACGTTTCCAGAAAAGTGGTTGACTCTTTGACTCCAGCCGGTGTGGGGGGTCTTCCAGTGTTTGTCTCATTCGATGGAGGGCGGACAGGGTTTACCCAGAATGCTGTTGTTTGTAGTTGAATGGAGAAACTGACTGCCACTTAGATTTCCTGCGGTACTTGAACGGGTTGATGTGGAGATGAATCCCTTGCTCAGTGTGAAGCTCAAACGATCCCTTGGAGGAAAGTAGATCCAAACCTCCAGTTTGAATCCCTAGCTCAGTTTGAAGCTCAGATGATCCTTCCAGGGAGAAAAGGTCCAAAACATCCAGTTTGCAGGATGACTTTCTGCCGAGAGGCAAAGACCAAAGGACCAGGCGCCACCTGGTGGAGGAAGGAAGACAAACACACCAAACACAAAACCACACAGACAGGAGTCCTAACAACAGGACCCCAATGCTGAGATGATTTTTTGCAAGATTTAATTAACCACAAAATGGTAACAGAAGCAAAAATTCAAAAACATAAATCAACAAAATCCAAAAATACTGAAAACCAGGAATACTCAAAACCAGGGGGCAGAGAAATGGTGACAAACCAGCAACAGTGACTGAGCAGAAGGTGCATATACGGGAGAGAGAAACAAAGACAAGGCTAATCAGCAGATTGGGAGCAGGTGTGACCAGAGGAGTCTGGAAAGAAACCAACACAAGAGGGCAACAGAGGGCATTCAAGAAATACCTAAAAACTCAAATACACCTAAAAAAACAACAAAAAAACACCACAAATTAGAAATTAAACCAATAAAAAAAAAAAAAAACACATTTAAGAACTCTGATATACTCTGAACTCTGTTTCCATATAACTACCCACATTTCCATCTGTCCTTCTTTGTTATTCTGGTTAAGAGGACACATTCCGTTTTGTTTAGAGATCCTTGGGCTCCCAGCTTCTGGCTAGAAACAGCTCCAGTTTATGATGAACAGGATGATTTCAACAGAATCACATCATGTGCAATAAGCTTAACCTCTGGAAGAAACAGCTGGAAATCTGATCTTTAAACACAGCAACCAGGACCAGTGATGATAATGCACTCCATAAAGTGATTTAGGAAGTGAATAACATCCATGGTTTGGTGACCCGAAGGCCAGATGACCCGTAAACAGAAGCCAGCACTTTCTACTCCTACTAGAATTATCTCCGTCAGGCAAGCATTATTTAACTCTTATCATGGAAACCATACTTTCTTATGCTTCATTCAATGTATTGATCTTTATACCCACTATTTTTTTTTTTCATTATGCAGAAGAGAAGGCTACACAAGCTTTTGGGAACTGATCCATTCACTCTTAAAAACAGATAACTTTCAAGCTGAAGTTTATATAATAAACCAAGATTTCCCCAAAAAAGCTTTACACCAACCATTGGTTGACCTTACAGGTTTTAAACAACAGCTGGACAAAAACTTAATCTTTTGCTCTGCAGCATTTAGACATATTGGAAAGACATACGGTAATAAGTTAATTGATGTATAAACTCCCTTGGGTATTTCAATGTATAAATTTCTTTTTAAAGATGCCATAGATCCACCGGCCTGAAACAGAGCAATCCTGATGAATGGAACTGAGACTGACATGAGCACAACCGTGTGAAAATCAACAAGCAAAGGTCAGAGTAATGAAGGAGGAAGATATCAGAGTCAGCAGGCGAGAACAGGAGGGAGATGTAGATGTGCAGAGATGGATGAAAATGTGAGCTGATAGGGATGGAACCAGAGTCACTGAACGAATGGCGGCTGCAGGTTGAGATGGTATAAAAGAGTGATTGCTGTTGGTGAAGGGTTCTGCAGAAATAGAAGTGGGGGATGGAGAGAAGGAGGGATGCAATTGAAATGAGAAGCACTTGTGTTTAAGGAGCGAGTGATCAAAAGAGGAGAGGGCAACAGAGATGGAATAGGAGCTGCTTTGCATTTTTCTCACGCTGAGCAGACCTGACTGAACAAATTAAATCTGTTCAGAGTAGCAGCGCTCTTTGGACAGCCTCCTCTCTCTGCATCTGAACCCATCAGAAAGTCATCTCAGGATTCTCCTGCATTAACACGCTGATTGCTTCTCTGGATGTTTACAACTGATGGAGAACTGGGCAGCTCTGCACAGCTGCGGGGAGTTTTCGCTGATGTTGTGTGTAATTACCAACATGTCTTAGGCATGGATCATAACCAACCATCAGTTAAAAAAAGAAACCACAGAAAACCTAAAGACATCACAACTGCACTTTTTACAACAAACAGTAATGCCTAACCCAGATATTTATACAAACAACACTCAACATGCTTTCTGATATTAAATCAGAATAGTGTCTCTTTTTGAGCTTGGTGAAGATGACTAAAATCATTTCACTACCTGCAAAAAGAGGATGGACCAACTGTAGCGACTAATACCCCTCTCCCTGTAGCCGAAAACCGTTTAAACCCGGAAACAATTGCTTTTTGTGGCAGTAGAAATAGCTCACTAACCTTTGTCAACCAGTGTCAAAGGAATCGTCAAGCGACCCGGGCTAAAATCGCCTCGGCTCCAATGTTCAGAAATAGAGAACATCAGACCTGGAACGACTCGCTAATTTACCAGAGCGCAACATACGGACGTCGACACACCTCGCCAGTCACATCGGATCCATAAATTCGATGTAACACCTCTGTTTACATACAATTAACATGGTATTTGCGCCTTGTGCTGCCCTGTGTTTGTGTGTCACATAGAATTCTAGTAAAACACAAGTCTAAATGGAAAAATCTAAGTGCGCTGATTAATTTTACAGTATGATGACTTAAGCTCATCCTGTGTGTAGCTCGGAAGGACCAAAGGTAAGCTCCTAAACAAGCTGCACCTTTTGACAGACCCGAGCATCATGGCTACAGACCTCATCAGTCCTAATGCTTCTCCACCTTTTCAACAACATACTACTGGTGCAATCCAGCACAAATATGGCTCCCAAGTAGTGGAGGATTGGTAATTACTCGTGAATCAAACTGGAGAGTGAGGTGTGACTCTTAAGATTGAACAACCAAAACTCTTGAACTCTGTGTTTCTGCCAGAACATCTCAAACAAGTGACAACTTAATGACTTGCAGTCATCCATGGTTATTTTCTGAGTGCTCAAATGATCGTCCTGTTCTCTGCTTGGTTGTGGGTTCTCGTTCCCGCTGTTTCCCATTGAACTTATCTCCTCTATCAGACTCTGACATAACTGCGGAGACTTTCAGAGCTACATGTGGGATCTATTAAGATCTCTTACTCAGTATTCTGCAGTTTGAATATATCAGTGTTGTAAACAAGAGCGGGCTTCTTCCCACTATTATTCTCCTTTCCCTCCACATTAATTAATTCTGGATCCTGCTGAGCCAATCTCACATTTCCAATAGAGGGAAATGAGTGGCAGAGTATTCCTTTGCCATATTTGAGGGGAAAGTTCAACATTTACATCCCTGGGAAGATCGATGAAATTTAGTAAGTGTGACAGCTAGTAATTTGTGCTCTCCTTAGAGTGCAGTACGTTTAATTGGTCCTGTTTACTCCTGCAGCCTCTGAGTCAGCAAACAATAACAGTTTTCGTTTTCCATCACAGCTCTGCTACGCTTCACATTCTCCTGTCAGCTGGAAAACTTCTAACTGCAAAGTTCTTATAAAACATTATAAATAATGATGAAGGTGCAGAAAACTTTCTGAAGGCATTAAAAATGCCATCATATCTCCAGGTGTATAAATCTTATCCAGGAGTAGAGAATGAAAAGCTGCTCCTCTTTTCCAGAGAAGATCATTCAAGTCCAGACTCCTCATCTCACCCTGACATAAACATTTATGAGCTTAGATCAATATTTTCATATCAAAAACTCCCTCCAAACCCAAACCCTGAGTGTTAATATTGATTTTAGTGGATACTGTTGGATGGTGACAGTCCTGTTGACCATATAGGAAGCCACATGTATGGCTGAATGCTGGCGGCATAGATAAGCGTGAAAACTGTAAATCCCTTTGCTTTCTTATATGGTAATGAATTTTTGTGTGTTGGGATGATCTACAACAAACATAAGAACTGGTTATGAACATTACACTCTTAAATGACTTCTGAGTTTTGTCTCCAGGAGCTTTAATCTTCTGCAGACTAAACTGACACGGTCAAACTGGTTTGGTTCTCAGGGGATTACGCTGCAGACTTTAACTAGTCCATTCATGGAAATTATCGGTTTTTCCAACCATCCATTAAAGCTCTGGCTGAGCATCCAGGGTCAGGAGTTTACTTCCTTTATAGAAATATGCTGCCACCACCGTGTTTCCCTGTTGGAAAGGTGTATCTCTGTAGTGTCTTGAGTGTCTGTAGTGTCTGTATGTGCTGTGAATTGTTGCTATATAAATACATTGAATTGTACAAAGCTCTTAGGGATGTTCAGAACCTAACCCACGCTTTGAACTGAACCAAAACCTTCTCATCTCCTGAGTTCCTTGGTCTTCATGATGCAGGTTGTTCTCCTATACTGTCTGAAGAAACTGAGCCAAAACACTGACTGGCTAAGTTTAAATTTCTCACTGCTCCACTTGGTTTACTAATTTGGTGGCTTCTAATTGTGGTTGAAATGACAAAATAATTAAAAAGTTTATGAGCCTTCAAGTTTCCAGTATGCAGACAACAGTGTCATTTCATTCCTAATATTGTCACTGAAGAAGGAAAGCTTTGTCCATATGTCAAGATTCCTCACAAGATATTATTTGGCTATTCTTAATTTTAAAACAATGTTCTATACAGAAAAGATAAGGGTAAACTATCATTAACTTTAAGTAGCATTGATTGTGGTTTGCCCAGTTAGCAGTGCTGGCTGTGAGATTCTTCTAGTAGAGTGAGTCTCCTAATAATGCAACAAACGCTTCGTCAGATTTGGCTCTAGTTTTCAGATCTGTGGTGTTTTCTGATCTTTTCTCTAACATTTTCCCTCTTTTCTGTCAAAAGACAGACGGACAAACATGGACGCCCCCTCCTTGCTGCTCTGCCCTCTTCTCATCCTCCTGTACTGCCTTCCTTCCTGCCTCTCCGACATGCTTTGTCCAAAACGATGCACCTGCCAGAACCTGCTGCCATCCTACACGGTGCTGTGTGCCAAGACGGGCCTGCTCTTTGTCCCGCCCAACATTGACCGGCAGACAGCTGAGCTCCGGCTGATGGACAACTTCATCACCACACTGAGGCACCGGGACTTTGCCAACATGACCAGCCTGGTGAGTTCTGGAACACCCTCAAATTCAGGGACCATTGGAAGCACTTTGATCCAATGTTGCTCTGGGTTGTTGGTTCAGGTCCTGTTCTGAAGTGTTGAATTCTCTACTGGTTAAAGAAAAAGCCTTTGTCTGATATGAACCATCACCAGTGATGGGAGTAACAGTGTTACTAAAGCCGTTACCTTTTTTAGTAACGAGTAATCTAACTAATTACTTTGACTGTAAGTATAACGCAGTTACCTTTGCTGACACCCCGTTACTGCACGTTACTCATGTCACACAATTACCCTTTTTTCCATGATAGGACTCGTGCACGCCTTAACATGAGAGAGGTGAGGATGAGATTGGCCGATGCATAATGAGATTAGATCTGTCAGTTTGATAGGTGGGTGTTTCAGCTGGCGGGTGTTAACATACAGCACACACAGAGAGATGGAGAGTGAGGAGGACTCCAGCAGCAAAACAGCGTTTTCCAGATGGAAATACAAGTGTTACGTCGAGCTGCGTTTCCCCATCAGATACGGTTTCCCCTGCATCTCCACACAGCACTGGCAGCACGATTCACCACGCAAACAACAGGAAACGTGCATGCTCGCTAAAGGCGCGTAACAGCCGCCCTGTGCTCTCGCAACAGGGCAACTACGGAGAGCGTGAACGATCAAATGTTAGCATGGATGGATGGATGGATGGATGGATGGATGGATGTTGCAGTATCTATAACAACCCAAACACACAGGATTTCAGAATTAGACATCCCCAGTTATTAATTTCATACACTCACCAGATCTGAACACCCTGTTAAAAAACTTACACACCCATGAGTAGAGGTAATGCAGCCTGATGGTATTTACCCCACATCAGATACCGTTCCCCCCATGTTAAGCAGGGGAAACGCTATCTGACGGTGTTTATAGGCCCGTCAGATAGCGTTCCCCCATGATGTCATTTACGTTGAGTTGCAATAAATGCAAAAATCTTTGCAGGTCTTTGTCGTCCGCTCTATTCAGCTGGCTTTTGAAACACACGGCAAGAAGGTGGGGGCCGGGGTGGTGAGGGTTAAGGGGGCGAGAAACGCAAAAGTAATGCAATAGTTACTTTTACTAGTTACTTTTATTGTGGAGTAACTCAGTTACTTTTTGGGAGAAGTAACGAGTTACTTTGACTAATTACTTTTTTTTTTTTTTTACTTACACACCGGGTGTTAACGTACAGCACATAGTGGAGGGACATGTTAACAACAAAATTAAAGCAAACATCAACTGATGCCACGTGCTCATCAAAGATTAACAAATCTTGCAAAGTCAACGACTCGATGCAGTCAGCTGACTTTCCTTTGTTAGAAAACTTTTAAGCGGTATTACATTTGTTTATTGTTGCAGCAATCTTCAATGATAGGCAATGGATTCATCTTTTAATTATTTATTAAATTTAGTCCAGATGATCCTGAAGCAGGGAAATCTCTCCGTGGCACTCTAGAGTTTTTAGGTTGTTGTATCTCCAGCAGTATAATGATCTGTTGTGTTTACTATGTTTTTTTCTTTCGCAGATCCACCTAACCTTGAGCCGAAACACGATCAGCCAGATCAGGCCATACACCTTTGCAGACCTGCAAGACCTCCATGCCCTCCACCTGGATGCTAACCGCCTCACTGTTCTGGACGACTCACACTTCCAGGGCCTGGTGAACCTGAGGCACTTGATTCTAGCCAACAACCAGCTGCACAGCATATCAGAGGGGGCCTTTCAGGTAAGACCAACCTCAGGAGGACATCCACCACCACTGGGGTCACACGTTTCACTAAAAACATCAGAATCATACATAGTGCTTCTTCATAGTGATTCTTTGTGGAAGGAGAGGCTACATAATAGTTTCCTTTTTTATCCGTATTTATATTTCACTTTAAATGTTGGGGAAACATCATCATATTCTAGTGAGATAAACAGATTTGGCTTGGGTCCATGTGACTAAAACAAGCTTCTGCCCAACATGGTCAGAACCTTCCTTCCCTTACTGAATCTCAGTTCTTTCATAACATGTTGGGAATCATTGGATCTCACAGTCAGAACAATGTTCTTCAGTTGGCAAACTGCTTAAAGCCATTAGAAGTGAACACAAACCATCCCTATAGTGAAGCACGGCAGTGGCTCCATCATGCTTTATCACCATCCAGCAGAACAACCAGCTTAAACATGCATCCAGAGCTACAGGCATCTGGTTGGGATCAATGCAAACTCACACGTTAACGTGGCCTAGTCAAAGTCCAGACCTGAAACCATCTGAGGGTCTGTGGCAATTGACAACTGATCTTATTGGCTGTTCTTCAACCGGACAGAGCTTGAGTTTTTTAACCAAGAAGAGTCAAGTAAAAACTATAACTCTGAATATGCTGAGAATTTAGGGAGATGAAATCTAAAAGGCTTGTAACCAGAGTCGGTTCATCAGAGATCTGACTCATTGTGCCTAAATGTAAATGTAACAACACTTTCCAGATCTCCGTTAAGAGTTCTGTATGATTGTCTCTGTGAAGTGCCTTGAGATGACATGTGTTTTAAATTGGTACTATATAACTAAACTGAATTTAAATTAAATTGTGGACTGCTCAGAGGCACAGTGGGCAGCACTAATTGGCTTTTCTAAAGTCTCCTTAGGTGTGTGTGTGTGTGAATGGTTGTTTGTCCTGTTTGTCTCTGTGTTGCCCTGCAATGGACTGGCGACCTGTTCAGGGTGGACTCCGCCTCTCACCCATTGAAAGGTGGAGATAGACACCATCACCCCTCGCCACCCCACTTGGGATAAGCATGACGGAAAATGGATGGCTGGAAATTGAATTGTATAATTTTTCACAAAAACTCAAAGTAAACACTCGTTTCCAGACCGCCACCACTTCACCTTAAACCTGCTTTTGTTCCCAGCTTCTCCAGCCTCCTGGACTGTCCTCCATTGCAGGGAAAACTGCATCCATATATTCCCAGCTGTCTGTCTGTCACTCCCACAATCATCTTTAAAAGCAGGCCTCTTGTGTAAATCAGGCCAGTCAGGAGTAATTTTCTGCTCCTCATTCTCATTTTCACAGCTTTCAGACTTTCTTTTGTTGCTCATAATTACATATAGAAAGCAAGCACCAGTTGTTGCGATGAAAGCTGAGGAATTATAAAAATCAGAGAGTGTCCTAATTATGTGCATTATGAGAGTAATTAGAGCCCTGACAAGTCCATGTTGGCAGATCAACAAGCTGCCCTGTTTTCCATCCTGATGTAAGCTGTGCAAAGCTGTGTGAATAACATGGAGATGATTAGAGAAAACAACATGCTCTGATTGGTCACCATTGACCAGGATCAGTTAACTCCCTGCTATTTATCTTCATTTCTCATATTATCTCTCCACTGAAGCCTGTTTCTAAGGCCCATTAACCGCAGCAGTCTTCAGTTCTTCATTCAGAGTTTTCTATTTATTTTCAGAGTTTTCTTTTTTTTTGTTGAGCTTCACTATTTTTGCTGTTCCTTTTAACTGCATTTCCATCTTTTTCTCTGGTTCTTCTTTAACTTATTTCTAATGAATTAATGAATTTATTTTCTTGGTAACTCTTTAGAAGCCAGATAGTGTAACATTTATCTAAACTGCAGTACGAAAAATACAGTAGCAGCCATTCAAAATGGCCCTTCCCAGCCTAATGACAGCCCACTTCCCTGCAACTCCCAGCAATATCCCCCCCAACTTCCAGCCCCTGGAGTGACCCCCCTCTTGTATATTCATTTTTTTAAATCTGACTCCACCTTTCCACTAAGTTACAGCGTCTGACCAGGAGATGACACTTCTATTCAGATCTTAATGTCTGCAAATCATTACAGAAAGAATATTTTAGTACAAAGATTGATGTTTAAAAAGAAATTGTAGGGGACCAGCCAAGGACCAGACAAGGGTCCATCAAGGAAAGTGGGGAAATGTATAATACTTTACCGTACGGGGGGCCACAGTAGTGGAGACTCAGAACTCGAGACATAGAACTGATGATTTGTGGATGATCCTGTAAAGGAAGAAAATATTCTAACATAGTTAACTTTGGAAAAAGGTTGGCTTCTGATTCTTCCCTTCCCCAGGTCCACTCGGCGAGCTGCGTTTGGTAATAAAACCAACATTGCGTGTTGACATCACAGAATTACAGAGTTTAATCCAATATAAGACAATGCATAAACTTAGAAATAAGACAATGCACAAACCTACACCAGAAACTGCAGAACAACAGAGACATACATTCCATTACCTGACATAGGAGGAAAAAAAGCAAAGACGTACAAGACATCTTTGGAGAGTTTGCAAGAGCAAAATCTGATCTTTTCCTTCTATTTAGAAAGCTTTATCCTCTTGTATCTAATCCATTCAAAAAGGGGCTGGCCCTCGGTCCTCCAACCAAACGCCATCTCTGACACTGCTAGGGCTTCCCCTTATTTACTGCAAACATCTGGGGTCATTTGCTTCTTTGTTTTAACAAGAAAAGGCGGAAAGCTTGTCCTGGCATCTAGAATTCCTAAAGTCATAAAACACAAGATAAGCTCTCACAGACAGCTTGTGGAATGCGGGGGGCTCACCATCCCTGGTTGTTTATTCTGGAAGACTTTTGACCTTCTGTAAACCAAGCAGAAATCTCTCCTGCAGGCTTAACTGTTATTCACCCCCCAGGAGATACTCATTCTATGGGCTGGTGGTCTAAATACTTATCCATTAGTAGTTTTAAATCATTAACACAGCCTTGTTCAAAATTAAGAAATATGTTCAAGTGAGAGTGTTTACACATGCCATAAGATTAACTGTATTAAAGTCTAAAAAATAATCATTTTTCTTTAACAGTCCCCGTTTTGAGGTCTGAGACATACAGACCTCACAAATAAAATGATTAAGCCTTCTAATAGAGGAACCAAAAAACTATTTAGTATACTAAAAAACTAAAACATTAGCCCAATTTTATAACAGTCCCCTTTTTAAACAGCACCTCCTAGGTCCCCTGCCAGGCCATGTGTCTGAAGCTGAACTCCATAATCTAAACTTATCAAATGTATCTTGCGCTGTCCAACAATTTAATACTCACCTGATGAACCACAAAATTTTAACCAGTAAAAACTAAACTAAAAATACATTTCACTTATCAAACATGAAAAATAATAAAACTCAGTTATGTCAATAGAAGAAAACACACAATAGAAATATTAGCCCAAGTATAAAATTAGAAAACCAAAGCAAGATATCTCGAAATTACCAAAAAATGCTCAGCAGACTCAAAAGACAATACTCGCCACAAAAATTACAATTTGTCAATACAAAACAATAACAACATAAAAAATACATCATAAACACATAAAAATTACAAAAGACCTTTTTTTTCTTTTTTTCACAATTCAACAATAAGAAGTTAGAGTTCGTCTCTATGCTCCTTCGATAGTCTTTCAAAAATGAATATGAATTCTTCGTCAGGAAACGATCCAAAAATACGCGCAAAAAGAAACGAATGTTCTTGAAGAGTTCGCAAAAACGAAAACACGCAATAAAAAGAAGATAAGTTAATGATGATCTTGTAGCTGGATCCTTCACGTGTTCCTCCTCGGTTGTCCTCAGCTGATGTGCACTGACTCCAATGGAACCACGTGTCTCCTTCTCTCTTGTAGACGGACAGCATGAGATGTACTCTCCACGACTCGGTATGGTCTGGCGAAGCGAGGTTCAGACCACTTTCTTTTGATGACCATCAGGCGCACCCAGTCGATTCCCCGAACTGATCCCGAGCCTGGACGTTCCTGTGACGTCTGGTATTTTGTAAATTCTGCTGCCAGGACCTGTAACTCATTGAAAAAATCTTTATGAGATAAATGTGCAAGCTTACCTTTCCATCCTGGAATGCGGGTAGCAGGTCCTGGAAACATCCGTCCTGTCTGGAGCTCATATGGAGAGAACCCTGTTGATTGGTTAATAATTGATCCTACACTTTATGACAGCTTCACTGTCTTCCTTTTGTATTATAAATCTGCTACTTTGGAGTTGTATTTTATCAATCCTTTGACCCTCTTTTTATATAAGGCCTACATGAGAAATGAAAGTTTCCTATCATGTTAAACCCAAAACTTAACTGTATTTTAGAAGCAGTTCCATAACTGTTAATTTGTAAATCTCCAATTTAGACCAATTTAATTTCAATCATCATATTTTCTATTTTTTAAAACCTTAAAGAATGATCAGCCTGCTTTACATGAGTCACTAAATATCAAAAATGACCTACTTTATTCCAATCATATTTTAAATCCCGAAAATTTCAACCATTTTTACCTTTGATCCATTTATTCATTTGAAAACCTATTTATAAAATATTTAATTGAATAATGTATTACCCTTTTTATATTGTTTATCAATTATCAATGCCTTTTCAGTTTTGGAGAGAGATTCAATACAGCTAAATTTATTAAATGATGTAAATCTTTAGTTTAGACCTTCCTGGATGTCTTAGTTAAACAACTTATTTTAAAACATATGAATAGCGATACAACAATCCAATGATCACCTTCCTTAGTTTAAGAACACTATTTTATATAAATTATTTGATAGTCAATATTTTGTTAAGTATATTCAATTTATACATTTTACTTATTTCATATCCAAATAGTTAGCTCATCTTTAATGCTGGTAATACACCGTAAAACATTTAATGTATTTTGATTTAACTTCAATAACCTCTTTTTCCGAAAAGTAAATGCAGAGATCCCAGGGCCGTCACTAGGTTTGAGAGACATGGGTGGCTTAGCCCCTAGGTAAGATATTGCGCGCGCGCAGCGCGCGCCGAAATTTTTTCAGTGCACTTTCTAAGGCGCTGTCTATAAATTCATTATTTTAAGAGCAACATACCTGGGAAACACTTCCCTCACTAATGCTACTTCACCAACTAAACTACACCAGTTAAAATGTGCTAAATTACAAAGAGTAAATGGTAGGTGCCATGCATTACTGCATAAATGGAAGAAGGCAAGTGGTTCGCCACTCATCATAATGGAAACCTTCTACAGAAGACAGTTGTCTAACCAACAGACTCCCAACATCTTCATAAACCCTTAACCTGGCCATTCATCTTTCCCCATCTCCCCTGCACCCACAACCTGTCAGGAACCCCTGTCTGCTTTGCAATAACCCTGTTTCTGTGTGTGTGCTTGTTGTGTGTGTGTGACCTGGACTTTGGCATGTCTTTCTCTACACCTGGCACAGAGAGAAACACATATATGTGAGGAACTTAACAATAAATGCAGCATTATCTTTGATAGATTTCTGCTTAATCTAAAGTTTAACCACAAAATACAAGTTGCATAAATGGACAGTAGGCAATAGGCAATAGCATCATTGCAAAGAAGGATATCCTTGAGACTTTTTCACATCAGTCTGACAAAGTTTTAATGCAAATAAAGGAAGTATTTTTAAGTACAATGTATTAATGAAAACACAAAATCAACAGTATATGAAACGTACAACTTAGAACTATAGTCAACCCAAGGAAGCACTACCATATCACACAGTGTCGCCCTATCAGACTGGTGGCACATAGATATGGGAGAATTATCCTGCCATAATGCAAGAGCACATAACTTCAATTAGAGAAAAGAATTTCATCTTCTTGCACTCAAAACTTATAATGCTCACACTCAAAACATGCGCTCTCTCTCAAATATTTTCTCTTCTCTCAAAAATCTTTGTTTCTTCTCTCAGATTTAAACAGATATTTTCTATATTATCACAGATATTTTTTCCTCTCGCTTGCCTCCATCTCCGCTCTGCACGGGTCTCAGTTACGCTCTGCTTGCGGATTTGTTTTGCTCTCTCAGACTGCAGTTGGATCGTTGCCTAGCAACCTTTCCAGCCAATAGAACGACAGCCTCGGAAAAGGTGCGCTTGTTTAACCCTACGGAGTGTGCCTGTGCTACTACGCCACTTATAAAGCGTCAGCTGAAACTGCTATTTACAGTAGTTTTGTGGCTGATTGTTGTTTAGAAATAGAAAACCTGGTTTAATTTCTTAGTTTTGCCCTGGATTTTGTAGCGTTTGTGGACGCTACGTCGCTACTTGATCAAAACAATAACGTCGCTACAGGAAAGTTACTTGATAAATAAAGCAGCGACGCTACGGTCAAGCTACTTGAAAATGTAGTTAAACTAATAGCTTCGCTACATGTAGCGGCGCTACTGCCCATCACTGCTCCTGTGACAAAACTATTATAATGATGCTAGTAGGCTACAACAACATCGTGTTTTCCCACACCACTGACTTTGTTCACCATGGTAACGTAATTCCTACTGAATCAAACAAGCTATTAGGCCTATATTGTCTCTTTCCTCACTCCAGGTAAAGTGAAGAAAATGTAAACCGCTGACATCAAATGGCAAACTCACCGTATGTATCTGCACGCAACCATAACTTTCCTAATCAAGCTCGATGACTGTGTGGAGATTCAAAGGGCGCGCTGTTGCTGCACTGCACAGCTGCTATGGTCCAGTTGATGGCCGTGTACCACGTGACGTGACGCTGGACGCGGAGCCAATGAAGGAAATGAATATCCTAACGATATTAATAATTGTATAAATAATTGTGTTTGTAAATAAACTAACAGGAACTTATCTTCAGATTAACTTGCCTTCTTGGTGGCTCGTTTTCAGTGCTTTACTGCAATTGTTTGGGGTTATATGGAAAAAAAATCAATAAATAAAAAAATAACAATAAAAATCGCAAAATAATTATGGGGTGGCTAATACCAACGAAGGGATGACTTCAGCCACCCTAAAATAGGTCTAGCCACGTCCCTGAGAGATCCAAACTAAAAATTTGCCTATCAGATCAATTCCATTCATGTCCCCCTGTTTCTATAACAGAACAAATGTTCTGTCATAGAATACAATAAAAATCCTATACAACTCATTGAGATGAAATCCGCTATCACCACTAACTTTAGCCTCATGTAACACAGTTGGATGCAATTCAAACATGGTGTCCCCGTAACTGTTACAATCTGCACACCTCAATCAAAGAATTTAATGTTTGATTAAATTTATGAAATCAACACAGAACTTGGTGTCATTTGCTCAGTAAGTCAGTCTATAGACACCCATCAATCCACTTTAACACCTTAATTTCAAATTCCATTTAAATTTAAATTTAGTTTTACTGAATGGTAGCCACTGTACTATGTAAATAAAAATTTAGATCATCTTCCTTAGTAGATGAAGCGTAACACACAATGCAATTCAGCTATAGTTAAAAAAAAATGTAATTGCAATAGTTAGTCCCTGCCCATTCTTTTCAGGCAGGAAGGGAAAAAGACACACTAGCATTTTGTGAGACAAACAGAGTGAATCATGGAGGAATGCAGTGTCGTAACAGTTGGTGCACACCAACCCCTAACTGCATCGTAAAACCTCTGACCCCAGGAGATGGGGTTGTCCTCAACACCTAGAATTACACTGCAGGGCTGCAGGACGTGAAGAAAACAGGGCGCCTCAGTGCTATATCTAAAATAAGAAGAGAACAATGGCATCACACACTACAAAAATTAAAAAAACTTATTCACCACTACCAAGTATTGTTGGCACCCATTTCGTCTCCAACCTGCAGACTGAAGGGAACCCCAGGAGTGGGCCTTGGCGCCCAGGTCACATGATCAGAGGTGAGAATCCAGGATCAAACATGAGAACACACAACAGGACCACCGCTGAGCGACTTGCCATGCCCCAATTCTTTATCTGCTGAATCAGAACGTGTCTAGAGAAGCAGTCATTCCAGCAGTGCAGAAACATCTGGATACAGTCCCGCTTTGATGAACTTTGGTCAGCCTTTCGTGGTCGACAGAGCAGGACATAGAAACCAGCAGACCAGTCATCTACTGAAGCCCCCGTCCGGGTTTGTCTATGATCTTTGTGGTCCCGACTCACTGCTGATTCCCAGCCATAGAAGACTCCCCCAGATAACGCTTGAGTCCCTTTTGTTTTCAGCCAGGCATGAAAAGCAACAGTCAAAGGAGACATCTGTTGCCAGGTCCTATGAGCAGCACTTTGCAATCACGTGCAGCATCATCATGTACAGCAGGAGAACAGTTCGCTTTCACTGACCTTCGTAATCGCTCAACAGCGTTCGGCTTTCATACAACAGTCCAGCAGAAGATGGGCCTAGTTCAGCATCATCATGTCTTTGTTCAGCAACAACAGCGGCCTGATGCGGTAATCAAGAAGATCCCTTCAAATACATCTTCCCATGATCTCTGAGCTTAAAAGACCCTTCCCCCAAGATCGCCATCAAGTCAGAAGGAAGGAGAACTGCCAGAGAAAAAATAATACAAAGTAATTAAAAAGCAAAACTTATATTTGCCACATTTTGTTACTTTCACTATCATAAATAAAATTTATCTTGTGATGCCTCCTCCCGTGTGGCGCTAGATTTGTTGTTGTTATAGCACAAACGGCCAACTGCCCCAAATCCTGAACTGCAAAAAGAATAGATAGAAATTTGTTAAAATAGTCCACGATCGGATGTGCCAGAATTAAGAAAATAATGACACTTACTGTTCAAAATCAATAAACGTCAATACCTCGATGACATTCACTCTGCTTGTGCCAAATATCAACTACAAATTCTAAAATCACAACCTCACAAACTCATTAAAGAATTAGAACAAACTCTAGAATGTCCAAGTACTGATACTTATAAAAGTTGTGATGGAATTGCCCTTGGTCAAATAATTATGAATTGCATATTGTTCTACTAAATACCAAACATCCTCATCATTGTCCCACGCTTCAAGACAAAGTCCTATTTCAAAATTTCAGAAATCCTTTACATTTTATCTGAATTTCATAGCAGTTTTAACCAAAATTTTCCTCAAAATTAACAATTTACACCCAACTGTATATAATCAAAGTCAGCAGTGATGCAGAAATCTATCAACAATTTTAAATGTAAATAAACATGGCATAGATGTTATTTGAAACCGTTCAATTTGAGATGATCAAATCTAATTTAGTAGAAGCTTCTATATCACATACACCATATTGTAGTAAAGCAGGAAGGCCATATGACTCTACATTAAAGAAATCCATAATTCACTATTGTTGAATCGAAAAAATCAAAATTATTGATTAACTAATTTACCATTAACCATATCCAAAAATTTACCAGGAATTAGGGTCTACTTCTGCTTCTCCCCCTGTTGATATAATAAAATTCCCATTTTGAAAACAATTTGGAATCTATGTCACTTTTATATAATAATTTGCTGAAAAACCAAAATATCATAAGATGTTCCACCATTTCTCCAAATCTTCCATCTAGTATTCAAACTAGACTGAGATTATGTAAATTTCAAAGTTCCATCTGTAATGTCTTATCTTTATAACATCCCCCTGTGTTTTCTTATTTCCAAAAGAAAAACAATTTAGAGGTGGAAAAACAAAAATGGAAGAACTTACCCCCATTATGCTAAAATTTCAACATGTCCAATCAGTCACCCATATGAAATATAAACCAAGTTTATTTAGTTAGAATTTAGGTTAGTTTGTTAGTGTTGTTAGTCAAAGTGGATAACACAATTTCCTAATAACTACATCTATCTGCTTTAAGCCAAGGCTGAATTCTCGTTTCATATTAATTTCACTGCACAAGCAGATGATTCAGCTTTAACCAGATCGTGACAGCAAAATATGAAATCGTCATTACCTTAAAATTGTCCCTTAAAGCAGTAATAAAAACATATTTATGAAACAAAACCTTCAGTGTACCTAAATAGTTTAAAATAAGAAAAATATCACACAGCTACACACTAAACTGAGGTCATGTTTACATAGAGCATCCTAAAACCCATTAAAAGCCATCTGCCTACACATTCACTCTCATTCACACTCAAGCAGACTCATCAACACATTGTAAGAAAGATGCAGGATGTTACCCCAGATTTCAAACCAAAATTCATCCTGTAAAAGTCTTAACACAAATATTATAACACCATGGTTGAAAAAAATAATAAAAAGACATTATTATCCAATAGTTCTAATATTGTTCAGTTTTGAGTGAACCTTTTTAAAAACTCCAAATTATACACACAACCGTATTTCATGATAGCCCACTGTTATTAAATGGCTACCTAGACCCCCTGTAGGAAAACCCAAAAACCGTTCATGTGGTCATGTAATATGCGAAATGGGCTGCACACGAAGATCGTCCTACAAGAAACAAAGTCATTCATTAGTGTTTCAACATGTCCCACATTAACAGTGTAGAAAACACTGTTAAGCAGAAAAACATCCATATGTTCTCCTGTTCCAATCAGTGAGGGTGTTCCCTCCTGTGTCAGGAAACCTAGAAATTTAAGTGATTGTCAATTTTACAGTATTATAATAAACAATTGGATCATTCCAGTGCTCTAGCCTGGAACTGATGCAACACATTTCACCCGCTGAGAAAGTAAAAACATCTGTAAATCTGTTATTTTGTACTTTTCATTTCAACACAAAATACAGTCCTAAAGCAATTCACATCAAAATCCAAGAATCCTGAAAGCGTGAGCTGGAAATAGCACAGAACTGAAGCACTCCCAAAATGCAAATAAGGGGGGTCAATCAGTCCCCCTGCTGTGAAACAAAACTTGCATCCAAAACGGAGACACCTCTGTCCCACAGAAGCACATTTTAACAGAAAGTTAGTAATACAACATCCAGCAAAAATATTTAACAATATTTCAGAACACAATCTTGAAACACAAATCACTTCCGCACAATCTCAGCACAATTCAGACACAGACAGACGAATAGACAGCAGCGCGTGGTGGGACATAGGCTACAGTATAACGGGGGAAGACAGACACACAGCCACAAACACAAAGAAACATACAAAACACAGAAACACAGACAACGTTGTAGTTCAGTCATGAAAAGACAGAAAAAAAGAAAAGAAAACGTCAGGAGCCGGCTAAAAGAATGTATGACGCATCTTTTAATTGTCCAATTTCAATTTTACAAATCCCTTTTATTCTCATTTCAACTTCCCAGTCCTACACTTCAGAGCTGGGTCAAGCTCGAGGCGAAAATAAGCCTCAATTTAGTTTATTCGATCACTCAATCCGCCCAGTGACAAAAGGTTTTTTCTTTTTCAGCTGGGGAGAGCGATTGAACCCGTATTAAATCAAATAATTTATTTTAGTCCTTTATACTATAAGCAACCCGCTTAAGGGTGCCAAAGAAAGGTGATCCAACCTGCTATTAGTCCTTTTCCCACGAGTGATACAACTCGGTCCAATTAACCTGCTATTAGTCCTTTTCCATGAGTGATACAACTCGATCCAATTAACCCAAATAATTATAAGTCCACTGGAGATGAGTCGAAATCTCCGGCTGATACAAGCCAAAACTAACCAATACACAAATTTCCAAAATACTTTTTCTAGAGGCCCAGGCATTGCTCCTCAGGGTAAAAAGAATAAATTAATCTTTATTAATTAATCAATTAATTAATTAATCAATCAATAAAACCTTCTTTTAAAAAACCCAGCTTAAGTCAGAGTTAACGTAAAGGCTCTGTTTGAACTAGCCACAGTTCCCTGTAATGTGTATTTATTCAAATCCTTAAACAACCGACTCATTTAGGAGGGATCCTATCTACCTCTGCAGCTTCTGAATTCTGTGAGGCCGCACACAGCAAATCAGCCCCGGTCCGACCACACGGCGCTTCAGACAACTGAAAAATAATCAAATACTGTCTTACCACACCGAAGCGTCGGGCCGAAACGGATCAATCAGGACCAAACAGCCGCGCGCCGAGATTCCAGAACCGGCACGAGCCCCCAATTGTAAAGGAAGAAAATATTCTAACATAGTTAACTTTGGAAAAAGGTTGGCTTCTGATTCTTCCCTTCCCCAGGTCCACTCGGCGAGCTGCGTTTGGTAATAAAACCAACATTGCGTGTTGACATCACAGAATTACAGAGTTTAATCCAATATAAGACAATGCATAAACTTAGAAATAAGACAATGCACAAACCTACACCAGAAACTGCAGAACAACAGAGACATACATTCCATTACCTGACATAGGAGGAAAAAAAGCAAAGACGTACAAGACATCTTTGGAGAGTTTGCAAGAGCAAAATCTGATCTTTTCCTTCTATTTAGAAAGCTTTATCCTCTTGTATCTAATCCATTCAAAAAGGGGCTGGCCCTCGGTCCTCCAACCAAACGCCATCTCTGACACTGCTAGGGCTTCCCCTTATTTACTGCAAACATCTGGGGTCATTTGCTTCTTTGTTTTAACAAGAAAAGGCGGAAAGCTTGTCCTGGCATCTAGAATTCCTAAAGTCATAAAACACAAGATAAGCTCTCACAGACAGCTTGTGGAATGCGGGGGACCTCACCATCCCTGGTTGTTTATTCTGGAAGACTTTTGACCTTCTGTAAACCAAGCAGAAATCTCTCCTGCAGGCTTAACTGTTATTCACCCCCCAGGAGATACTCATTCTATGGGCTGGTGGTCTAAATACTTATCCATTAGTAGTTTTAAATCATTAACACAGCCTTGTTCAAAATTAAGAAATATGTTCAAGTGAGAGTGTTTACACATGCCATAAGATTAACTGTATTAAAGTCTAAAAAATAATCATTTTTCTTTAACAATCCATAGTTTGTTTAAATGTTTTTATGTCATGCAAATTTTTTTGTTTGTTTTTGATGAGCATTAAAAAATTTTCATGCATATTATTTTCATCTTCTTATAAAAGCAGTGATTTAGAAGATAATCAGTGCTTCTGACATAAAAACGATTGAAGAAGCAGTTATTTTCTGACATTTCTGGGGTCATCTGAAGAGTTTTTATATTTCGTTTTATTCTGTTACCATTTCAGAGAATATTTTTTATGATGATTAGAGCCACTCTGTAGATGTCCTTTTGTTTTTTTAACCTGTCAGTTAAAGTGGAAACTTCCTCTGCATTGGTTAAATGTGCATGATGCTCACAGTGTGCAATGCCACCCTGCCTGCAGGACTTCCTGGAGACCCTGGAGGACCTGGACCTGAGTTACAACAACCTGGTGGACATCCCCTGGGACACCATTGCTCTGCTGGTCAGCGTCAACACCCTGAGCCTGGACCACAACCTGATTGAGAGCGTCCCTGAGGGAATCTTCTCTAATCTCCACAAACTGGCCAGGTATGTCTCAGATCACAGCACTTGGGCAGAATGCAAAACCTTAGCAATTCTCTTCACACGATGCAGTCTTTGGGCTCTGCTACCACTCAGCTTTGGATCTCTTCAACTAACTGTTGCAAATTCAGCTGATAGAAAAACTGTGGTTCTGTTTTTAGGCTCTTTGTTCTGTCTAGAAGTGGGTCATGCAGTGTTTGTTACGTTGGGTGATAAAGACGTTCTATATAAGGACTTATAATTTAATTTATCTTTTATCACATTTATCCATTAAACTGGGAGAATTATGTGGATTCATTCTGCATTTCTAAAATGTTTTTTTTTAAGGTTGTATCATTTGATTTTCTGCTGCTGGCACCACATTGGAAATGAAAAACGAATGGATCCACCTACTGCAAAACTTCCAGCTTTCAATGCTCTTCAAGTTACTCCAATTAAAACAATTTCAGCCTGAATCTTCCTCTGATGAAGATCATGTTTTTCATAATGTGTCCATAGTGAAAATAACATTTATGTGAGCTCAGAGATCGGGAAAGAAATTCCAGTTAAATTAATTTTTTTTATTAAAAAGCAGAGAGAAAGTAAATGATTCATTTGGATGCTTGAGTTTAGTTTAAAACCTTAAAATACTGAACTAGTATTATTTCAACTGACCTTAAACATTTTTTTTTACAAGTATTTATCCTGTGCTCCCCTCCCCCTGATTCTAAACCAAAGAGCAGTGGAGTAAAAAGTAAAAACACTTTCTAGATTAAAAGCATGTTTCCATAGCTATCTGAACACTGTTTAGTTTTTTTCCCCTCTTGCTTTGATAGGATGTTTTCCCTTTATATCGTTTTTTAAGTTTTGTCTCAAAAGCAGAGCAAAGTAATGTATGTTCTCTAATTCATCTCCGGCTTAAGACATAAAACCATCTTTGGCTATAGAAACAGCTCTTGTACTTTACGCCACCTGCTCAGTATTTAAGGGATTGGTAGCTAACATCAGATTCGCTTTTCAGGACATTTGTTACAAGATAATGATTGAAAATATAACTGAACTGAAAACAGAGCCTTGAGGAACTCCAGATCTGCTCTCTTTGGCCATATTTCACTAAAAGGAGTCACAGACAATGAACATGATAAAACTGAGTCTTGTTGCTGAGGTGTATCAGACTTTGACATGATGAATTTTGTGAACCCTGTGGGTCGCCCGTGCTCTAAGGCGTTGATGATTCAGCAAAGTCACCTTTAGGTTTATGATTATGGTGTTTCATGGCAGCCTTTATGTCACAGATAGTTGAAGATGTGTAATAACTGTTTGAGAGGCATCATTCAGCCCAGGCCATGTTGATCAGGACTCTAGTCAGTAGCTGTGTTTTCATCCAAAACGTCATGCACATTTTATATTTGATATATGTTTGTGATGCCTTTCCATCCCTTTTTGTTACCCACCTCTTGAGGCAAGTTTATTTTTATTAAATTCCTCAACCCACCATTGTGCCTCCATCAGCCTGTCTCGAATCAGTTTATGATCACTAATTTGTTATCATTTTATTGGAATGTTTTGCTGTCATTTATTGGTCAAATTTTAGATTTAAAGTCTTTCAGAGTTTAGGAGGTCTTTTTTTTACTTACAGTAGCAGCCATTCAAAATGTCCATTCCCAGTCAAACACCAGCTGAATGGCAGCCCCCTCCAATGCGACTACCTGCCAAATCCCCTCCAACTTCCAGCCACCGGCCTTTTCCTGGGCGTGCATTTTATTTACTATGACTGCACCCTTTTACTGAATTACACAGTCTGAACAGGATATAACGCTTCTCTTTTGATCTTTATGTCCACAAATCATGACAGAAAGAATATTTTAGTACAAAGATCGATGTTTAAAATCGAATTGTAGAGGACCAGCCAAGGACCAGCCAAGAGGCCATCAAGGAAAGGGGGGAAATTTGAAATGGCTACATCTGTAATGAGAAGTCTTCAGGTATACTAGAGAGCTGCAGTTTTATTGCCTTTGTGATTTCAGAGAAATCCCTCCTTCCTCACACCACACCCAGGTGTAGCGAGGTTTTTTTTTTTTCCAGTGACTGCAGTCACAGTCATTGTTAAGTCCCCAAAACTTGAATTCCACCGCGTGTTGCTCATATAACCTTGAACATAAGCTTGCCCTTTCTACTGTAAATGCAGATGTGTGTGAGAACATTGATTCCTCACATATTATAACAGCATCAGAAGATTTATTTTTCCTCCCACTTTAAAACAATAAGTTCATTCAAATTACTGTCTGTTCTGCTTCGGTTCCATTTAGTCACTTTTTATAATGTATAATCTCCGACAATTTATCTCTAAAATTATTGCATCAAATGAAAACAAATCTTGATAATTATTATACCCATAATGACCTGACAGCCAAATTCAGCTGGTCCAATCAGTTAAATGGTTTCCTTGAAGAACTTGAGCCATTTCTTAAATGGAGGAAACTAGAAGATCATCTGAGCAACATCTGGATGAATTTGGATGGGAGGCTCTCCGTTTGCAGAAGTAGTTTTTCATAAGGATACATTTCCTGTTTAATTACAACAAAATGACAGCCTTGTCTGTAAAGAAATATCTTACCTCGGATAAAGCAGCCTCTAATGAGAAAATAATGGAGTCTGGTAAGTCATCTACTGTCAGTCTGCAGAACCCAGGAAAATATCAGTAAAATTAGAGCTCTTTTCAGCCTCACGTGGGTCTCATCACAACAGGATGTCTGACAGTAGAGCTTACAGGTTGTAAAAACATCAGATATTCAGTTATAGAGTGTAAATAGTGACGTTTAATATACCGAAACAGTTTTAACCCAAACCCAGAGAACAATATATTAGAGATCATTCAGCCTGACATTACCGCTCTCTGAGGGAGGAGGGGGTACAGACTTTAAAGTAATATTTCAGTTTATTTATGTTGGATTAGGGCAGCTCAGTGGTACAGTGGGTAAAACTGCTGCCTTGCAGCAAGAAGGTCCTGGGTGTGATTACAGGCTCGGGGTCTTTCTGCATGGAATTTACATGTTCTCCCTGAGCATCCGAGGGTTCTCTCCAGGTACTCCGGCTTCCTCCAACAGTCCAAAAAACATGACTGTTAGGTTAATTGGCTTCTCTAAATTATCCTTATGTGAGTGTGTGGGGACCGTTGTTTGTTCTGTGTTGCCCTGCGATGGACTGATGACCTGTCCAGGGTGTACCCCGCCTCTTCTCCGTGTCATGATTTTACTAAAGTTCAGACCCAAAATGCAGAAGACCAAACAGAGAGACCAGGGAAAAGTTTAACTGGTTTATTAGTATAATGACATGAGTCCAATGCTGCTCTGAACACTGCTCAACCGGAACTGAAAGGTGAGGGGAAGACACTGCGGTTAGTTCAGGCTCAGTGGGAAATTAGATTCTTTGGCTTGAAGAGGAGCAATAGGTTGCAGACTCACGTTTCCAGAAATGGTGTCCTTTATAGAATCCAGTCTGTGTGGGATGTTCCAGTGATTGTCTTTTTTGATGTTGGGCGCATAGGGTTTACTCAGACTGTGGTTGTTCCTTGGTGAACAGAGAAGCTGACTGCCACTCAGATTTCCTGCGGTACTTGAATGGGCTCTGGTGCAGATGAATCCCTTGCTCAGTGTGAAACTCAAACGACCTCTTGGGGGAAAGTGGATCCAAACCTCTTGTTTGTATCCCCAGCTCAGTTTGAAGCTCAGTTGATCCTTCCAGGGAGAGAAGGTCCGAAAAATCCAGTTTGCAGGATGACTTCCTGCCGAGAGGCAAAGACAAAAAACAATGATTAAAACTCAGGTTGACATAAACTCAGTTTGACTCAGCAAACTCAGCTTGGCTAGAGTACCCAAAACTGGCAAACACTCAGCCCCGAGGTAGTAGCAGTCAGCAGCTAAGAACACTCCACAGGTAATGAGGCAACGAGCTGCAGGTGTGCAGTGAGGCCTAATGAGGACGGGGCACCACCTGGTGGAGGAGGAAAGGAAACACAGAAACAACCCACAAAAACTGGATTCCTGACAGCCCGTAGACAGCTGGAGAATTATTTGTGTTTTATTTATTTAACATTTTTACAGGTTTGATTAAAGATATTTGTTTTTTAACATTTTATAACAAGTATTCTGATCTTAAAGTGTTTTTTTAAGTCCTTAATTGTTTTTTAATCATTTGAGGGTTTTTAATCAATATTTCTGTGCATCTGGGTTAAGTCTATTGTTCTGGTTCTTGTTCTGAATCTCTGTCATGGTTCAGTTAGTAGTCTGGTTCTCAGGTTATCTCTATGTGTTTCTAACCTCTGAAATGGATCAATGAGTTTAATTCAAGGGTTAGACATTTTATACATTAGAAGGAAGTTAGAAAGCAATAATTTATCAGACGTCGTTTTTCCTTATTACATTTGGACTTTTTTATTCCGCTCTTTATTTTTGTCCACAGCAGCTCTCAGTATTCATGGTTCCCAGCTGAGGAAAGGCTGCAGTGTCTAAATCAACCTTCACATGACTGAAATTGAAGTTAAAGTGCAGCCAGAACAGGATACTGAGGGTTTTCCATCACAGAAATTTCCCATTCAGAGACATTTATGGAACCAGATTTAAGATTTATAACGCAGCAGCAGAAATTTGTGATTCTTTCAGCTCTTTCCTGATATAGCCAAGTAGATAAAGATAACTGGGGCCTGACGGAGAAGAACCATTTACTACACCTCTCTCTTTATCTCATTTGATCCTTAGCCTCTCCCTTTCTCACTCCCTTTCCCGTTCTCATACGGCCTCCCACCTGAATGATCGATAACCCATCTGCTCTCGCCTCCCACTTCATCCTTTGGCACAAAACATCAGCACCAAAAACCAGGAATATGATTTGGGAGAAATGAGTCACTAGTGTTTTTCTTGCCTCCTCTGAATCATTCTCCTCTTCTCACTTCTGCACCTTATCTGTCTGGACCTGCCAAGTCCTCGACTTTAAAGAAATGTTGGCTTTTATTTTCAAATAATTACATCCCCTGGGTTCATATTTATAGCAGCTTTCTGAGACGAGGAGAAAGAGATGGTTGAAGAAATTAAACGGTGAAATCTGACTTCAAAGACATTCCCCTCCTCAGCAAAGACAAAAAAATACACTGAAACTACTTTGAAGATGAGAAGTTCTGAAAACCAACTTTACTTTTCCCAGTTGTATTTCTCTGAGTCGTATTTACTCCTAAGACAGCAAATATGTTTGTTTTGTTACTAAATTCATCCTCAAATATAATTACAATATTTTCTGAAGATGTATCAAACCGATCAGGGGGGGATTTACCATTAGGCAATACGAGGCAGTTGCCCATAAAACTCTGTATACATGTATGATTAATACAACTATTGCTTATTTGTGCATATTATTTATGCTTTTGATAAAAACCTTTTCGCAAAAATGCCATCAGAATACAAATAACACTTCAGTGTCCACCATATTGGATCAGTCCGTTTGCTGCACATGTTCAGAAAGGTCCAAACAGACAGCAGCAAACCATTTGAAAACAAAAAATGCAAAGAGAAGTGTTGCCAACTTAGCGCTTTTGTCGCTATATCTAGCGACTTTTTAGACCCCTTTAGCACTTTTATTAAAAGAAAAAACACCTAGTGCCAAATCTAGTAACTTTTTCTGCTACTGGAGACTTTGGCAACAACATCTAAAAGCAGCGAACTCTGCTCTCCCGAGCAAGTAGATTGGTAACCCCGCCTCCTGCTCTCCTCTATCTTGTCTGCTGTCATGATTCATGCAGCTATTATTTGATCCAAATAAAAAATGGAGAACAGATAAGCAGATCATGGCTTGTCTACAGTGAAAAGAAGGACTGGGTTATTTACTTTTGCTGTCGCCTTTTTGGAAACACAGGAAGGAGCAATCAGCTAAGTGGGATTAGTGCTTGGAAAAAATCTTTAATAAGTTTAGAGACAGCATGAAAAGTCAGCTGAGTACAAAACATAGAGAGGAAAACAACAAGAAAATGGACAAGAACAGAGGGACCATTAATTTCTCTATCTGTATAATGGGTCTGTTTTATGTGTTGCCTTCTCAATTCAGAAGGCCCCCCGCCTGTCTTTGCCAAGGGCCCCAAATTTCCTAAATTCTCCCCTGAAATCCTTACATGTCTGTAGGGAAGATTAACAAGGATATCTGTGCTTTGTCCCCTTCAGACTGGATATGACATCCAACAAGCTGAAAAAAATACCTCCAGACCCCTTGTTCCTCCGGATCCCGGTCTACGCCAAGATGAAGGGTTCTCCTCTCACAGCGTTAGTGTTGAGTTTCGGGGGGAACCCTCTTCACTGTAACTGTGAGCTGGTGTGGCTTCGAAGGCTGACCAGAGAGGACGACCTGGAGACCTGTGCCTCACCGAAGGATCTGGCCGGCAAATACTTCTGGACCATACGAGAGGTGAGTTCCAATTTAATACTCAAAAAAACCCTTCAGTGCATCATATTCCTCTGACATGAGCCACACCAACATGTTGCATCATTAGGCAGAAGATAAATCCATCGCCTTTAAGCTATTAACAGTCTTTTCTACCATAGTCCATAGACGAATTTCACAGGCATTTCTGTCTATTACTTTTACTAATAATTTCACCACTAAACTCTTTTTGCTACTTACATCCAGTTGAATAAAGTCAGTTTATTTACAATGAATCGGTATAGCTCTACAAATGGTACATTCTAATTTATTTCTCATAAAATAAGCTGAATTAACAATGTCTGATTCTTCTATGATAAACTAGAGGGATTGCAAAACAAATTTACATCAAGTAAAAGTAAAAGAGCAGCCTGATTAGATTGATAATAAATGACAGAATTGGACCTGTTTTTCAGTTATTAGTCCCGTGTTTCATCCTTTTTTAAATGAAAACCATCTCATAGTCTTTCCCCTTCGCTGTCACTGCAGGCATGCTCTGTGTGAGGGAGTTCTGTACTGTCAACGACACAATGGTAACAAATGTCTGCTGTCGCCACAGGCTGATCCAGGGGGAGTAAATCCTGAAAAGTCAATGACTCAATGCGATCAGCTGGTCTTCATTCAATAGAACATTTTTAGCCAATCTGTATGTATGATCGGATGAATTGTCTTCAGATGATGTTTGTTGTAAATTGGTTCCATATTTAAAAAATTAATTGGTAATTGGTCAATGGGGAGGTTATACATTTGGGGGGGATGATTAGTTAATGACTACAGGTCTTATAATGTGCTAATCAAACCTCAGATCAAATGTCGCTTTCATTTTCCACCTTTTGCTTTCCTAGCTGTTGTTTCAGCTGCTCCCTCTTACCCTTTCCCTTGCTTGATCGGGTTTTCTGATTTAACTCCGGGATTAAAGAAAGAACATATTTTTTAGGGTGGAAAAACTTCCAGTAAAAAACAGGTTACCTATGCAGCTTAATATATTCCTACCTCAGATCAATGCATATATATGCACAATTTTTCTTAGGCGATTTCATTTTCTGCAACAAAGTAAACAGTTTTAAGAAGCCCCTTTATTTCATCTTCAAGCTGCACTTGCACACGGTGGATTGTTAGCTGAATATGCCTCATATTCCTTTTTGCTGCTGCAGTGGAAGAAGCACTGTCAGAGTGGTGGCACAAAGTTGAGGTTTTGAAGATTTTGCTGGTAGAGGGTACAGGACCGTACATTTTACAGATGGAGCAGCTCATTTAACTGGGGATGGAGCTTGAGTCAGTTAGGCTTAAACGCATCCTTCGGCAGCTAAGTGATATTGACTGTTGGAGGGTCAGCGGTATCTGGATCAATCCCAACATCACTGGGTCCGGCATCGCTTTTGATTTGTGTTTTTTAAGCTGGTTCTTCTGTTGATACAAACATAGATTTGTGTTTTAGCCAACGATCAATGTTTGGAATATATATATATATATATATATATAAATAATATATATTTATATTCGGAATATAATATATATAATACTGTATATAATATATATTTTTATATATTTGGAAGGTTAAAGACATTAAATATGATAACTGTCATGATTTTACTAAGTTCAGACCCAAATGCTGAAGACCAAACAGGGAGGCCAGGAGAAAAGGTTTAACAGGTTTTATTGAAGAGATAATGCAGAGAGAAGTGTTGCTCTGAACACTGCTCAACCGGAACTGAAAAGTGAGGGGAAGACACAGCGATTAGTTCAGGCTCTGTGGGAAATTTGATTCGTGAACTTGGAGAAGAGGATCTGGTGGAGGGCGGAACAGAGTTTACCCAGAATGCGATTGTTTGAAGGTGAACGGAGAAGCTGACTGCCACTCAGATTTCCTGCGGTACTTGAACGGGTCGTAGTGGAGATGAATCACTTTCTCAGTGTGAAGCTCAAACGATCTCTTGGGGAAAGTGGGTCCAAACCTCGTATTTGTAACCCCAGCTCAGCTCGAAGCTCTGTTGATCCTTCCAGGGCGAGAAGGTCCGAAAAAAATCCAGTTTGCAGGATGACTTCCTGACGAGAGGCAAGGACAAAATAACACAGTTAGGACTCAGGTTGACAAAACTCAGTTTGACTCAGCAAAACTCAGCTTGGCTAGCGTACCCCAAACTGGCAAACACTCTGGCGTCGAGGTAGTGGCAGTCAGCAGCTTAAGAACACTCCGTTAACGAGGAAACCATCAGCAGGTGTGTGAGGAGGGGGACAAGAACCAGGCGCCTCCTGGTGGAGGAAGGGAGACAAACACAGAACACAAACACACAGACAGGAGTCCTGCCAATAACCACTGGTATGCTAGCCAAAAACTAAACTGTGCTCTAAAACTGTGTTCACACTGGAGGCGTTAGGTTTACATGTAAAGTCTATGGAGGAGAGCGTTGAGGGTCCAGCTGGATGTTTGAGCGCCAAGAGCAGCGCATTTTAAGCTGTTCTGGCGTACCAGCGTTCAGGCGTCTGATCGTCCGCTGGGGTTCAGCAAACTGAACTTTTGCCGTAGGACACTGGATTATCAACCAATCAGAAAATCTGATCCAGGAGTTTTTGGCGGAGATAAACACTACCTGCAAGCTGTCATTGCTTCTGCAGACATTCTGCATGTGAAAAATAAGTAAATATCAAGGGAGTTCAATTCCAAAGGTTAAAAAAAGCTGGAAGAATGAATTGTTATGTAGAAATAACAGAGAGCTGATCATTATTGCTGCACTACACGTGCAGTTTTTACCACCAGCCTTAAAAACCTTTTTTTTCACTTCCTACAAACAGCAGTGTGCAGGAGGCCTGGTACTCTGGACAAGAACTGCATATTTTAGTGAGATAATCGTGATGGACTGAAAGCACAGTGTAGCTGCTGTAGTAGTTAGAATCTAAGTAGTTAGATTTCATTTAACATAAAACATTACTTTGAAATGTCTGATCGTTTTTATTAAATTTGTTTGATGTTTGATAGATTTGATGCTCATTAGGTTTGGCTGAGAGTACATTTAAAAGTGGGGGGGGCTTTTTATTTCGTTCCGTGGACCATGTGTTGCCCAGGAAAACATTGGCTGGCACACTTTGAGCCACATGAGGCATTGAAGCTGGTCAAACTTGTCTATACCTTCTTTAAAGGGCGTAGATTTGATCTCAACTTTGATAGGGACACTATTGGTCTTAAGTTTCATTGGTCTTATGTCATTGGTCCTATGCAATATGCATGCTCCAAAATTTTTTTTAATGCTTGAATTGAGCATCAGGGCGCATTTTGCTTAAAGAGAAAACTGCATTTTTTTGATAGATTTATACAAATTGCTTTAAAAGAGGTTAAATTTGAACTTAACAGCAACGAAGACAGGCGGTGAATACATGACTATTTAAATAAATATAGCCAAAAAATGTCTCTTGTATGTGGATTTATCCTGTATTTTCTTTTGAAGATATAGAATTCTGCAGAGGTAAACAGAGGTAACATCCACTCTTATTTTTTTTTCTGTTATGCTGATATTCTTTGTATGGTAAAACAAAGCAAAATAATAAATTCATGGGACTGCAAATAGATTTATTGTATTAACATGTAAGCGGGATCTATAAGAGGAACTAACACTTAGCACTTAAAATATTAACTTAATATACAAGTTGTGCAACTGGGCTGCAGTTACCCTGTTTAGCCCATTTCAAGTGTTTTATTGTAACATTCCGAACAAATTTCTTACATAATACGTATTAAGTGTAGATAACAGCATCCAAAACATGTAAATTAACTTGGGCCTAATATAATTTCAGTGTATTCATTTATTCAGTGTATTCTATTTCATCCAAATATTACATGTTGTTATACTCTATAAAAAAATAACTCCTGCTATTCATACCTGAACTACCTCATGGGGTTGTCAAAAATGAAAACAGTAATAGTAAAGAAATACTGGCAAAAGCGAAACCTTCACATTTTCTTTTTATGTCGGTTGTCGCTAAGAATCTGAACTCCAGTCTGTCAAAGAATATTTAGTTTTATAAAAGAAGAAAGGGTTTTTGTTGATCACATGTATTATACTACAAATTTAACTATTATTTTGAGATGCTAACATTGGTTACTTACATTTTCCAAGTTCCACAAATCACAACACTCTCCTGCTTCTTTACAGAACTGCAATCAGTTCTGAAAAATAAAAATGAGTTTTTGCCTGTTTTATTGCAGACAATATTTAGTTTTTTTTTAAAAGAAGTGACTGTATTGTAATGCTGCATTGTAAATGAAATACATTATTCACGTCAAATTATTGGTGGGGACAAGTAGGTCAGTCCAAACTTTTAGTAGGGACATACAGTATCCTACACCCACGCCTTGTTTTCCTTTCTGGGTCATTGGGAAGCTTGTATGTACTGCCAGCAGTCTTTTGGTGAGAGACACCCTGCACAGTTCTTAAGTCCTTCGCAAGGCAATAAAGTGACACTCATAACCGTGCACACACGCTCAAACCTAAAGATTGCTGAGATCTGTTAACCAAAGAGAAGTGGAGAGGATGCAGGCAGAGGAGGAATGAAAGGAAAACTGATAAAGTAGTCATTAATCAGTCAAGCTCATTGTTTCAATTTCAGGAACGCCATATCATCTCTCCAACAAAACCTTTATTGTGCTGCAGAATTCTCCAGTGAAAGCTGATCATGGCAGCACAGACTAGCATTCACTGAGTTTTCAGATAACAATGGCATCCTGTAAATCCATTACTATTCATGGTTGGCTTCAGCCTCAACTTTTCATTGCTTTTTAACTGTCATTATACTGTCACAATTAAAGAACAATGAAATTAACTCTATTGCAGATCTCAGCAATCTTTAGGGTCTTGCTCAGGGAACCAGAGTGTCAGTCCGTGGGATTGTGGCTTGAACTCAAAACCTCCGGATTCCAAGCTTAATGCCCTAACCGCTAGGTCGCCGCTACCCTCAATCCATCTTGAATGTTTTCCTTGACGTCCTGATTGATGATATTATTAGAGGTTTAAATGCTGGTCAGTAGCAAACCTTGTGCTGATTGAAACAATATTTATTCATCAGACTGACTCTGCTAACACTGAGCTGTTGAAATAATAGTACAACCTGTGCAGAAGATGCCTGTGCCTACAAAAACTTGGATCCATGAGACAGATGGATATAAGCCTCTGCAGAGAGAGATTTCTAGCATGCTGTTCTGACAGGGATGTTTTTAGGCTTTGGAAAAAGTTTGTGGTTCTTGACTTCTTCAAGTCCCAGTCAGGTTTAATTATGAGAACTGAGTGTGTCAGGTCTTTGCAGATCAGAAGGTGGTATAGAGCGCTTTGCTTCACATGGAGGTGCTCTCTGGGATAAACATGGGATTATCAGCTTTTATCTTAAAGTGGGTGCTGCTCTAAAAACCTCTGCTTGACTTGAGGTAATAAATGTAGACCTTCCTCAGAGAGGCGTGGTAGAATAAGAGGATTAGCTTGAAGAGGTTATTTCAGAGACCTCTATGTCATTGAAGTGTTGGCGCTCATTAATGTTCACAATTTAATAAGCAGCTTCCTTCTGCGAGGTCATGGGAGCTCCCACTACTACCGCCCTCCACACACCGAGGTTTGATTTAACTGATATCACAAAAGGCTGTTTTCTTTAGAATAAAACATAATAATCCCTGTGAGGGTGTATAAAATAGCTGATTTGCTTTCTGTTTTTTGGTTTTCAGAAGAAACAGTGATTTATCTCCCCTACTGCTCCTCATCTGAGTGGACTCTCCGGGGTCTAGCCTCCACTGGCTGCCCTGAGTTTAACAGAAACGCTTGGGAGGTAGATGAAAAGAAAGACCTGAATGTTTTAAAGATATTTATTTTGACTGCAGTCTTCAGGTCAGCTATCAGCTCAGTTGGAAACACGATCTATCAAAACCCTCCTGGACTTCTGCTGGTACCTCACCGTGGTTTGGGCTCAATTTATTTAGGTTTCACAATCTGTAGATGGTTTTATAAAACCTTAACAAATCAACATGTTTTGCTCTTGTTAAAATATACATGAATGACTCAAACAGAAACAGTATGCCCAAGAAGTAACCAAGTTTGATTTTATTCAGTGATACTAAGTTACATTTTTTATCCTCAGCTTCTATATGGGACATCCTGCAGATTTCCCTCCTAAACAGGATTTCATTGTTTTTCTCCTGGCAGGAAGAATTTGTCTGTGAGCCACCCATGATCACTCGTCACACCTCTAAGATGTTTGTGATGGAGGGTCAAGAAGTCAGCCTCCGCTGTAAATCCATTGGGGATCCAGAACCATCCACACACTGGGTCAGCCCTGACGGAAAGCTGATCGGAAACACTTCCAGAACCGTTTGCTATGAGAACGGGTCACTTGACATCCTTAAGGCCTCAGTTAAGGTAGGCGGATCAAGCATTGCTTTAATGATGTTATTTTGAATTGTTATGCAGATTTTCTTTTTCCTTTGCTGATTCTAACAAAAAGAACCAGCCAGTAATATTTCACTACTTTTCCTCATAATACAAATTTCCCAGTTTTTAGGCTGTTATTCTTTCATTTAATGTACCTTAGCTTTAGAGAAACTGGCTAAACCTGTTTAACACAGGGACAATCATCTTTAATTGAATTATTGTTAAATATGGTTAAGTTAATTTAAGCGTTAAACTGTTTTACAGAGGTGATCATAGCGATCTGCATCAGCAGCGCTGTGTCTGTCTCCATGCCAGCTCCCAAATCAGCTTCTCTGATTGGTTGATGTGGCATGTCAAGCAGCAAAAGTTACATTTTTCAAACTTGAGTAGCCGCTGCTTCTGAAGCGTGTCCCGCATATAAGATGGTCAGAAGCTCATGACAAGCTACTTCAGCTGATCAAAGGCTCTGCTCCTGCTGCTCAAAACGCACTGCAGGACCTTTTGCTGCACCTTGATGCGCGTCAACCATTGACTTTGCATGTAAACTAGCTGTTTCTGCTGCCCCTGCAGCTTTTGGTTTGGTCGTAGCATTAGATGACTGATGACAGAAGAAAGCCCTAGGAAATTTTCTAGTGTCGTCCTGCCTTGTACCAAAGAAAAACTCAGCAATAAGGCCATAAGGCTGTATCTCAATTCACAAGAACACAAGTATGGACTCGTGCTCTCACCAAGTACATTCTTGACAAGAACAAGGGAAGTATGGACCTGGGGAGAAAGGGAGCTCGCAGAATAAATCTGGTTCAATTGGAACAGAAACCTTCTCATGACATTACCAAATGCACGGCTCATCTGGACCTGCATTTCAACCCCTGTTGTCTCTATATAATAATGTATTTTTCACTTTTTTCATTTAGTGGGGGAATAATAATTAAAGATTTAGATAAAAACAAATGAAATGAAAGTTTTTTCAAAAAATATAAATAACATCAGCACCAGCGGTTCTTCACACACCACCATGCCGCTGCCGACAGGCTAACGTTTATCACAATGGGGATGGTTTGACAGGACCCAAATGCAGACAAAAGCTCGAGGGAATTTCTTGAATGTTTAATAATAAAAAGGGTAACAGAAGAAAAAAATCCAAAAATATAAATCCACAAAAATGCTGAAAACCAAGAATACTCACAACAAGAAGGGGACAAAGTAATGACGACAAACCAGCAAAGAGTGACTAAACCAGAGGAGAATAAATGAGAGAGAGAAACAAAGACCAAGCTAATTACCAGATTTGGAGCAAGTTTGAACAGAGGCAAGAAGGGAGCTAGAGGAAAGGAGACTGACACATGAGGGCCAACAAGAAATATCTAAGAACTCAAATACAATCAAAAATACCTAGAACACAAGAATGGAAATAAGACCAATGAAAACTCAGATAAAACTTAAACAAAACCAAAACCATGAGAATGTTAGCCCCGGTTGCATAGCCCTGGAGCTCCACTGGTTGCCACAGTCACAGTCTCATATACTGAAGCTAAAAAGTATGATATTCTCACCTCAAATTATCTTAAAACATACTTTTGTTGAGCAACGCCAACAGAAGAGGAAACCTTTAATAATGGTACCCTGAGCTTCTTGAGCCATAAACTGGAAGCTGCTGCTTACTCTGCACACCTCCGACTCCCTGAATAAAAAAGACTCCTGGTAACTGCAGAAATCCTCAGATGACTTTGTAGTTATCAAAGATGGACAAGACACTGAGTACAAGGAACCAGTAAATCACTTCACGGGATGGTGTGGAACCAAGTGTCTGATCCTGAAAATGAACAAAGTAAAAAAAGAACAGGAACAACTCGATGAATTATAGCATTATGAGAGAGGAAGTGGATGTGGTGAAGGTAGATAAATACCTCAGCGTTTATCGACCTATCTGACTGAACTTACAACTGCGAAGCCATCTGCAAGACTGGTTATAGTAGACATTACTTCTTAAAGGATGGTTAAGTATTTCCATTTTTTAAGTTTTTACATCCAGTCTCTTTCCAAACCACCTAAATCAGGTGAAAGGCTCATTACCAGGTTTGTGCAGAACAGTGAATAAATGCTGATTCAAGATTGGGCATTAGATGATTTTTGCATCAGATGCAGAAACCCTATATAGGGCAAATGATGCATAACCTGCTTCTCATCCTGGGTTGCTGTATGTTTGGCCCTTAATATGTCGTGTTTCTTTTTTTCTTCTTTCCTTAAGGATTCTGGAAAGTTTACCTGCATAGCATCAAATGCCGCCGGTGAGGCCACTGCTCCCGTTGAATTAGTTGTCAACCCTTCTCCACACTTTGACCCCAAACTGGACCCTGACCCAGGGCCCTCAGACATCCCAACATCCATAAAATCTAACGTCAGCGGAGGCCAGCCCAGGTCCGACCAGCAGAGGGTCAGCGTTTCGGACGTTACCTCCAGCTCTGCCATTATCAGGTGGCCGCCTCAGAACCACATACCAGGGGTTCGCATGTACCAGATCCAGTATAACAGCTCCACCGATGATATCCTGATATACAGGTGAGCCTGGCAACGTGTTAAAACTGTGTAGGCGACTTACTAGAAGTTGTGCAGAAAAAACTAAGGCTTTGAAGATCTCTTCTTTTGAAGCCTTCGATCTGGATTCAATCAGAATGAACCAGAGTCAGAAGCCCTGATAAGGAGAAGACTAAAGCAGCTTGAGGCTCTGTTTCAGTTTTGGTTTATTAATGCAGCATCTACTATAATACTGCATCTTGTTCATGCAATATTTCACCAAGCAAACTAACCAAGATAAATACACAGATAGATTTACCATTGCTAAAAGGAATATGCTTACATTTCCTGCTTATTCACAATTGATTTTTTAAGTTATCCTAGAGAATTGTACACATAAATACTCTTTTTAGTTTCAAATTAAATAATTTAAATTATTTTTTGCTGTTGTTGTTGTTGTTGTGTTAAATGTCAGAACACTCTCCAGGTTCCTGTACTTAAATAATTTTAACTAAACCCACAAGGAACTGAAGCACATTTCCTTTACTTCAAGATTTTAACTAACAAAAAAAAAAAATCTTTTCACTTGCAGTTTAGCTCTCCTTAGCTAGAATCTTTAAAAATCTGACTTTTAGGCTGAATCCCAAACCGTCCCCTAAGCAAGAACCCTTAACTATCAAGTGTCACTCTCAATGGAGTCATGCTTGCAGCTGTGGAATGCACCTTGATTGAAGGTGGGGGGTATAAACATGTATGGGACAGCCTCTTTCCTCCAACAGAAAAGCAAAGCAGTCGTTGCTATCGCAACACAGTGACACCCCATGTTCGTGGCTGCAGCTTTCTGGCGCACCTTGACATAACATATAACAATTGCCCCTTTTTTTTAAAACAAATGTTTACGGTCAGATAAAGCTGTTTCAAAGAGGACCTTCCCTTTTGGAATTAATTATGTTTTTTTCTTATGCCTAACTTGTGATTATCTGTCAGCGTGATGAAGATGCAAAAAGGAGCGGAACTTAAGTTTGGTGGAAAATGTTTTCTCCACCGTCACCATTATACGCACTGCCAAATTCCTGGACGGTCAACTCATCCAACCCTCTACATGGTTAGGGTTAATGTGGCGGACCTTCCGTGGGAATGCGCAAATGGAGGGTTAGTGCTCAGGGTTAGTGTTTAGGGGCTGGTTTGGGATTTGGGCCATAATCTTTAAAAAAAAAAAAAAATGATTTACCTCAAATGTACATCTATGTGTTTTGGGGTTTATACCAGATAAGCAGATGCACTCTGAATGTTGCTCCGAAGAATCTATCGCTGCCTGGCCTTGGGCACAAGCAGCAACAAAAGTATTACATATGGCGGCCATATTGGAGGCATGCGGGTCACTGCACCTACAACTGCTGAGTGCTGATTCCAGCCATAGAGACAAACTGTTTAACAGTGTGTATCAGGATGTGTGTGTTGCATTACGGCAGTGATCCAAATCTGTCCAGATGGGTTTTTTATGGACAACCGTTCTAACAGCAGTGAGTAAATGTTTCTGAGAACAGCTGTTGTCTGGGTGGCACTTTGGACAGAGCTGCTCTCATGTAATCAGAAAGTTATAATTTTGATAACACCTTCTTCCTGCCACACCTTTATGTTCCTTTGTTCAACTTGATTTCTGACCTGACGATCAATGTGAACATATAAGTGCAGCTTGTCGTCAGAGTAAAAGCTCTGTGAGTGGTCCTACAACTAAAAACCAGGCTGAAGATTCAAAAGCGTTAAAGAAAAGGGTGGGTAGAGGCCACTCAGTTGGAGTAAAGATGAGTTGCACAAGGATGTTAAACGTGTGTAAGAGGTGACTCTGAAGAATGCAAATGTTTAAGAGAGAGAATTATGTTAGGTACGGGATAAATATGCAGGAGAATCTCTTGTATGAAAATCAAAGAATCGGATTAAACCTGGGTGTTTGTGCAGTGAGATAATGGTTGGTTTAAGAGAGCATCCAAACCCATCTATCCTTCCAGGGTCTGTTAGTGGCAAACTGGTTTCTATCTCCAGTGGTGAACGAAATCTTCTATATGTCACCAGTCTATAACACGACAGGACCCTGCACACCCTCTGTTAAAATGACAATTTACACAACTATTTTCCAATAATAGCTTAATCTGTTTATTGTGCCCAAATCCTCCCTGAGTTCCGGTCCACTGCTGGAGGCTGGTATTATTCCAGCTGGGGCAAAGAGAACTGGTATGCTGGGGAATCCTGCAGAGCAGTGAAAACATGGTGCAGATGAGAAGGTTTTAAAAACCCAGCGAGCTGCTGCTGAGAGAACGAACAGGGCTGCAGAGCTGGAAATAATGGAGATAAAGGAAATAAAATCAGCTTTAGTGAAAGTGGTGAGAGAACATTAAGATGAATGTGAAGCGGTAATTCTCTTTTTATAAATCAAATTGTTCAGACAAAACTGTTATTGCTGCATCTCTTATGGAATGCTTTTATTAAAGATTCATCTGAGTGGTTATATTACACAATATTCCTATCAACATGAGAATGAGACAAGTTTATAAAACACTATGATATATTTCAAGTGGGACTTTTTAAATAAAAGAGAGTTGTTCCTCATCCTCCAGCAGCTTGATGATTTCCTTCCAATCACCAGCTGTGGTTTTCAGAGGACTTTGAGGCTCGAGTGCAGAACTGTCAGCCCACGGTTCTGAGTGACCAATGGATGGTCTCACCAGCCATTTAGGCACTTCTGTCACCAAGCAACAATACTCAAAATGCATAATGGAGTGCTATTACGGAGCATTTTCAGGGCTTACAGATGACAGTTTGAAACATGTCCAGAGGCCGTTTTTCACATTTTAACCACAGACCGATGGAACGCCAGTGGCCACTTTGCAACCCTCAGATTGAGAGCGGCCTCTCAGGGAGCTGAAATAGATTATTGTAGATGGGCAGATGGAGGGGTCAGAAAAACAGCTCCGTTAACCTTAATGTTGGCATAGTTTTACGATTTGATAATGTAATCCATTACTTATTGGAGACTGTATGTGTTTAATGGCACAGATTCTTCCACAATCTTAAACCTTGTCTATGTATAAAGTTCTGGCCTTCCCAGGAGGCTGCTGGGGACCCAAACTCTACCAAAAACTAGTCTGGAAGATTTTATCCCCTCCCACAGTCTGGTACACAGGTAGTCATGGCTTTTGACCTTGAAAAGCAGGTACAGGTGGATTCCTCCTCCAGACTTACTATTTATCCCAGCTTCCTAAACATTTCAGATCCTAAATGGCCTGAATCCAAAGACCCTTCCTACAGTATTAGTTCCAGACAGTTCTCACATTTTATAACTAGCTTGAACAGAAATTTATAAATTCTTTCAGAACAATAATAATGATGAATGAACTTGAACCCCAGTTTTTCCTCTCCACTGTTGCTATAGGCATGCTTAATGTGAGGGATTGCCTTCAAATCAATGAGTTGATGCAATCAACTGGTTTTCCTTAGATAGAAAATTTGACTGTATGATCTGGTTGAATTGTAAAGGGCCTTGAGATGACATGTTGTGAAATGGCGCTGTGTAAATACACTTAATTAAGCTTTAAAGTTGAAAATGTTACTGCTCATTTAACCCCTAATATAAACCACAATTAACTCCATTGCTAAGAGATTCTGAATTTTTTTTCTATTTGTTTTTGTTTTATTCTTGGAACTGGGCACAAAAAACTTGAATCCAAGAAGGATTCTCAAGAGACTTCTCCGCTAGAATCAAAACTTTGAACTGCAGGAGATCAAGCAGATGCATCATAAACATAAACTGCATGGTCACATTAGAGAACAGGAAGCAACCTCCTGCTTCTCTCGAGAACAGCAACTAAATGGCCCCAACTAACTGGTTTTATTGATGCATCCAGGTCACTAGATTCTAGAAGACCACAACAGAAACAAGCAAAGCTGTCACATATTCCTATCTTACTAAAAAGGTCTTTCTCTCACTGAAAGTTAGAATCAACAGTGGGGAATTCCTGGAGTACTGCAGGGTCAGGGTCAGTGCGATTCAACTGACCAAATTATAGTAATCCACCAGGACCCCAGCAGGTCGGACAATGAGCAACTGACTTAACCACTAAGAATACCTGGAGCGGTTGGTTTAAGCATCCTGAATGCTGATGGATATAAAGCTTCAGATTAACTAGCACTTTCAGAAGGTTGTTGGTGCAGAATTTGATTTACAGTTGTGCAGAAGGTAGTATGTGGTTTACACAGCGAGGGTGAGACGCAACGCTAAGATGGAGGGAATTTTATGGCAGACAGACTTACATTACCATCAAACAGTTCATGTAGGTGATTTGAAAGAATTTAGTTTCCTATTGTGTAATTCAATTCAATTTCAATTCATTTATATAGCGCCAAATTCACAACACATGTCATCTCAAGGCACGCCTCTTATACCATCGGAAGATCTGGTTGAATATCTCTATAAACTCTATTTAGATAACATGTGTTGTGAATTGGTGCTACATAAATAATTTGAATTGAAATAATGTGATGTTTTGAATTCGAAACGCTTCCTGGATGAGAAGTGAAACATCTTCAAACTTGGAAGCAAAGTCCAATGGATCTTTTATTATTTTAGAATGACTATGACCTGGATCTTCACCAGCAATGTGACATGGGCGTAAAAAATCTGTTACTGAGTGTAATTCAAAAAATTAACATGTACAGTGATCTGTGTAGCCTGTTTGTTTCACAGAGCCCCATCACAATAAAAGTCAAAGATGAGAACACATCACGTAGCTTGATGGGGGTTTTCAGCTGGTCCAGACACTGTCTGCCAGGCTATATCACACCCCACAGGTGAGGCTGGCTTTAGAAGACACCTGGCAAGACATTTGCTCCTTTTGAAACTCTGATGTAGTTGAGAGGATAGTAATAACCTCTAAAATGTGTGTTTTTTTTTTTAGACAAATCAGACTCTAACTCAATAAAAATGTATTTGTCAACCACAAGATAGCGTAGATTTATTCGGACTTTCATTATCCAGTCTTCATTTTATCTTTTATTTAATATTGCGTAGATAAATAATCTATGTTTATTAGTTCTGTGTTTTGTATGCTTTGCTTTAATAGAGAGGATTTTTATTAGATGTATTTTGTTGTGTTTTCTGTGTTGCCTGCTCTGTGGGAGCTTGAAGGCAAAGAGGTGAAGCCTCCTCCTGCTTTAAAGGTCAGGGCTGTGATTTCTGGAGTGAGGAAAGTTTCTGAAGTGAATCAGCAGAATTCTCCTCTGCTTCTCTACCAGCTGCCGTTGTTGCCTTGAGCTCGATGTTTACACCCTCCAGTGGAGCTGGAAAAGACCCAAGGCGTCCCTAAAACAAAGTTGTGTTGGTATCTCTGACAGAGACAAAGATGGTTAGGACTGTTCAAAAGATAAAGTTGTTTAGAGTCTTTCCATATTAGTTGATTGCTTTGTTTATATCTTTTTTTTTTTATTATTTCGTGTATTCTGCTCTTGTATATTTTGGGGTTTTCTCTTTAGTCTGCTCCGTGCTCTATGTGCCTCTTAAGTTGTTCCGATTCACCTGGTTTCTGTTTTGCTCTTCAGTATTTAAGCTTCTTGGTTCTGAGAACAGACTAAATAACTGCTTTATTTAAGGGTTTAAACAATCAATTTGATGATTGTGATATTTACCTGGGGCTCCATATGGTTTTAGATTTACAAACGCTGGTATTGTTTTTCTCTGTGTCCAATGTCCTGTCTGAATAATTTGCTCATATATTTAGGAGAGCTTATTATAAAACTGATTCCTGGAGTCTTCTGGTGGAAAAATAAATTGTATTGAATCCATAGTTAAGATCTACGCTGTGCAGATCTGTAGACAGCCAAGAAAAAGAGGCCATTATAATTACTACCAGTGAAAGTCTGCAGTTTGACTTCTGTTTCCCTCCTCTTGCTCTCTGTAGATGAACATGTTTCATTGATTCAAATCACAAAAGAGAATAAAGCCAGAAATCTGACTGCGAGAAAGTCAGCTTGATGCTCTGCCTGATACATGAGCACTGGAGCAAACTGGACTCGGACTCTTCAAACCTAAAAATATGTCTCACACAGGGCTTCCTGCACCAAAAGCACATTTTCTTTGCAAACACACAGAAAACAAGTGTAGAGCTGTAAAGCCCTCAGGAGGGTCCTGTGTGTCATTCATGGAATCCATAAACAGGCGTATGAAAGTACCCAGTGTGTTATGATGAAAAGCAGGCAGCCAGGCATAAACATTTCATTGGTTTTAATGTGGACCAAAAACTACGCTCCACAGCAGAAATAAAAGGATCCAGTCACTTCCTTTATCAAAGTAAAGCAGCTCTGATTTAGACACTCCCAGACTTTGATCAAATCTGTATGCAGTCAAGTCTCTGACAGCAGAGCGCAGACCTTCGTTAACCTTTATCCTTCCAAAGACATTTACAGCAAAAGACATGCGGCTCTTCGTCGACCTGCTCCACATACATGTCTGGAAGCTTCCCAGTAACTGTGAAAAGCATTGACTGTCTGAACAGAGCAGAAAACATCAGGTGGAAGTTTTAAGGAGAGATTTTAATTAAAAACAGTAAATATTTCCCTAAAAAAAACAATTATGCATCCCAGATCAAGTGATTCTGGATTCTAGTTTCATACCAGTAACTTAATCTCTGTGAAGTTTTTCCAAATTGAAAGCTTCTGTGGCGACTTTCTCTTCTTCTTCTGTTGTTTTTGTGGCAGAACTGTTAGCCATATAATACGCTAAAATGACGAAAAATCGGGGAATCAACTGGAGCTCTGAATGAAGCATTAATCAGCAGAAATCCTTATTCAATGTTTTTCACTGTTGTGAGAGGGAAATTATATATATTGTCAATAAATTTAATAAAAAGAGGTCAACTGACCGTGATGCCATTGATATGACATTAATGAAGAAGATATTATTCAGCCTCTGACTTACATCTGCAAACTGTCATTTCAGTCGGGTAAATTTCCAGAAAAGATGAAAACTGCCAAAGTTATTTGACTTTCTAAATCTGGGGACAGACACCATTTCACAAATTATAGGCCTGTTTCTTTACTCTCACATTTTTCCAAAATTTTGGAGGTTTTTTTTGTGAATAGATTAGATATATTCAATAATAAAAATACAATTCTTTGCGGAAGTCAGTATGGATTTAGATCTAAAAAATCTAAAGCAATAGCAAACGATACTAACATCTTTTGTACTGGTGATAATTTAGATCAGCTTATGGCTGATATCAACCTTTAGTTATGTCGACTTAAGATATGGTTTGATATTAACAAACTATCACTAAATTTGGATAAAATCAAGTTTATGTAGTTTGGAAACTGTGAAAGTAAAACAAATTTAATTATCCTGATAGATAATGTGACAGTAGAGAGAGTTAATGAAATTATCTTCTTGGTAGTAATGAAAGGCAATAAGATTTTCTGGAGATCTCATACAAAGATATTCAAACTGAAATATCCAGAATTATTGCCATTCTCAGAAAAGCTAAACATTTCCTAAATTATGCTGCATTATTCTTTATTCCTCACTTATCAGGGGTTGACGTTAAGGACTTTCACATTTCATTTGCCCAGAAACAAATTTTACTTTCCCAATATAATGTTTGATAAATATTGTTCCTAATATTCATTTTTATATATATATCAATGAAACATGTTTGTTTTTTAAATGTTTTTTGTAATTCAGTAAGTTTCCAAGTTCCTGGTGTGTATATGCATGCGTCAGATAATGAACTCAAGCCTACATTACCGTGTTAACATGCTTTTCAATCCTTCCTGCACATTTTTTTCAAACTAAACTTTGCCTTAAACTTTTGTGTGCTGGAAAAATATAAATTGTAATGTTAAAAATCTATAAAAAAAAACGGGTTAAAAACTTAAGATAAATCACAAGACAGAAGTCAATGTCACAAATGAATAACTTTTATTTTAGAGTCACGGTATGTTTATACAAGATAATACTATTAATATAATGTGACTTTTCTAGAGAATCATTATACATATTTATTTTATACAGGGTTTCCACAGTCTGACATCATTTCAGAATTACCCTTTTAACTAACTAAAATAAATGCAGCAACAAGACAATAATAATAACATAATAGGTCACCAATTTAACATGTTTAGCACTATAGGATTTAAATGTACCTCTCCAATGTCTAAGAGAAAAAAATGAAAATTTTTTAATGTATGACCTGCATCACTGTACAGAAGTGCTTTCTAGCTTGTTTGTCGTTTTGGTAACTACATCAAAATTACCGCTAGGTGGACAAAAATCACGCCATCTGGCCATCACCCGGCTTTTTCAAATCACGTGAGAATGTGTACAAAACAACAAAAATGGCGCCGGCAACGCTTCTGGGTCGTTTTCATCGAATGTCAGTGATTTTAAAGTAATTTTGAGTGATCATTGTTTTTTGCGATCATTGCACCTGCGTGGCGGGCAAGTGCAATGAAATTTGTATTCTCCCAACAATAAAAACTACTTGTCCCGGGAGATCGGCGATGGTTAACATCGAGTCCTGCTTATATTACCTTACTTGAGTTACTATGTAGAAATATGGGGCAACACTGAAATGCACATTACAAAAAAGGGCCATCAGAATGGTTCATGAGGCAGGATCCCACTACCCTACTAATATACTATTTATAGAGTCCTGCCTCCTCAAACTCCCAGATCTGTTAGAATTTCAAACAGCTCAGTTTATGTATAAAGCTTTAAATAAACAACTACCAGAAAATATTCAAACACTGGTTTCTTATAAAGTGGGGGCTATGACTACAGGGAAACCTTAACCACAGAACCTTGAGGATTCGAACCACCATGAAGAGAAGGGACATTTCAGTCAGTGGAATGAAGATCTCCAAAAAGCTCCAGAAAGAGCTGCAGCAATTTCCAAGCATGGATCTACATGTGCCATGATGAGGAGGAGAGTACAGTGTCTCTGTGGGGTGCAAGGTGGGACTGGGGGGGTGGTCTGTGGCTCTGATGATTGGGGGTCGCGCAGTAATCTCATTGCCTATGTACAAGTATGTAAATGTGAATTTTGGAGATATATATACAGGTCCTTCTCAAAATATTAGCAAATTGTGATAAAGTTAATCATTTTCCATTATGTAATGATAAAACTTGAACATTCATATATTTTAGATTCATTGCACACTACCTGAAAAATTTCAGGTCTTTTATTGTCTTAAGACGGATAATTTTAGCATGCAGCTCATGAAAACTCAAATTTCCTATCTCACAAAATTAGCATATTTCATCCAACCAATAAAATAAAAGTAATAGATATGTTAAATATGGAAGTTAGCCACCGCTTTTTTGTTCCTCTTTAGGAGAGAAAGCAGGCAAAATTCTTAAATCCTCTATATCGGCTGGCACCCTGCGTAAGTCTGTTTTCGGAAATGCATCTTTCGTGTATGCGGGCACACTGGGAATAAAATCACCGTCCCTTTCTGCATGCAGAAAACGTTGGGCTCTCCAACCAACTTATCCTAGTGAGCACTCTAATTTTTGAAGGCGTCTGCGCAGGACCTTCAATCGGACTTTCAACCACTACCCACAGCAGAACGCACGACTTACTTTTTTAATTCTTTTTCTTATTTTCTGGTGTACACGTTCGCAAGAAAAAAACACAAAAAACAAAATCACTCTGAGCAATTTCTCTGTCCTCAGATGTATAAAAAAACTTCAGCTCACTTCAGAAAATCACAGCACAGCCAAAGTGTTTTAACATTAAAAAACACTGGAGATATTTTGTAATAAGGAATCTCCTCACCTTTTAGTTGTTGCGGCCGCAGGCTGTGGAGTTTTTTCCGTCTGTGGCTCTGTTGTTTTGCTTCCAGCTCACGGGCAGAAACACCAATTGTTAAAATGGAAGTTAGGTCCCCCTGATAGAGGCTATGCCTCGCAACTTCCCTACCTGTTCTTTACCTGGGAGCAAGTTATTTACTACTCTTAACTCAAACTGGGTAAAACCATATAAAAAAGGACTATAAAACAGGAGTAAAAAAGTAACAGCGTTAATTCCAGGTCTGGTCGTTACAAGACAGAGAAATTGCTTAGGGTTGGCACAGCTGTGGGCTCAAAAACGATTGAGCAAAGATTGAGTCCCGAACAAGGTCATCTCCTCCTTCTTATACTGTACCTCATTAGTCCATGTGTTGCATCAGGTGGATGCTTTGCTGTCCGTATCAGAAACTGACACGCCATCCATGCCTTGAAATTCATGCATCTTGCCTCTTTACCCCAGGATTACACATAGCTCTCCTTTATCAGGCCGGCTCCAGGATGTGCCCATATCCTGTGTATTTTTAAAGACACAAAGGCTGTCCTGATTAGATGACCTCCGTACACACAGTGACATCCTGCATGTAAGGGAAAGCCTTCTACTCTGTCTAATCTGGCTAACAAAATAACAACGCACATGATGTACAAAGAATAAACCTAACAGATAAGAGTAATCAGATGATCAAATTTAGTGATCTATTACAGCAGTTCCAAAGGACATTCAGTTTTGGTCAATTTTAGCTTTACCAGTAGAAAAAAGCTGTATTGTTTTGCCTTAACAAAGACAGCAAACAGCTCATAGTGTGGTAAAGTCCTTTTCTCCCAGTCGTCTGCAGTTGGATTGAACTGCATTTCTGCTCCCAGAGGCTGTGTGTAAAAAATGAATAGCAATGAGGTAATGATTCTGACTGTGGTGAATAATGTCATATAACAACATTGAAAATAAACGTTTAACTTTGCTTTTGTGCTGTATTCCTGTACCACCGCTGCCGCTACCCACTCCCCCTCCCCACCTCACCCAAATCATCAACAACTGATGTCTAGAGATTTTAAACAGATAAATATAATGTTATGTTTGTTATTTCACAGAAAACATGCATATAGATCCCAGCAGGAAGGTGCCGCATTGCCTGAAAATGAACCATGCACAGTTTGCACAAATCAGTCTCTGAGGGAAACTTAGTTGCATCGACTTCTATCTTTTAATGAATGGGGAAAGGGGAAAGTGACGTTTGCAGTAAAGCAGTCTGCACATTTTGTGTGTTGTTTTGTGTGGCAGGCTTGCTGCCACTCTCCTCAAAGATGTTTAGTGCCAGTTAAAATTATACAGACCCCCCTGAGCCATGACAGTGGTGTCAGTCAGCTAGATGTACGTATGTTGACATATCATCATCAAGTTATGAAACTATTTTATGAAGGTTGAAAGGTTGCTTTGTGTTGGTTTAAAGTAAAGGTGTGTAATAAATGATTACTTTGAGCTTCTTCCTCGACACTGGAAGCTATGCTAGAGAAACTTTAGAGTGAAGGAGAGAGGTCAAACTCTATAATCATGCTGCAGTACTGTTGTTCTCTAGAAACTCTTTCCTCTGGTCTTCTCACCACATGTTCTTTCCTTAGTAAAGGCTTTGGTTCCTCCAGGAGGGCATGCAAAATAGACTGAAGGTGGAAGCATTACAATAGCAGTCTATGATGTCCTTATTTTGTGCATTCTCTGGCTGTTTCCGTGGGTCAGACTCTGTGTTTACAAGGGGAAGGAAGGAAAGTGTTTTTACATTTCTCCCTCCACCTCAAGTCTGCCCCAGGCCAAGAATAACCTGCCTAGCTTTATCTTTTTTACCGACTCTCTCGCGTAAACACTCATACACTCTAAGGATTATGGGTGCAGGCCAAGCTCGGCCTCTGTCAGCACCAGGAAATGAAGCTATTGATTCTTCCTCCTTTAATATTCTCTTCTGCTCCTCCTCTATCCCACAGCAGGACTGGATGTTTATGTGTTTGCATGAGAGGCTTTCTATTACTGGATGCATTTGAATATGTGTGTGCATACACCAGCTCTCTAATTACCACCCCATCCGCTCCTGGAGGAGAGATTAAGGAAGGGAGCGAAAGGCGGGTGATGAAAGACAGACTGCTGCAGTGCTGCGCAGTGGATGCTCTTTTACTTAGCTGATGCACATATAGGAGGAAGTGAAGAAAAAACAGCTGAGGAAATGACAGCCGATCATATTCTGCTGAGGTGACGCAGGAATCAGATTATAACCTTACAGCTCTTTCCTCACATCCTCCCATCCAGCTCTCCATCAGCACTCAGACCTTTACAAAGTCACTTAAATGTCATCTTACCCCTCTCCAGGTTTCACCTCTTCCCTCCTTCCATCACTTCTCTGTCAGCCATATGTCATCTTGTCCCACTGGTCAGCAGACATTGAGGAAAAAGTTGACAGCAGGGCTTTTAGGCTAAGACCAAACCGTCCAAGTTGTCCTTTCCAGCTCACCAAAGAGTTGCAGCCATTTACATCAGGCTGTCATTCATCTTCATGTCAAAAGCTCTGATATTCACTTCTGACGCAAATTAACTTTCTCATCTCTTTTCAAGATGAGAATGCTTTTATAGAAGCAGTTGAGGAACAGTTGTAGACAGAGGGATAAGTAATGTTTGGTTAGTTTTATTAATTCACTTGATTCACTGATCATGCCTATCAGTCCATGTAGACTGACAGGCAGAACTTGGAGAATACGTATTAGAGAAATAGCAAAAAGGACCTTGGTGACTTTTAAGAGCTACAGACATCCATAGCTCGGGTGGAAAATCTTAGCACAGGACCCAAGTTAACCCTGACCTCAATAAATTACTGTCCAATGGAAAAAAACATCCATCAATCAATCCCTCCATCCGTCACTCTATCGTCCTTTCCTCTATCCCTCATCTATTCATCCATCCCTCTATCCACCCATCCTTCCAACCATCCATCCTACCATCCATCCTACCATCCATCCATCCATTCTACCTTCCCTCCATCGTACCATCCATCCTTCTATCCAACCATCCATCCTACCATCCATCCATATTACCATCCATCCTTCTATCCAACCATCCATCCTACCATCCATCCATCCAACCATCCATCCATCCACCCATCCCTCTATCCATCCATCCTTCCAACCATCCATCCTACCATCCATCTATCCATTCTACCATCCCTCCATCGTACCATCCATCCACCCATCCCTCTATCCATCTATCCATCCATCCATCCATCCATTCTACCTTCCCTCCATTGTACCATCCATCCTTCTATACATCCATCCTTCTATCCATCCATCCATCCATCCATTCTACCTTCCCTCCATCATACCATCCATCCTTCTATCCATCCATCCATCCATCCCTCTATCCATCCATCCATCCCTCTATCCATCCATCCATCCATCGTACCATCCATCCATCCTTCTATCCATCCATCCTTCTATCCATCCATCCATCCATCGTACCATCCATCCATCCATCCTTCTATCCATCCATCCTTCTATCCATCCATCCATCCATCCATCCATCCTACCATCCATCCACCCATCCCTCTATCCATCGATCGATCCATCCATTCTACCATCCCTCCATCGTACCATCCATCCTTCTATCCATCCATCCATCCTACCATCCATCCATCCCTCTATCGTACCATCCATCCTTCTATCCTTCCATCCATACTACCATCCATCCATCGATCCATCCCTCCATCGTACCATCTATCCTTCTATCCATCCATCCTACCATCCATCCATCCTACCATCCATCCATCCATGCCTCCATCGTACCATCTGTCCTTCTATCCATCCATCCATCCATCCATTCTACCTTCCCTCCATTGTACCATCCATTCTTCTATCCATCATCCATCCATCCATCCGTCCCTCTATCATCCATCCACTCTTCCATCCATCCATCCCTCCATCCTACCATCCATCCACCCATCCCTCTATCCATCCATCTACCATCCTACCATTATAGGTGTTACTTTCTGAAGGACTGGTGTGGACAGTCCCCACCAATAATTTGCACCCCAGTTCCCCTTTCCGCTCATTTAATTTAGCCAACAGAAGGCATCAGGGCATTTTCAGTCAACATTTTTCTCCCTCTCCCGTTGCTCCAAGTCCTGCTTACCGTTGTAACATTACACAATAACACCACTAGATCTGTCCAGAGCCCTGTAGGTAATTATCCTGACTCTAACAGCTATATGATTGGCGGCCTATGTTGTAGTGATCGGAGCAGAGACACACACAGCACCAGTAAATTAAACTGGCATACTTCCCATTATATTTTAAAATAAGAGTTACAGGAGGGGTTGGTTGAAAGAAATAAAAGATAAAAAAAAAAGAGGTGCCATGGAAAAAGCCTTTACACTTAAAAAAAAATCCATATCATCAGAGTTTATGCTACGCAGGTTAGTGTTATAAGAGATTAAGTTTGACACAACATAGCATTTAAATGTTGTGTTCCTCTTTACTATTTAAAAAAAGCTATTCAACTCAGCTCTCAATTGAAAATGACTCACAGTTAGAAGGAAACACTAACTCATATTTATCGTTTTATAATTTAAAAATAATTTACCAGACTCCAACAGTTCTAGAGATCCCAAATTGCCAAGATTTTAAAGTCATACATAGGTGACTTGCTCTAGCATCATTGTATTAGTCGACATCTTAATGCCATGTGTTTTTCAGCAAAGCACCAAGACAAAAACAGGGACAGCTTCAGCTATAAAGATAAAACTGATTTACTGGGATATGAAACATGCAATAAAATCTCAGATATAGTTTACAGGATAAAACATGTTAGGTTATATTTAAAATGCACTTTTGTAAATCAGCAAGACTATAGCTGTTCCAGCCAACTCAGCTGCAGAGCCAGGCTCACAGCCGAGGGACTTTAAATTGAAATATAAGAAACTTAAAAGATTAAAAGCACAAAAAATATGGTAATGTTCAGTGAATCAATGAGTTGAAATAAAACCTTCAATTATAAGACTATGTCAAAGATATGTGTGGGGAAAAAACTCTAAATTAGATTTTGCTGCTTGTGAAGGGGGATAATAATCAATGATTCAGATGAAATGGAAGCCATCAATCTATCTGTGAATCATAATTTGCAGTCTGTTAGTTTTAGTACCTTTCAGTTTTTCAGATAGATTTTAGTTTGTATATATGCATATATTGATTCTTTAATTATTGTTGTTGATGATTTAGATCACTTTATAAATGAGGCACTAAAAGATATCTCGATCTATCTGTAATTATAAATACTGTGTGTTAATTTTATCTACAATAGGAAAGCATTAAATTGACATATGACATTGCCTTTTATGTTTGCGGACATTTTTAGAAGAATATCAAAGCCGCCGTGTCCTGTAGCTGCAGCACCTACCCTTGTAGTATTTCCACCAATTTTAACCCTTGTCTACTGTTCATATTTTTTTTACTCTGCAGGTCTAATGGACCCGTTGCATTTTGTGGCTTTTAATGCCTCACAATCAAACACTTTTATGTTAAAATACTAAAAGATGTTTATCTTTTCCCAATTACAAGCAATTTAAACAATATATATAGCTAATATTTACCTTTGTTAGGTCACTGTGAAGGATTTGCACAAACCAGCCAGAAAACCACTGAAATTTTTCAAAAAAAGTCTTAATTTATTCCAAAAATTTTCAAAAAATGATAAACTGGGTCCAAAAAGAGGTCAACAAAACAGAATTCAATTTAGGCTTTGACATAAAGAACTCAAGCACAAACTGACCCAACAAACAGGACATGAGGGAAACTTAAATAGTGGCTGATCAAACCACTGTTGACGCACAAGGGGGGTAACTGACTAATAAACTAATAAACAAATAAACTTAATTAAACAGATTAACACTGGCCAGACACTAAATACTTTTTTAAATTTAACTAATTAACAAAATTACCCAAACTAAGAATATTTAAACAAATGATAAACAAAATTCCCTTCCCATTACAAATGGTTTGATCCGCTGATTAGCCTGTAACCACCAATTGAGGAAAGCTCATTGAAGCCCTCCACCAGCAGATCCCAAGGAAACTAGCAACTCAAAGAAGAAATTAGTCAATTGCATCTTCACAAAAAAAAAAACAACCTGACAAATAAACAAATAAAGTTAACTAAATGTGTGCACTGCAAAAATATGAAATATGAAAATATATGAAATGTGCAACTGATTTTGGAAATGAAAAATGTAAAAGTTACCACACAGCTTCAGAGTGTGACAGCAGGCTGTCACAGTCACATTTATAACTTATTATTTAAAACATAATAAAGAAAATCAATTAAAATCCAGATATCAGTGGAAACAAATTTACTTTTTCAAAACTACTGACTTATATTTCTTTGAACTTGAAATGTAACCTTTTCAGATGCACAACACAAGCTGAATACACAAACACAGAGTAAACATACAGTATCAGTCAAGACAAAACATCAGCCCCATTGAACACATGGCCTTTAACCACTAGCCTTTACAACACATGAGGGGCAGAGCTTTACTAGTTGTGTGTTGCAGATATACCTTTTGCACTTGATGCATGTATATTGTGTTTTCCTGTCCATCTTAGGTCTGGACACTTCGCACCGCTTCTTCTTGTTGCTGGTGTTCACAACCTAGAATAATGAAAAGATCAGGAATTTAACTAACGCCGCTCTCCCTCTCTCACACACACACAAGAGATAAGTGCCAGACATGTACTGCAACGGCATCACATACTTACATCAGGCTCTGCAGAATTGTGGTTGTGTCGGCTGGGTGGACAGGGCACCAGCATTCTCCTCCTGAATTCTTCTCACCATGGCTGCAGAGACTGGGGTCTCTGGATATGTTTTCTTCTCTCAATTTGTGGTCTCACCAATCCCTTTCCCTCAAGAAAGAGCCATCTTTTCTGGAGCTTCACTCGTTTCCCCTCTGGGTTCAGTGCCATCCAAATGAAAAAGGCATTGTATGCTGAGATGTCCAACATGTCAAACAATATAGAGGCCAGTGTAGAGTCCTCTGTTTGCAGCTGTAGGCCGTCACCAGCTTCTCCATGTTGTCTACAGCCTCCTTTTGTGGCATTATAATCCATGATGATCTCTTGTTTGTAAATCCAGGTCACAGATTCTTCCATCACCTTGCAGTGTACTCATGAGTATCACATTCTTACCCTTCTTTTGCCCACAGCATATCAGTGTCAGCCCTGTATGCAAAGTTGGAGGACTTGACAGGCCTATTCTTTGATGTCAGCAGTTGAGCTCTGACCTGTTTTCCTTATTGTTCCCACAATTGTCAGGTTCCACTTCCCAGTTTGTGTGAGGAAAAAATAAAATGTCGCATGTGATGTTATGTCCACTGAGTCCCTGAGACATGTCGAGGACAACTCTCATTCCTTGCTTTTTCTCGAGGGCTCCTCCATCAGGTTTCCCTGTGTAGAATTGGAAGTTCCAAGCATATGAGGAAGTAGCATCACAGGCAGCCCAGATCGTATTACCATCCTTTCCAGGTTTAGATGGTATATACTGCGGAAAGGGGCAGCGGCCCCTAAATGGCATCAGCTGTTTATCAATGGTGATATTTGGCCTAGGGTTGTACAGCAGGGGGAGGCCGCGCACCCACTTGTCCCACACTGTCCTGATGGCAGCTAGTTAGTCTCTCTGCCGTCAAGCTGGTCTGACATCTAGGTTGTGAAAGCAGATAATCCTGGAAATGAAAGTTTTCCAGAGACATTGTTGACGGAAAATTTCTCTGCCAGTTTCGGCATCCCACAGGGATTCTGCGAAATCCCCTTTGGATCTGAAAACTCCAGCAAGGACTATAACTTCAAAGTAAGCATGTAATTGGGTTTGGTCCATTTCCTTCCACCTCTCTCCAAAAACACGTCTTCCTTCTAAATTATCACAGGCTAGAATAATTTCCTGGATGGAATCTGGGATGAAAAGCTCAAAAGAAGACTTGATGTCCTGTGTGTGAATAACTGTCATCCGTGTTGGCCCTGGTTGCATCCTTATCACATTGGCAGCCTTGCAGGGTTGGCTCTTTTCTTGGGTGAGAAGACCATTCAATTTCAGAATTTTTTGACATCCATATTTCCTCAGTTGCTCCATGCTGACTGGCTTTTTCTGGGCCTGGGGCTGGTTGCTGACTGCTTGGTCCTGGGGCTCGTCTTTGTTTTGGAACTGGCTGATGCTCAATCTCATCATCTTCTTTAGAGTCACTGTCAGACTCTGAATTTTCAGAAATGTGATCCTCAAATTCTGAATCCTCTCCCTCTACATCATCATCAAAAACTTCTCTGTCTTCCAAAATCAATTCCAGGGCCCTCTGCGCAGAGTACCTTTTGGCCATCTTGATCGGTTGTGATAAGAAACCACACTGGCAAAGCTATAATTGTAGTGTCCTGCCTCCAATGTGTAGCAGATAGACAGGTGGTCAAATCTGCGAGAAAATTAGAGCAGACAGTGTTGATCAACAATGTGTAGGAACTGTTTTTTTTGTGTGTGTTTCTGCACCTGCGGTTCTCACACAAGGTTGCAACATTTTTTGTCAACACTGCTCTCATTTTCCCACACATTTGACTCTCTGGTATCTACACGCTGTCCTCCTCCTGTCTAGGCCTGCTGTGTGTGTGTGTGTGTGTGTGTGTGTGTGTGTGTGTGTGTGTGTGTGTGTGTGGGTGTGTGTGTGTGTGTGTGTGTGTGTGTGTGTGTGTGTGTGTGTGTGTGTGTGTGTGTGTGTGTGTGTGTGTGTGTGTGTAGGTTACACAGAACATCAATTTCCACACTTCTATTAGCCAGTTGGACCCAGACATCTTATATGTAATAGTTCATCAATCCCTCTATCAATAGATCTATCCCTACTTCTATCCATCCATCCTACCATCCATCCTACCATCTATCCTAGCATCCATCTGACCATCCCTCTATCCATCCATCATACCCTCCATCCATCCATCCTACCAGCAACCCTTCCATCTCTCTATCCATCCATCCCTCTATTATCCATCCATCCTCTATCCATCCATCCATCCGTTCCTTTATCCATCAAATCCTCCATCCATCCATACTACCACCCATTCATCTGTCCATCCCTCTATCCATCATCACACCCTCCATCCATCCATCCTAACACCAACCCATCCATCTCTCTATCCATCCATCCCTCTATTATCCATCCATCCATCCATCCATCCGTTCCTCTATCCATCAAACCCTCCACCCATTGATCCTACCACCCATTCATCTGTCCATCCCTCTATCCATCCATCCCTCCATCCATCCTTCCCTCCATACATCCATCCCCCCATCTATCCATCGTACAATCCATCCATCCATCCGTCCATCCGTCCGTCCGTCCGTCCGTCCGTCCATCCATCCATCCATCCATCCAACCCTCCATCCATTCATCCCTCCATCCATCCATCCATCCATCCATCCATCTATCCCTCCTTCTTATAGCTGTTATATGTTTCCCTTGTGCCTCTACTGCTGATGAAAGAACAATCAGGATGTGAGAGTAAACACCACATTGTTATAACGTGTGTTTTCATTCCCTCTCTATTTTTCTTCATTTGTTTTTCTCCTCTAAAGCCAAGCTCTTGTATTGTTTGTTTATTTTGAGTGTGGGAGCAGGCATGGTGCTTTTTCTCTCTCGTCTCTCGCTTTATCCAAACAAAGGACACCTCTTCTTCTATTCATTCATCTGCTCTCTAACCTCACATTCTGCTTTTCTCTGCTGTGTTTTGTCTTTCATGGTGATATTGAGTTGACGGGAGGCTGTGAAGGGAAAGGCCTTTAGGGAGGTTTTCACCCTGACCTTGTGACCAATATGTAGGAAATAATGTCAGCGTAAACATCATCTAAAATCAGGATTTAAGGGAAATAGATTCAAGACAGAAGAGATATATGGCTGTTAGCTTAGATGATTTTATTGTTAAAGGGATTTTGGTGTGAAAAGGCAAGTTGAGGCACACAGTATTGATTATCAGATGTTTCCAGGGGGACCTGAATTACTGATGAGAACCTTTATCTTCTCCCATCGACTGGATTTTGCATCTCTTTTCTCAGGCTCCTATTTTTCCCATTGGTTTAGCACAGATTAAAAGTCTGTCAGTTGAAAACTGATCCAGCTAGCACCTCTTGACTCTCTTATAGTCTAGAGTTTTAAATACTGGTATGTAAACCGTTCCCTAGGCAGAACTGCCAGAGTTCATTAGAAACAGACCGTTGCCTGAAACACACTTGGCTTTTAGGCATTGTTGATAGATTTTTCTAGGGCCAGTAAGGAATGTTAGAGGCAGATGTGTCAAAATATTAATGTTTATTACTCAAGTAAAAGTAGAAATCCTACAGTTTAAAAATACTTTTATAGAATTTAGAGTATCAACTTAAGCTTTTTACTCAAGTAAATATAACCCATTGGGCTCCCACCTGGGAGAGTTTAGCTCTTTTATCACAAAGAGAATTGACTGATGGGGACATCTAGACATGTAGGATAGGGAGGGTGTAAATAAAATTATTTCCAAGTATTTTGGTAACAGTTTGAAATGAGCAAGAGTTCAATGCTCTTCTATAAAAATATTGTGTTCTTTCACTTTAAGAAGGGAAAATATTATATAGTTTCTATGTAAAGTACAGTTCAACACGAGGTGCAAAAGACTAGATTGCTGTTTATGTGTTTTTTGGTTCTGCCTAAGGTCAGTTGCTATTGGGTGATTACGCTTTTCCTGAATTCTAATTGACTGGGGGGCGGGACTAAGAGGAAAACAGAGAGAGAAGAGAGGAGACTCCGTGAAGTTGTGCTGCCAGCTACAATGATCAATAGTGTAATTACTGGCTATTACATACAAAAAAAAAAGTCTAAAAAAATAGAGTTTAGCTTTCCCAAAGTAAGAAGTCTTCTCCAAAGTTCTGCGTCTAAAGGCCAGTGCTGATTCTCTTCTAATTGAATTATTAATCTGGTATAAAACAAATGGAGGTCTTTTAGCACCTCCATACAGGATATGAAGGAGGAGCGGGTGGAGAAAAACTCCCATGATGGCTCAGATTTAGTGTTGTGAGTGATGAAGGATCCGAACTCGGCTCTATTTCACTGAGGTTGTAGCCGATGCATTATTCACCCAGCTGCCACAAGAAGACGGAGAGACGCTCGTTTTTCTCTCTACATCCTGACGGCAGCCATCGTATCTCTTAACAATATGAGCGCTGCACTATTCAAACCATTTAGATGAAACACACTGCCCCTTTGACATGTTTAAACGGCATTTATCTTGGATCATTTTATTACCCCGGATTCTAATTTGTTCTCAGCCAAAGGCACAGGTGATAATATGAAGCATAATACTTTATTATTATGAAGAACCAGAAGATTTTTCTTCTCTGCAGTTCTTCACTTTATCCCAGCATGAGATGTAATTAATTTAGCCTCCTATCTCTGTCGCAGATGCCTGAGCTGCTACTCCTTTTATGTTCTAAAAAAACAACAACAACAAATAACACAAACCGACCAGAACACTGAATTGCTTATGCATGATGTCTTATTTCTCTGTTTACTGTAACAGGAACTCTTAAAGAAGAATTTCTACAGTTCTTCAAGACTTTTAATTTACTTCCTGTTGTTATATGTTTTCAAACTGCCAGAAGAAACTGATTTGTTTTACAGAAATTATCCCAAATGACAATTACATTTTTCAGTTAATTACAATTGTCTAAAGTTAGTTTTTTTTCCCAGGACAAACAGGTCATGTTTTTATTGTTAATATATATTTGAAGAAAGCATGTGGCCACAGTTTAAGGGAAAAATCCACTCCAGCAGAACCAGGACCTTGCTCAACATAAGCAGATAAGAGTTTTAATGGAGATAGGCTAATTCTCCTCAGTTAGGGAGCCTCAAACCGTGACTCCAGCCAAGCAAAGTTTCAGATTCAATAGAGTCATTCTTTTACCTTTAGCCACTCCCACCTAAAGGCCAACCATATCACACACAATAAAAAATTGATAGTTATATTGTTGTTATCATCTCGAGGAAATGTGTGAAACAATTTTACAGTCGGAATGCTTGTGGCGCCCCCTAAGAAAAGGTGCTGTGAGTGGGAAGCCATATTGTCCACATTGACCTTGGAACATGCTATGCACAGCAGAGGCAGTTTTTTTACACAGACTAAAGGTGTTTGGTGTCAGTAAGGACATGTTTTTTTTATTTCATCAGGCAGTGATGGAGAGAGTCATGGAGTATAGGATGATGGTGTGCTTTGGCAATCTCGCCACAGACCAAATCAAAGCTGCAGCACCTTTACAGAAAGCTATAATAGAGCTTGGGAGTAATAAAAAAGTTCCCCCATCTATGAATGAGTCGTCCTCCCTCAGGCAGGGTCGGAGGTTACCCATCCTGCTGATTTCTAACAGAATACAAGCTCTTTGTTTTTGGCAGAATATCCCAAAAACAGAATTAAACCTTTTTAAATACGCCTTTGTACCCACCGCCATTAAATCTTATATAGAAATCCTACATAAATCTTTACATTGAAGCCTGGGAAATGTGCAATAATCTGGTGTTCGGCTTGTGTTAATTTCATTTAATGTTTTTTTTTTCCTATAATACCATTTATTAGTAGGATGTGTCATGGCTGTGTATATAGCCTATGCATACAGCTTCAGCTTTTCTGTTTGATTATCTGTAAAATCAGCTGCTATGCTGCATTGTAGACTTCTGGATCCAGAACAAATTGTCCCCAGGGACAATACAGGCTACTCAGTGGAACAGTGGGTAGCACTGCTGCCTTGCAGCAGGCAGGTTCTGAGTTCGATTCCCGGCACAGGGTCTTTCTGCATGAAGTTTGCATGTTATCCCTGAGCATTCTCTCCAGGTACTCTGGCTTTCACCCACAGTCCAAAAACATGACTGTTATGTTACTGGCTTCTCTAAATTCTCCTTAGCTGTGAGTGTGTGTGAACAGTTATTTGTCCTGTTTGTCTCTGTATTGCCCTGCAAAGGACTGACGACTTGTCTCTTGCCCGTAGACAGCGGAAGATAGGCCCCACACCTCTTGTGACCCCACCTTGGGATAAGCGTAACGGAAAATGGATGCATGGACAATATAGTCTACACTATAGTTTATTCTATTCTTCCACATAACACAAAGCTTCCACACTCATCAGCAGCACAGGTTAAGATGTGTAAACAGCTCGGAATTAAGTTCAGCTTCAACTACCAATACGTTGTAATTACTGGCCAAATATTGTCCATTCTGGAACAGAAATGTTTCTAACTTGGATGCTAAAAATGGGCTAAATACACCAGCTAATGCCAATGAAATCCTCCAAATGCATCCGAGCATTGCATTTAAATGTCCTTTAAAGTTCAGGTTGTACTGATTAGGGTCCACTCCACACTGGAGAGAATTTGTGTTCTATCATTTAACCCTTTGGATCCATTTTGTTCTGTTGTTTTGGATTGGAAACATATAAGTAACTCTTACTGTTTGACTAACAGATAAGTTTATGGAAAGGAAAGGCAGGTTTATTTCTTCAGCAAATTTCTGTAGCAAGACTATTCAAAGTGCTCTATGTTAAAAAATAAATAAATAAGAGAGTAAAACATTGTAGGCAAATATATTGTAGTTGTATAAGGGTGATTAAATAATTGGAACACAAATAATGGAAGAGAATAATAATGTTTATTGAAATAAGATGATTAAACAGTAAAAAAAAAAAATAATATCAATGATAAACTGATTGATATGGAAAATAAAGGAATGTTGGACAGAAAACCTGACCCTGCTCAGATAGGTCACTTATAATAAATATGTTTACAGTCTCGATTGTAAGTAACTGAGGGTTTTCGCACTTTTACAATTTTCTGGGAGTTTGTTTTATGTTCGAACTAAAAGCTGATTGTTTGTGTTCGGTTCTGGATCGCAGAGAGGATTTGAATGAGAGAACTTCAGCGGTCTGGCTGTTTATCCACTGAAATTTATAATGTATTTTGGATCGAAGGACTTTAGAACTGAGTTAAGGCATTTTCTTAGTGTTAGTGAGGACACAGGCAGTTGCATTCTGTCTAGGTGATAAATTTAGGCGGACCTGCATTAAATAATTCTACCAGAGATTCAAGGTGAGACTTTAGTCCTGGAGATGTCCGTTAGATGATAGAAGGACGACTTTGTCACTATGAGCCTCTGAAGGATCAGGTCTGAGTCCATCACTACTAGACTGTTGCGGTGAACGTCCCCTCTGTTTAAAGCAGCCGTTTGAGCGTGAGCACGCCACTTATCTAGCTCTGAAAAGAGCATGAATTCTGTACTTATCATCTTTGATGTTAGTATATTGATGTGTATAATTAACCACAAAAATATAAAATGTTTTGAATATTCCACTTGAGAGTATTACGGTTGCCACCATCTATATTAGAGGGAACAAAATGGTAGGGGTGGCCAAAGGGGTGGCAAATGATTGGCTAAGGGTGGCCATGGCCACCCCTGGCCCCCCATCTAGCTCCACCCTTGCCTGAAGCTTGCTTTATTTAGTCGGGGAAATGCTGGCGTAACTTGGTTTCTGTAATTTTGTTGACGTGTGGTTGAAACGGTCCAACTTAATGTGTTTGGCACTGCTGCACGAAGCATTTGTATCTTTCTTCCTGCGTGTGATTAAAATGGACCATGAGTATTCCACAGCTAAAATGAAACTTCATAGGTTGTGTTATGAATATTTAAAACGTGCTGAAAATCACTTTCATAAATATTTTTAATGATACATTTCTCAGAACTGACTCTTACAATGTGCAACATGGTAAATGTTTTGTTTGGTTTCATCTTTTTAAGGATTTTCACCTAATTAATTAATGATTAACTGTAAATAACACAAGTAGAAAAATAATAAAGTAAAAGATGAAATAACAGTTTGGTCATTGAGTGGGGCCCAGTTAATGTTCAGCTTGATAAAACCCTTTAAGTGTGGGAATAGCAAAGCAAAGAAATAATCACTTGACGCAGACCCAGATTAATACACCCAGATCCAGATTGGTGGTTTCTAGCTGCATTAACTGAAGCTCTTTGATAACTAATCCAAAAACTATAATTTCACTATTTTTATTGCTTAATCTGAAAAAAGTTTTGGTGCAATATAGAAAATGCAGAATGTGATTCTGTCATTGATAACTGAGCAGGAACCCAGTCTGTTCTGGAAGGGGCTCAGGAGAGCATGAAGGACAGAGACAGTATTGTCTGAACATCTGTTTTTGAGAAGGGAAGAGCCTGAGGTGATGAATCAGCTCTGCTCCAGTCCTGCTGCTCTCAGAGACCCTACCTGCAGTCTCTCAGTCACACCTCGACCTCTTCCTTTTCACTCTCTCCTCATTTTTACATTCATGCAATGCAACTGTCAGTTCCCAGAGGCTCGACTTTTTTTTATCTAACCTCTATCTGCTCACCTCTGGTTGAACAGGGACTTTCCTGTAGCACCAGACACCTGAATTATAGATTAGACATACGTTAGTATGGTGAGCCTGGAAATATGGAGTAATGCTCTTACTTTGTTACTCCATGTTAAAGTTGCCATCTTCCATCTTTATTTACCAACATCTTTAACATGATTTTCTTATTCATTCTTAGTCAGTACCCACATTAAATCCTTTGAAGCTTCCTGAAACGAACGTAGTGCAGTTCAATCAGATGCATAATTTTTGCACGGTCATGATTTGCATCTTGTTCTAAGGTGAGTCATCATGGTGTTTTTTTTAAAGAGGAGAGATCAAAAAGATTGTTTTATTATTTAATAATAGGGACATGAGATCTCTTCTCGATTAAGGTCTCTTTTTACTTATTTTGAATAGATATTTTAAGTTTAAAACTAAAGCTCAAGTAGAAAATAAAATCAGATCTGCAGAAATTAGGAAAGCAGAGATTTTATTTAATGAAGCACTTCCGGAAACTTAACAGAAACACATTTTTAAGAAACTAAACAAAAACTAAATAATTAGTGAATAAGCTGCCCTATGTCTGCTGTGTCATGGATAGGTCCAAAATAACAACCAAAAAAAAGCATTATTTTTGCAATTGTTTTTGGTAGAAATGGAACACGACAGATTTTTTTACACACCAGAAAATTTCTCCTTAGCCATCCTCCTGTTTAATGAACCAGTGTGTCTAGGAAGAGGGAGCAGACACAGTGCAAGGCCTGTAATCGGACAAGTCGTATTAGGTCAAAAGGAAGGACAAAGTATAGCAGTTTTACTGCTTCACAGAGTGTCTCCTTTGTCTTTTAACTGGCTGTGTGCATCACATCAAAGTCTGTCCCCCGGAGAACAGTGCAACTAAGGGTTGTTTGAAGGACTGCTGCTTGGAAACAGAAGGGATCCTTCTGTGTGTTTCCTTAATGCTTTATGACTAAATAACTTCTCAGGTATGGATGGAATATATCAACAAATTGATAAATGATCCATCAAACCAGTCAGAAAGATGAGTTTTAATTTTTGTGCAAGAGATCAAGGAGATCCAAGGGTGCTGGGAAGATCTCAAGAAGATTTAGAGACAGGGTTGCGTTGGCAAAAGGGCAGAGCTTGCTCAGAAATGGCAGTAAGCAGGCGTTTTGTTGATCTTAATGAGGGCAGCTTAGAGGTAATTTCCCTCCAAAAGACACCTGCTAGACTGATGCTCTGTAGTTGGCAGGACTGGACTGCAGAGGTTAAGGTGTTTTCTCGAAGGAACCCTCCTTCAGGCTGTTTGGAACATCTGGGCGTACAGTCACTTGCTCTCCCAGTTCAGCAGGAAGTCAAGCTGCTGGGTCCCTGAAGGGGACATGTCCAAACCATATTCCTGCACAATAATGTCATTTGAAAATAACTTTCTGCAAAATGAAAAACATACAAAATGGATGAGAATACCAAAAAACGTTTATTGAACCTGGCAAGCAGAACAGCAACAGTCTGCCACTGTTCTGAAAACAACAGAACTGACATCAGCATTTAAAGGACAGACATTTGGAGCAATTAGCAAAAAAAAAAGGAAGAGTGGCCCCCAAGGGTATCATTGAATAAACATAGAGCAGACACATATTTATTACTAGATGATGATGGGAAATTGTCCCCAACAGGTAAATACATGGCCACACACCCACACACACTGTGAATGACTAAATGAACACAGAGCTAAAAGGAAACAGACATATAACTTCATGTAGTTTTTCTATAAAGCCTTGAACACTTCTGCAGTGTTTGTAACTGATCTTCAGTTCACCACTGAACCATAAAGCCCTAAACTTTGAATAAAACAACATATCTATCAGTGTGAAAACCTTGTACGTCACTTTCAGAAGGAAGATCTCACCTCCTCCTCGTCTTCCATCCTCCAGACTTGAGAGACTCAAAGATTCAGCCTCCTTCTTCATTTCCTTCACCTTTCCTCTTCCTGCTTCTGCTCTAATAATCTTCAGCTTCTGCATTAATGTAAAGACATTCTCTTTGTTGGAGCTGATTAAAATGGGAGAATTTTGAATTCTGTTTAATGGTACTATTAATGTCAGGAGGGATAGGAATTCCAAGTTAGTTCATACATTTTAGAACTATTTTCTTAGGTCTCAGATATGATCATAATGACAAGACTTCAAACTGTTATATAACTAAACTGATGAACAAAGTGGAGGATGTGTTTTCATAACTGGAAAATGCCAGTTTTTGTCTGATGGACCCAGATGTGAGAGTGAGTCATCTAAAGCTATAAGAGCTTTATTTATAAAGCTTGTAAACCAGAGGGTCAAAGTATTAGTGACAGAAGAGATAAGCAACAGTCATATGGTATATACACTAATATTAATATCTATAAGAACCCAAATAAATAAAACAGTTCTACATTAAATACTGAACAATCAACCAATCTCTAGATTTAAATCAAATGTAAAGGAACAAAAAACAGGCTTACCATATATCCTCTAATATAGGACAGGGACTTTATTTCACTCAGTTACATCTTGGTCCAGGCTATTATTGGAAGGAGGCCAGAATTAGAGGCAGGCCTCTATTTCTATTTGATCAAAACAGACTACCAGTGGAATAATTAAAAACGAGATTTTGTGTCTCTTTGAACCTACAAAATACTAGGTTCATTTATTGAAAAATACAGTTACCATAACGGTATACAGAACAGCAGCTGCAATTTTTCTGCACAGCAATACGAAAATAAAAAAAGACACAGAATTGAATCTTGTTTTTAAAGCAGTTTTTAAAAAAATTAATGGAAACTGTTCTGCTATAACAGCGAAAATTTATTTGAGGCAGGCTAAGTGGAAGTAGGCTACCAGTATCATATATTACAAGGGAAATTCAGAACAACGAAGGCCAACGAAAATCTGTCATTTTAACGCTGCCTGGTTACCACCAGACCTACTGGTAATCATGTGCGTCTTTCAGATCAGAACGATTGTGTTAGGTCACTACAATCTCTGTGTAAGTATGGAACTTCCCATTTTAATGGCTTGGATTCGTTCGCAAACATTGCCCCCCTGTGGTACTTGCAGAGGTGTCAAGTAACGAAGTACAAATACTTCGTTACTGTACTTAAGTATACTTTTTAGGTATCTATACTTTACTAGATTACTTATTTTTCCTCCTACTTTTGACTTCTACTCATTACATTTTCACACAAGTATCTGTACTTTCTATTCCTTACATTTTTAAAACAAACGTTACGCGTTACTCTTGGCTTTGGTTTTATGCAGAGGTCACGGATTAGCGAACCGCGGTCCGGTGTTATGCCAAAAAGTGCTTGCCTGCCGAGATATGCATCCCCAGTCGCGGGAGCGCGTCTCGCTCTGTACAACTGCATATCAACAAGGAAAACGCATTAAAATATGACTAATGGAGCTACTTGTTGTTATATTAATGAAATAAAAACATTTAGATATACCTCTCGTGGGAAACAAATTGTGGTTATTTGGCAGATTCATTTACAAAAGTACGTGTGTTATGAACAACATTAAATCCAAAGATTTTGTCTGAGGTACGGCTGATTTATTTGTTGTAGTCCTGTTATTCACACACAACAATAAACAGTGATAGCCGACGTGAGTTTGGAAACTGCAAAGCTTTGTCTTAAGCGGCACATCAAACACGCATCTACACAGCACAGCGTTCACAGACCAGCGTTACGCCAACAAGGCCTCCCTCATTCTTGGCCCTATCTCAAAGAATTTTTCGAAATAGTTGAAAAATGAGCTTACAATTCAAATAGTGACATCTGGCTGTTTATTTAAAGGTTACTTCATACTTTTATACTTTAAGTATTATATAGTATAATTTAAGTAGTTTTTGGAGCACATACTCTTTCACTTTTAAAGAGGTCAAGTTGATACTTCAACTTTTACCAGAGTGTTTTTAAACTGCAATATCTATACTTCTACTTAAGTAACAAATGTGTGTACTTTTGACACCACTGGGTAATGTATGTTACTATCACAAGTTGTTGAGGACTGCCCAGGAACATCATTGGTTCTAATTATAGCCCCGGCCTGTATACGATTCCGGCCAGTATTTACCCCCTCCAACAGCGAGACCGGCCACTGTTAGAAGCCTGGCCGCTAATGGAATACAGGCCGATATTAGAGGATTTACGGTAATCAGGTATATGAAAAATATGATAGTTGATGGCCGCATGTACAACCACACAACAAATGGTCTGGTAATTCTTTCATTTAAATATATCTCTCATATATTACTGTATTTCACTTTTTTACTTTGATTTTGCATTGGTTAACTGCACACAGTTAGTTGACTCCTTTTGTCATTTTTTGCTTGTTTGGTTTGCTGTAAATCAATATAAGCCTTATTTGAGTTGACAGTTTGTGGGAGGCTGTCATGTGGGGTGGCCAGTAAAAGAAAGAAGGCCCGAGCTGCAAAGGATCTGGACTCATCCACTTACTTTAAGAAGGGTTGTAGGAAGGGTTTAGGTTTTTCTATTTGGTTTTGTTTTCTGTAATTAAATTAATTACCTCCACCGACATTATTAGAGTCCCATCCGCTAATGGAATACAGAGCAATATTAGAGGATTTACGGTAATTAATAACAAGAACAAAGATCAACACCTCTGATGGTTTAAATATTCAAAGACAGACAGGGAGGAGGCCTGTCTGATGTCAAATAAGGTCTTCCATAATCTGGGAGCAGCTAAATGAGCTCAGTCTTGTTTATATTTTATCAGGTTTTATAAGTTTGGTTTGGTAAACCACCACCAATGCAAAAAAAAAAATGCTGGTATCGCAATCACTACAACAGAGAGCAGCTGGAGTGAAGAGACTGTTCTGCCGCCTCTGATAGCAGTTGTACTGGTGGGCTCAGCCCCAGCACCTGCAACCCAGTAGTGTGATTGGATTAAACAAGCCCTTCCTGCCAAAATTCTCCTGTTTCAAATTTCCTGCACAGCATTTAGGTAATGAAACGTTCTCACTTTCTGTGGCACCGGCTTGGTTTGCTAGATGGCAGTGGCTGTATAAGGTGAAAGAGACTGATCATATTTTGTGTGTCGTTTGTCTGAAAGCAGCCGGGAAAAAAGTCATAACAAGAGACAATGAAGTATATTTGAAAATAAAGTAGTGAATCTTATTCTATTTATTTATTTTTATTTGTTGTTTTTTAAATAGGTAACTAGGCTCATCGCATGGTGACCAGATTTCTGAAATCCAATTCAATTAAATTCAATTTCAATTCAGTTTATTTATATAGCACCAATTCACAACACATGTCATCTCAAGGCACTTTACAGTTCAACCAGATCATACAGTCAAGTTGATTCAAAGCTTTCTATCTAAGGAAAACCAGTTGATTGCATTGACTCAAATGCAATCCCTCATGCTAAGCATGCTTGTAGCGACAGTGGAGAGGAAAAATTCTCTTTTAACAGGAAGAAACCTCCAGCAGAACCAGGCTCAGTGTGAGCGGCCATCGGCTGAGGCCAACTGGGGTTCAAGGAATCAGAAGCAGAGACACAAAAAGCAGCTGTAAAAGGCGGCCCCGACCAGGAAATACACAGCCAGGCAGACGAGCACCGAGCCAGCTCCCATGTCAGAGGATGAAGAGAGCACATCCAGCCAGTCACGGTCAGAGAAACAGGACTACACTGGAAAACAGGCCGATCTCCAGCATCTCTAAACAAGGGTGTTGATGGAAGCAGCTCAGCTGATATTTCTCTCCAGGATGGAGTCACAGCCAAACAGGATCAGACGAGGCAAAGCTACTATGAGAAAAAGCAGAGACAGAAATTAAGGGTTAAATGTTCAAAATAGTTGTAGGTATTAACTGCCTTGGGAGATATCAGTAGGTCAGACTGAAAGATTGTTGCTACTCCTCCTCCTCGCCAGAACTTCTGGGTATGTGAAAATTTAAATAGCCTCATTTATGCTCACGTAATCCTCTTGCTGCAGCCAGGTTTCTGTAAGGCAACATAAGTCAATGTGATTATCACAAATCAAGTCATTAACTAGCAGACTTTTAGAGGAAAGAGATCTTATGTTAAACAGACCACATTTAATCATTTTAACTTTTTCCCCAATTTGATTTATTTTAATTTTAATTAGATTATCATGATTTACTCCTTTTGGAATATTTTCTAATTTATTAGATTTTGGTCGTAGGCAAGACACTGTCTGGATGGAGTAAAGGGTGGGTAACAGTAGAGAAGCTGCAGAGATGTGTGTTAAACTACAACTCTGCTTCCTGGTCTGCACCTTGGGTGGTCAGGGTTTTGGAGGACTAATAAATGTGGCCAGATTCCTAGAAAGAAGAGCTGCACCATCCAAAGTGGGATGGAATCTGGAGACAAAAATCTGATCTCCTCGGGTGCCGCACAATGGCAGCCCACTGCTCCTTAAGGGGATGGGTTAAATGCAGAGAGTGAATTCTGTTGCTTTGTTCTTCTGACAGTGTGATGGCAATAAATTTGAATTCTAATTCCTCTATAATTCTAAGATAAACTGTAGGTCCCCAATAATTTCTAAAAACATCTTTAGGTTATCCTTTTTGATCCCTGGAGAACCATAGCAGATTAACACCTTACAAAGAGTTTTCAGTGATTCTATTTAATTTTTTCTGAGTCTATATACTCATTCCAGCTGCAACCAATGGTTTGTCTTACTTTTTGTTGATTAGCTTGGTTTATGTTAAATTTCCAGTCCTCATCTTTAGTAAAACAAACACATCAAAGCCCTTTTTTCTTATAAACCTAGGCATGAACCAAACATTTATCACAATGATCAGCCCAATTCAAATCAAATGAACAGATTAACACTTGGTAGCTGAGACCGGTTCTGATAACAAACTTCCTCATCTGTTTTAAAAGTGCTGCACTCCGTTCTTCATCTTTACGTCAACAGCTGCCAACAAGCTACTGTACCTAACAGCTAGACTAACCAACAACAGACTAAGCTAACAGTGCCCAGCATGCTCTTTCTACCTTAATAATAGTCTACACGCAACATTTGTCCTCTCATTCATTAAACTGTAAAATCAGGGACATTTCCAGGGCGGCTTTAGCCAGAGACAGGTGGTCCAAAGTGGGGACTGTCCCTGAAACTCAGGGTCGTCTGGTAACAGTAGCTCATAGGTCTTTTGTCCAAAAAATATAGATATATATATTTTACAGCACCCCCTGTTCAAAATTACTTCCAGTGGCCCTGAGACTTTGTGCTTCTAATTTTAATATATTCAGAAGCCTTAAGGCTTTTATCTCATCTCTGAAAACTGAGAGCATAAACAGTAGCTGGTACAGCATGAAAAGGAGTGAGCCTTTGAGAGATCCTGCACACGAGGGGAGCACAGGCAAGGCCAGTGGCATCACTAGGCCTTTTTGGGAGGCCCAAAAAACCCCTAAAATGTTCTCAAGCCTCTCTAGAAAACTTTTATTTTCATTTAGTTTTTATAAATAACTGCTAAAAATCTGATATAATCTGGTCAAACTATGAGTTTAAATTAATAATCAAACAAATCTGTCATTACTAACTTAACAATGATCACGTGATCCATCCACCATCAGCTTCAGTTCTACCCTTTCCTTGTTCAAGAATGGACTGATCCTTCCCGTCATGTAAAATATCCAGAGATGTGTCACTCAAAGAAGCAGAGCTATGCAGGCAGAGAAAAGCGAGAAGAAAAAAAACATTAATTATAATGCGGCTATTGCCTGAAAAAACACATCTGCTCTGAATAGCTCCATATCTCACAAAAGAAGACTGGGAGATGTATAATAAGATGCTTTAAGCCCTCTGATTACATGAGGCTAAATATCAGACTTCTTTTTAGGAGAGGTTTGATCAGAAAGTGGCGATGGGCAATAGAGATGCAGTGGCTTGGACAAATATTTGTTTTACAATCTAGGTTTTTTTAAGGTAAAAAAAAAACTCTTACAACTCACTTTTGTATATAAACTGAATTAATCTGACAAAAATAGGTTCAGAAACAGCTAAATATTACTTTAATCCAAGTAATTAAAATATATGTAGGTGTTGAAATGACAAGTTTTATTCACATTTGTGCTGAAAATGTAACCGAGCAACTCCAAAACATTTGGGAACAAAACATGGTGGTGTTGTGACTGGAGGTCATGTAGGGTGACCATATTTTCATTTGGGAAAACCAGGACACCTTGGAGCGGGGGGGTGGGGGGTGGGGTGATATTGAAAGAACAAATGTCTCATCATCGGGATTTGCTCCGTGATCAGAGGAAATGTTACTTGGCGCAGAACAGTTGTGAAAATTTGAACTTCAGTTTGATATAATAATACAACTCTGTGAATAGTTCCGTTTGAGATCAATGAAAAATAGTTGTTTTAATGGTTATTGAGTCAGATATGTGGCGGTAATGTTTGGTTTATCTAAAGGTTTTAATCTGTTACTGTGTAAATGAGTTTGGCTGTAATTTAAGGACAGATTCTAATAGATCTGCAGAGTGGGAACTATAAATCTGATAGGATTTTAATTTTTTTATTGTTGTTTTGCACAATATGCTTAACTAAGTATTTTTTGTTGTTGAATATTAGAGATTTTGCAGATATATTTTGTAGATACATTGTTTAGATTTACTTATATATTTCTAACCCTTTTATAGAATAGAATAGAAAATCCCTTTATTGTCCCACAATGGGCAAATTTACAGCAGCAAAAAGATTATTGAAAATGGTCACACAAATGAGGACCTTAGAAAAATGTATAAGAATAACATAATAGGGAAGAGTTAAAATATAAAAAATAAAATTCTGTAAAGTGTTTTAACAATATAAAACTGGAAAATAAATAACCAATATGCAGCTATGGACATTTTTACAATAATGGATATTTGAAAATAGCAGCAACATCAGAGATGTGCAAAATGACAGCAGCAGGTTATTTAACTGACTAAGGTTTCTATCATTACATTTGATTTGATTTGTTCCTGCTCCCGCTGGTTGGAACCTTTATTCCACTCTGGATTCTTGTGAGTGTAGTCTTTGTTCACTTTAACTTTTAAAAAAATAAATAAACAAACAGTTTTGAAAACCTCGGTATTCATTCTTTTCCTGCTTTGTGTGTCAACTTTCACGGTTGCTAAGCAACAGAGCATATGGCGGTAAAACCCGCCGAAGGGAGGACCTGTTCGAATTTACAGACAGAACTCTTCCGGCCTCCTTATTTTCAAGGACTTCGAAGGATCCAGTCTAGGTAGACCGCGTCCTTGGAAGATGCAGCCCAGGTTTTCGAACAGAGCCTCTGATTACTCAGGGATTACGTCACACGGAGCGTCGTGCGCAATGAAATCAGGACATTTCCTCACTTTCTAAAAAAAACCCGGGACGCCCGGGACAGGACGTGAAATACGGATATGTCCCGGGAAATACGGACGTTTGGTCACCCTAGGTCATGGCCTTAGCCTTTATGTTGATAAATTATTATTACATTTATTGTGTGTCAAGATATTATGAAGGAAGTTTTGTCACTTTGTTGCCTTGAAAATCTTACATTTGTTGAAAGCATTTACACAGTGAGGTCTCTATGTTAAATCTGTTCAATTAGTGGAAAAGCATAATTTGTGTTCTGTGGCGACCGCTGTAACACCTGTAGGCCAAGCCCTGCTGTTCTTAAAACCTAGTGACATCTGACCTCTGGGCTGTACATGCAAAAAAAAAACAATAAAGAAACAACAGAAAGTACATGGCAGAAGAATAACATGAATAATTCAAGAGAATAAGATGAGTAATTGAAATAATAAAATAATTATAAAAACGAATAATGAAACTAAGGGAATGTTGATCTGAAAACTTTAATGTTCAGATAGTGAAGCAAAAGGCCGCTATAAACAAATAAATTTAGTAAACTATCAGCTGCTAAGGGTTTCAGCACTTTTATAAATACATTTTTCAAGGTTTTCCAGAAACATTATTCTCTTAATCCTGGAAAGGTTCTTTACTTAATAAAAGGTTTGGTTACCGTCTTAATGTTCCTCTGACAGCTCGATTCGGCTTGAGTTGATCACAACACCAAGATATCAAGCCTGATTATTTTCTAGCTGTAGACTAAAGCTTTGTGCTAACATTGAAATGCTCTTTATTTGGTTTAAAAGTCATTAGTTCAGTTCAGTTTTGATTTAGCTGATAAAAATGCATTCACATCCCCCCATTGATTACTATTTTGCATTGACTCAGGGCTTGACCGAGTTCATAGTAACCGGGTAATATTGTAATATAAATTTTATATTACAATATACAATAAATTATTGTATATGTGTATGTATTTATCATCTGCATAGTTATAATAACTTACGTTTATTATATTCAGAGGGGGAGATTGTAGATATTGAATAAGTACGTTTCAAAGATGGACCCTTGGGAACAACACATGTGATTTTTTTTTTGTCTCTGATGTAAACACCTTCTGGCACAAAAACGTCTCGGTCCTTCAAGCAAGCTTTAATCCTGAAAGGCCGACCAGTTTGCCAGGCACTCTAATAAAGTGTTTATTGCAGCACTAAGGTCCAATTTTATCAGCAATGTGGTTCCTCCACAGTCTATATTTGCACCGATGTTATTGAAAACTTTGCCAAGGGCAGTTTTTGTAGGTGACTGTGGTGAGCCGGAAAGCCCGAGTGAAAGACACTGAAGTGGCTGGTTTATTGTTAAAAAGGAGTTTAACTGCTGGCGATGGTAGAGTGCTACAGTTACAGGAGGTACCTGCCCACCCCGGCTAAAAAGGCATTAGTTTTCAGAAAACGCAGCAGACAGACCCAGTATCCAAGGTGAGACAGAAAGTGGGAAAGTTCAAAACGTTTATTAACACAAGACAAACAGAAGCACTGAGCTGTGGACCGCAGTGGCTCGAGGGGGGAGCACTCTGGTGGGGAAAAATACAGGTGACTGACCACATCTCTGACGGGACATGATTATCCATGTGACTGTGACTCAGTTACCTGGTTTAACAGTTCAGTCCATCTTCTCCTAGAAAGGCAGGATCCAGCCAATGGACTGCCAAATGAGCTGCAGTGCAGAGCCGCCCAGAGTGTCCCTGATGCTGCAACCTCAGTGAACAGGCAGGAATCCAATGCAGGTCAGAAAAAACAGATCAGACAGGACAGTTCTGGAATCCTGGAGTCCGCAGCCTGGTCAGGGGTTCCGATTCACACAGGAACAGACAGATCCAGGGTTCCAAGAATCCACAGAGGGTGAAGGCAGGTTCAGAGGTCCATGAGTCCAGCAGCAAGCTCAGACAAACATGCCAAGATGCTGACAGGCAGGCTCAGCAGTTGAATGACAGAGACACAACATGGTACCATTACAACTGTGAAACTTTAAACGGGTCTCCACCTAGGAGCAAGGACAACTACTGCTGGTTAGTTTTCTTCTGTTTTTAATCAAAATGAACCATTCCAGAGGCAATGGGAAGTAACACTGAGGAACTCAGCAACTGGTTTTATTCTACCAGTAAAGCAGCCTTGGATTTGGTTGCACCACTAAAAATTAGACTTCCAAAATCCAAGCGTGAACTGGTTAAATGAGGTCACTCGGGCTGCCAGGAGAGACTGCCGCAGAGCAGAACGCAAATGGAGAAAGGACAAATTACAGGTGTCTCTCCAAATACTAAAGTAATGTTCGCGCCGTTATCAAAGGATTGCTAAAGGCAGCCAAAGAAAATACCTGTTGGGTTTGATTGTATCAAATAGTCATAATCCTGCTATCCTATTCAAAATTTTTAACTCTGTTCTAAATGATTCACATAGTGGCTTTATGGAGACCTCACCTGCTGCATGTGAAAACTTCTGACACTTTTTTGATGAGAAAGTTGCTTCTATTAGGGCCCAGATTATCCCTCTTCTTATGATCCTTCAGTTGTGGTGCCTTGTTCTGGTGTTTTCCACAGCTTTGAATGTGTGAGCTTGCAATCATTGCAGGAGGTCGTTAGTCACTTATTTAAAGAAGTTTTCTCTACTATAGGTCCTTCTGTCCTTGCTCTTGTAAATAGCAGCTTGTCCTCAGGCGTTGTTCCTAAAACTCTGAAACATGCAGTTCTGCAGTCTCTACTTAAGAAACCAGTTTTGGATCCTACTGTTCTGGCAAATTATCGACCTATCCCTAAATTGCCTTTTATTTATACTTGAGAAGGTAGTCTGTAATCAGCTAATGGCTTATCTTAAAGAACATAATATATTAGAGGTTTTTCAGTCTGGTTTTAAACCATTTCATAGCACAGAGTCAGCCCTTTTAAAAGTTTTTAATGATATACTTTTAGCAACTGATTCAGGCGACGTTGTTGTTTTGGTGCTGTTGGATTTATCATCTGCTTTTGATACAGTTGATGATGTCATTTTACTTTCCCGTCTGGAACAGTGGGCGGGCATCGGTCACAGCTCTAGATTGGTTAGATCATATTTGGCTGAACGTACTTTTTGTGTCTGTCTTGATGACCATAGGTCCCCCTCTGTTCCACTGTCGTGTGGTGTCCCACAGGGCTCAGTTCTAGGCCCGCTCCTTTTCTTACTTTACCTTCTTCCTCTCGGCTCAATTTTTTTTTTAAATGGGATTGCCTTTCACTGCTATGCAGATGACACACAGACATATTTAACGCTAAAGAAAGTAAACTCCACGTCTCGTTGGTCTCTGTTTTTATGTCTTGAAGATGTGAAGGCCTGGGTGGCCCTAAATTTTTTGAAACTCAATGAAGACAAGACAGAGGTAATGATCTTTGGCAGATCCATTGCTGATTCCGTGACCAGTCTTGGCTCCTTGGCTCAGTACGTTAAGCCGGTTATTACTGATTTAGGGGTTAAGATGGATGCTGGTCTTAAGATGGAAGTGTACATCAGAGCCGTTATAAAGTCCAGCTTTTTCCACTTAAGGCAGCTTGCCAAAGTAAAACCCATTCTTTCAAAACAACATTTTGAAACAGTGATCCATGCATTTGTGACCACACGGCTGGATTACTGCAACTCAATTTATACAGGGGTCAGTGATTTGTATATTTCCCAACTTCAAAGGGTTCAAAATGCTGCTGCACGTCTTTTAACAGGTACACGAAAATCCGACCACATTTCCTGTTTTAGCTTCCTTACACTGGCTGCCAGTACATTTTAGGATTGATTTTAAAATTCTTTTATTTGTTTTTAAAACTCCTAATGGCCTTGCCCCTTCTTATCTGTCTGAGCTGTTACATTCTTACACACCTTCCCGTTCCCTCAGGTCAGCTGATCAGTTGCTTCTGAGGGTCCCAAAGACTAAATGCAAGCTCAGAGGGGACCATGCTTTTTCTGTGGCAGCGCCTAAGCTATGGAACGATCTGCCTCTGAGCATAACACAGGCCTCTTCTCTTGCTATTTTTAAGTCCCTTCTTAAGACTCATCTTTTTTCCTTGGCTTTTGGCACAATTTGAGAGGTTTTACTTTGTTTTATTCTGTTTGTATACTAATATGTATTTTACACTCGTTTTTTTCTATTTTATAATTTTATTGTATTTTATGATTGTGTACAGGACTTTGGTTCTGTCCGGTGTATAAAGTGTTTCATAAATAAAGCTGGTATGGTATGGTATGGTAACCTCCTGCAGATAACAGAGTGTCAGATTTGATGCCGCAAGGCTGAGGGTGAGATCTGAGGGTGAGATCTGAGGGTAAGATCTGGTGGAAGGGCTTTTAAATTGAATAAAAGGATTTCACATTTGACAGATCTTTTCACCTCTTTTACTGTTGTCTTGCTCCTGGAACCAGCAATCCTTTAATATTTGACATAAACCCTTATGTTTTCCATCCTTGCTCAGTCCTAAAATGTTCACAGTATCAATGTTGTTTTTGGTCTCTTTGTTCAGGATGATTCCAGCAAATCACAAGTATTTCTTGCTCAGTGACCTAGCATCATCACGGGATTATGAGCTGTGTGTTCTGGCTGTTTACGATGATGGCATCACCACCCTGACGGGGACTAAGCTGGTGGGCTGTGTGTCCTTCGTCACAGACTCAGAGTACGGACGCTGCCACTCTATACGAGATCAGGTGGGTGGTTTCATCCATATACTGAGTTTGTTTTACTGGTCCCAAAGATCCCTGATTATTGAGCCATCTATTTGATCTTTCACTAGTAAATGTCATATTTGCCTTGGACAAGGAGCTGAAACAGTTTGCTTTTCATTTGGATCTGCAGTAAAGCTAAACTTCCTCTAGATAACATCAGTCGTTTTTCAAATCTTGCTGTTTTTTAGGTCTTTTTCCTTAAGCACATTATTTTACTCCAGCTTTTATGACAGACTTTGTGACTCATTTGAGTTTTAAAGACTTTAATAATAATAATGATATAAAAATTAAATCATAGTCACATTTTTATGCAAAGGTAATTCTGCCCCTTCTACATTAAACCCTTAAAGAAAATGCAATGCGACCAATTTAAAAACCAGAGCCCTCCAGGACTGTTTAATTTAATCAAAGTTTAATTATCAGGAAGATTCAGATAATGTCTCAGAGTCAGAAACTATGATTATAGGGAATTAGGAATTAATGTTTGGTATGTCTTACCGCTGAAGTTCGGTTACTGACCTTAGAGGTCACCAGACTCCAGTCTTCCATCAAGTGAGTCCAGTCTTAACATCATGACCTGATGAGATGAAGGGAGTCCGGTGTTTCCCCTGCTTGGTTGGAATGAAAACCAGCAGCCACATGGCCCTTTCTGGAACCAGATTGACTCTCCTGTTCTAGAATATTCTCCATGCAAAAGGAGTAAGATGAAAAAGTTTAACAAAAAAAATTGCCAACGGACTTTAAAAGCTGATAGAAAGAAATCACCAGAACGTCAGCTTGGCCTGCAGCCAGGACAAGGTATTTTTTTTTAGTTCTGACTCAGGAGGGCTGGATTCAAATTCATGCCACATTTTTCAAATTAGATTTTACAAAATAATGTATTTGTTAAAGGGGAAAACCAAATTTTTTTTTACATTGGCCCCTTGATTTTACATTATGTTATACTCACCCATATTAGTTTTGTGTCATTTGGAGCTGCTCCGAAAATATACATCATACACACTCCATTTTGTTTTAAAAGATATAAATATAAAATATAAATATAAAAAATATAGCCGCGGATGCCTGGGGAACAGTTATTCGTCTACATTTTATGAATGCTGGCGTACCATAAAAAATAAATTATGAACAGTTTAGTTTGTGCCTTCAACTCTTTACCCATAGGAAGACGTTACTTGGATAGAACCTAACTGAACAGCTCCAAATGACACAAAACTAATATGGGTGAGTAAAAGATGATATAATAACGTTAAATCAAGGGACCAATGTAAAAAAAAAAAAAAAAAACGGTGTTCCCCTTTAAGTTTACTTGATTTCTTTTTCTATTTCTCTCTGTGGATGATTAAAAGTCCCAATAAATCCACACTCAGCAGACCACCAGAATCTCTCTGCCTGTCCTCTGCCTCAGCCAGCTGCTGCTTCTGGCAGATCCAACCTCTCAATGTAGTGGTGCTGACTTAAGAGAGATCGAATCTAGCTTTATTAGAACCGCTCTCCATGCCTAAAAGTTTTACAGTTGAGATTTCTTGGTAAAGATGTTCAGGTTATTTTAGTCTGGCCTCCTTTGAGCCAAAGTGAAACACAAATGTTGCTGTTTCTCTGCCCTTCTGTCTAACTGTTGGTTTTTCTTCAAACATTTTCCCCAGTTCTTGGGCGGCACCATGATCATTATCATCGGTGGGATCATTGTGGCCTCTGTGCTCGTCTTCATCTTCATCCTCCTCATGAAGTACAAGCTCCACAGTAACCACTACAAGCAGAAAGCTGCAACGCGCCAAGCCAACGTCTGTTCGCAGACCAATGGTGGTGGAGGAGGAGGTGGAGCAAACATCCTAGCTCTGCCTCCATCCTCCTCAGCAGGGCAAGGTGAGCAAACTGCTATTGCTGGAATCGGATGAATGAATCTCTCCAGGAATCTGGATCTGAATTTGTTCTTATGCTTTCCAGGCACTAATAAAAACTGTCAGCCATCCTCATCAGTAGATGGAGCAGCTTCTCTCAGAGGGACCACTGTGGTGGACTTGAACCCTGCTCATAATGATGACACCATCTCCCAATAACACAGAAGGAACTGTTGATCCCCCTCCTCCCCCCAATAAACACACCCAGCAAACTCCAGAACCAACACCTCCCCATGCCACTCCCAACTCTTCTTTTTTTTTCCTTTCTCTTTTTGCTCGTGCCTGGAGTCCAACTGGACTTTCCTTCGGGGAGCAACTCTAGTCATTGGTGAGTCATCCGTGAAACCAGGAAAACACATCAGTACACAGGAATCCGCAGCCTCTGTAAATTTTAAGAAAGTTTCTAAAATATTATAGCATCTTAACTTGTGTGAAGGTTTTCTTTTGAATATCAAAATAAAGAATGAAATGCTTTTAAAGTTGGTGCAAAGACAATAATAACCATGCCGGTGCAACTTCTCAGTCACTCTAGTCTGGGAAATTCAGTCTTTCCACATTAAGATGGGTCAAAGTTAATTTTGCTTCATATAGAAAGGATTTAGTTCACAGATGTTATGGATGCCAAGCAGCTTGGGTTTATCCAGGTTGAAGACCAAGGCTCGAAACATGGCTGTATCCAAACATCCGCCCTAACTCTATCACCTCCATCATTATATAGAGCTGGGACTACATAGTGGACTTTATAATGAACTCAATTAACTGATCGTTCAGACAGATGATCAATACTTTTTGCTTCCCAGTGGTCATGAGACTCCAGCTCCCCGCAATGTGCCTTCATTGTTCTCTCTCACTGCGAAAACAAATCTTCGCTCTCTTTACAAAGCATTCTGGTATTCATATCTGAGTCCACTACTTTTTCATTCATTAGACACTAGAAAATCATATGAAATGGTGTAACCCCTATGTAGTGCTCTATGGAGGGGTTAGGACGGATGTTCGGACACAGCCTTGAATAAAATGCTGCAATGGGATCTGAAACTAGAGGATGGAAAGGTTTGGGTGGACATCAGCTGAGATGTAGCTGTGTGAAGGTACCACTCATTTAGAGGGATCTGAATATCTGGGTTACCTTTACCATTAGGTCTGTTTCAGGAGGTTATTTCAGCTGCATGAACTGAACTTTCTCCCTAAAGGACTTGCTGTAGTACATCAAGGGGGAAGATTGTTTGTCTGCTGGAAGTCAACATTTTGAGGTCAATAACAGAAATGATTAGCAAAACAGTAATGCCCAATAGAGAGAATATAAACATGCAAGCATCTGAACCTTCAGTAAAGGTATATATATATATATATATATATATATATATATATATATATATATATATATATATATATATATATATATATATATATATATACATATATATACAACCTGCTTGCATCTGATCCGATGGATCGTGCTCTGGTCCATTTTCCTATTTTTCAGTCATACTGGCTGCATAGATGGTCCTGCTATGGATTATTGGACTTCAGAGTTACTTACATGTAATGGACATTTCCCAGCATAAAAGAGTCAGACATTAAACATAAAGCAGCAGTTGATGTTCAAACAAGCTTAAAAAGTATCTATTTTATAGGTCCACAGTAAAGGTTGTGCTCTATTTCCTGACAAACCTCTATAAGGACAAACATAGCCAGTTTGCCTTGTGATTCAGAGATTTTATTTTTCCCAGCAGAGCTGTGTTTTACTTTGCTACAGCGTCTCTTTCTTTCTGGATCATTACTTTCAAGTTAAATTTGTTCCATAGTTCCAAAGGAACAAGGGCTCTAAGTTGATCCCACACACAGCTGCAAAGAATCACAAACAGTCGGCTGGCCCTGCTCCTATCAGCCAGATGTAATTGCTATAACTTCATACCATCTTAAATTCACTCGGATTGGAGGCGTAATTGGTTTGTCTTAGTTTTGATCTGTGAGGTACCTGGAGCAGCACTTACTTTATGTTAGAGCACTGAAGCAGGAAGTGATAAGAGCAGCCATTTAAACAGTCCTCTTAGGACTAGGAAAGGTCAACAGAGAACTTTTATTAATATTTTTTACCTTGATACCTTAACAATAAAAAGTACATGGAAGGAAACCCTGATCTGTAAAACACAATTTTTTTGAGGTTTTGAGAGTAATTGCAACTGGATCTGTATGCTCCATTTATTTACATAATTTGGTTGTCCCAAAGACTAGTATTTATTTATTTGGTATATTGGTTTTTAAACCTAAGACTTTTCCAACAAGTACTGGGTTCTGAAATAAAATTAGAACAACTTTCTGGTTGTGATAGTTTTTGTTTTTCCAACTGCAGGAAACACAAAGCAAATTTGCAGCATCTTTAATTGATGAGGTAACAACATTTGCAGAAACAAACTGAAACACTGAACTACAATTGAAATGTTTTTGTTTTTTTTATAGTTTAAAATGATAAAAACTTTAGAGCAAACTGGTTCCAGAAATGGCCGTGTGGCTGTAAGTTTTCTTTCCAACCAAGCAACTCCATTCATCTCATCAAGTCATCATGTTCAGTTTGCACTTAGTTGATAAGATGACTGGAGTCTGGTGTGCGGTTGCTGGGTTGGAAAGAAAACCTGCAGCCACACAACCCTTTCTGGAACCAGTTTGACACACCTGCTTTAGAGCATTGCATCAAAGAAAATGTTTGGAATATTAAACAGCACTCATCCCCCCCAGATTCCACATTCTCCATAACCGCTCCGTTCTGCCTTTCATAGTCATATTAATCAATGAGAACGATTCCACATCCACCGTGACTCCTCCGAACGTATGTGTTCTCCATCCTTCTCTGTCAAAATATGTAGCAACGCTATTCTTTCGCTGCGATCCAGTCCGTTGGATCTGTTGTGTCAAAGTAAAATAGGGTAAAAACTGATTGGTAACTACAAATTATACCATAAGTATATATTCACAAAAACAAGACTGTTTAATTAATTATTGGATGCAAACGACTACTTGAACATACAGGAAAGCCAATTTGTCATCACGATCAAAATATATTTATCTTATACCGAAAGGCTTGAATGTTTCATCAAATCCAGTCGCAAGAACTTGTGAGAGAACATCTCACAATCCAAGAGCAACTTCTTATCGCAGACATGGACAAAGTGATGCTGATTTAGGAAGTAGAAGACAAACACATTTTTTTATGATCCCAGGCATCCTTGTTAAAGACACAACGAAAAGAAAAGGTTTGGGCAGAAACTGCACGTATGCTGGATGCTGATGGTGAGTTTTACTTATGCCACATTGAACTGAGCATTCTTTACCTCCTATTGTGCTATAAAATAACAAATAATAGGCAAATTCTCTGGTGGGTGGGGTGGAGAGAAGTTGGGCGGAGCGTAGAGGAGCCGAGCAGGGTGGCGCACAGTGGGACAGAGGAGCAGAGGATGCTGTTAGGGCTCAGACAATAGGACCCAGAATTCAGGCAGACACAACAGGTTTGATTAAAAGTGAAATGCTTTATTGACTGCTCTGGATTTTGTGGCTTGTCAGCTGGGACCAGCTTGCCTGATTCTCTGTAGAGGTAGGTACTCAGGTTAGTGACCTATAGAGTCAAATGGGGAACAATAACAAACATGTGAGTAACTAACCTGGTTCTTAGTCATGTCCGTGTCCAGAGGAAGGAATGACAACTAGTCAGATTACCTCTCCACAGCTTGCGGTGGAAGCCATCCAGAGAGTTCCAGGATTCAGGCAGAGCAGACTGATAAGCGGATGCCAGCAGACGCAGAAGAGCAGAAGAGTCCAGGGCCAGAATCCAGAGCAGGGGACGAAGCAGATGTTCAGACTAGAAAATCAGAGGTACCAAGGGAATATTCAACCTTGTATCTGTCAGGGGACAGATACAAGGTTTTAAACAGGCAGAGTCCAAACAGTAGTCCGAAAACACAAGAAACAGGCCAGAACAGACCAGCAAGGGCAAGCCAAAACTCAGGAATCCAGATGTCGACAAGGTCAGGATCAGCTAGTCAAAGCATTATAGGGTACGCTAGAAAACTCTTCCACTCCGTTCGAATAATCTGGCACTGATAGCTGAAAACATGCAGCATAAATAGAAGCTAGAACAGGTGAATCAGATGGGGGCAGATGAAAACTTGGCAGAGCCAAGCAGATGGAAGGAATGAACTAATAATCCAGTCATTAGTGCCAAGATCAAGAAAGATGTGGCATTTCGGGGTTGGTGGTTTACCAAGTCAGCTTGAAGAATTGGACTAAATGTCCCTCCCCTCTGCAAACACTTTCCACAGGAGCCTTTCCAGATGAATACTGTGTAGAATTCAGGCTGAACTTCACGTATCAATATGCCAAGTTAACAGTCAGCAGTCGTTTTCTGCAAAGAGTGTTGGAGAAAGATGCTGTAGAACCTGCAGGGGTTCTTACTCAGTGAACAAATTCAGGAGTCAATTCAGTTTATTTCCAATATATTTAAAACCACTCTTTATACTATAAGCACCTCAAAGTGCTTGAAGAATTCACAGGAATGACCCCATAATGTGTTGCTTTTTTAACATGTTCTTAGAAACCTCAATACTCTCTGCAGCCATCAAGAACTTTAGATGACCCTTCAACAGAAATGGGCCATAAAAGTTGAATTTCCTCTCAAATTTGTTACAAGCACGCTTGGTGTGAGCGATTGCCTTTGAGTCAATGAGTTCGGGGACACCAGGGTCCCTAAAGGTTCAGAAGTTAAAGGTATTGTTGAGTATTTTCTCAAATTTTTTAAAAGACCCACCCTCTCCACTTTAAAAAAAAATGTGCATGCGAGAGCATGCATGAGCCCATTTGTCCTCGTGCACACTCTGTTTAAAAGTTGCTGTCCTCATAGCTCATACTTACTGTGCTCGATTGTCCACCCTAAATAACTATATAGAGCGGGGACTTTATAGTGAACTCAGTCAACTTACCGTTCAGACAGATGATCAGTTCCCCGTTGGTCCACTGTGCGGAGCCTGCGACTTCTTTGTTATTAGCAGCCAGGGGTAGCAGCGGCCTCTGGCAACAGTGGGCCTCTGTGACAGCAAATCCCATATTGCTTTGTCAGTATAGCTCCCCGTGCAAAGCCTTGTGGGATATATCTGCTTCTTGTGAGGCCTTTCTTTTCTTCTCATACACTTCGTATGAGAAGAAACACTCTTACGACCCTCAGGCATTTAAAAAAAAAACTGAGGTGAAGAAAGGTGAGCTGAGGTGAATGACTGTCTGAAACCGTAGCTTACCACAGATATGTCCCTGAAAGACAGCCTTACATAAGCATATCCCCAGAATGATTGATAATTAGCAGGACCAATTATTTAATCCACCCAGAAATAAAAGATCATCCTATATGTCTTTAACAATAGCTCTGTATAACAGGAAGGCCCAAAAATGTAAGGGCATTTAAAAACCATTAAAAGGAATCTAGAAATCGATCAGGAAACCTATGATGTAAAACAGCTGTAATTTTTACAATTGCTGTTTTAGAGCAGCAGCTGAACAATAAAAGTGAATCAATAAGACACTGTTGGCTAAATCATGCTGGTGTCATGTTCGCAGTTCAGAGGTGAGCCTCCATGTGTTCAGTTTAATGAGAACATACATTTTTACAACAATCATGCAGATAAAATCAACTTATCCTTCCCTAACAGAAACATTAATTAGTTTCTGTGGTTCTACGGGTTAAAGGTTCACCTCCTGTAATGGAATTTTATAAAGGATAATTAAATAATGGCAAAAATATAGGTGTAAAGCTAATAGGACCACTGCATGTTTGCAGTACTAAGTGCCCTAATACTAAGCATTTTAAAAGAATTTCAAAAAGAAAACAAATATATGAAGCACTGAAATACAGTATCTAGACAAGATAAAGTCCACCATCATACACGCTGTATACAGAGAAGAAAAAGTTGGTATGGTAAAACAGTACTTGCATTATTTTTCATGATGACCATCCAGAAGTTATCTTGTGTTGCTGTCTTGCTGTCATCTCCTCTCTTGCTTTGATGAAAGCTGCTTCTGAAAGTAAAGGGAACACCATATTGATCTACTCAGTAATGAGCTCCTAGTGTGCCTCTTAAATCTACCTTTAGTTCCTCTTTTTCCAACGTTTTTTTTTTCTTTTATGGTTATAACCCCCAAATTAACCGACCTTAAACAAGCAGGCAATAACAGTCAAATGTCTAAAGATGAGTTCACATTATTATAAAATAGATTAAGCAATAAAATGGCCAGCAAGGAGAGTAGAAATTACTTACCTTTAGGTAATAGGGTTCAAACACTTTAATGCTGGTAATGTTTAATCACCATGACATGTTTCTTAATGCAGTCAAAATTCTTTAATTGAATATTAAGCATTACCACTATCAATGTGGTCAACCAAACCTCCTCCTAAGGTCCTCTTCGATTCTTCACAACCACTAATGAGCATTTTTTCTTTGGATAAACTTTACATGCACAACTGCACATTCACAAACAACTACAGTTGCTTGGTTCCAGGTACTTAGAGATTCACTTCCATACAGAACGCCCATATTCTTATTTAAGGTAACACAGAATACATTTCAGATAAAATAATACTACTTAAACTTCAGCAATATTATCTAGGTGTTATGTTATTGTAAGTCTTGCACCATGTCCGTTGGTTGAGTTGTTCTTTTTACATCTCTTTGCAGGCAGTGTTGTGCCTGAACGTGTTCATTGAACGAAAGTTCATGAACTCGTTCATATTTTGGGCGAACGTGAACTGAACGTACCGTATTACCGCCTGATGAACGTTATTGTGAACTCGTTCATTCTGGTGTCTGTGAACGGCACGCTCTCTCAGTTCAACTCCGTTCAATCCGTTGCCAGATTTCTATAGAGTCCTCCAGGCCAAACCCCGGCTAAATCACACCGTAAACAAGCCTTAATATGTAGCGGGAAAAACACCCAATCTGGCAACACCAGCTACCAGTGTCATAGCCTACAGCCGCCTGCGTCATCAAAACAAAATGCAGCTTGCAAGCCACAGCAGACATTGACCTAAAAATCAATGCAGGACATTGGCATCTTTTGCAGTTTGACTTATTTCGATCAATTCATCACATAAAGCATTGCCACTCATGTAAGACCCCTGTAATAGCTGTTAGAAGAGTTTATATTGATAAATGCTCCTCTGGGAAATAACATAGAAAACCAACCTTATGGACTACCCATTAATGAACAATTGGGCTTTGTCCTTGAAGTGTAATGAATATTGATGACATTGAATTGTACCGGAATCCTGAGGCTTAAATGTCCGTTGGACTGTGTGACAGTTTCACTCAAGCTTCTATTTTCCATGTGCAGAGATGCTGAAGTTTCTCACAGCTGGATGAGTAAAAATCTTTAAACCAACCCATTTGACCAGTCCCTCTGTAGCACTATGTTCCTTCAATCACTCCTACCGTAGGTTACATCTTTAGAAATATTGATAGCTAAAATGTAAATTTTTACAATCTCACATTGGGATGTCCAGTGATTTAGATTTACACCACTTTATTGATCCCACCAGTGCATTTTTGAGCAACAGAAGATAAACAAAAATTAAAACACATACCGTAAATCCTCTAATATAGGACGGGGCATTTATTTCCTTCAGGTTCATCTTGGTCCGGGCCATTATTTGAAGGAGGCCAAAATTGGAGGCAGGCCTCTATTTCTATTTGATCAAAACAGACTACCAGTAGAATGAATAAAAACAAGATTTTGTGTCTCTTCGAACTTATAAAATACTAGGTTCATTTATTGAGAAATTGCAGTTACCATAACGGTATACAGAACATTATTTAGACATCTTTCAGCAGCTGCAAATTTTCTCCACAGCAATACGAGAGAAAAGACACAGAATGGAATCTTGGCCAAACTGACTTGTGAAACAACGTTTTTAAAGAAATTTATGGAAACTGTTCTGCAATCACAGCGTCTTTTGTTGTAGTTTTGTTTAGATAAACGAATTTCCTGTTCCCTTCTCGTGTCAAAATGGTCTGATCAACCAGTATATATGTTTCCCTTGTGTGTCAGTTTGGCGAGGTCTATTCCTCTGTCAGGTTTGTGCTATGTTAATTTCTTTCTTTTGTTTTCCTTTATGGGCCCAGTTTTCTCTGAAATTTGAATTCCATCCATCCATCTGCTTCCGCTTATCCGGGTTTGGGTCGTAGGGGTAGCAGCTTTAGTAGGGAGGCCCAGATGTCCTCCTCCCCAGCCACTTGGTCAAGCTCCCCTGGGCCTCCTCCCAGTAGGACGTGCCTAGAACACCTCACCAGGGAGACGTCCAGGAGGCATCCTAATCCAATGCCCAAGCCACCTCAACTGGCTACTCTCGATGTAAAGGAGCAGCTACCAGAAGTTTAAATTCTTTTTGGTAAATAAATTTGTTACCATTTTTTCCTTAATGACTTTTTGGCTCAGCCCCCCACAATAGGGAGATTGAGGATCATCAATAATAATAACACAAACATCAAAATACTCAAATATAGCAAAGGAAAAAAAAACAAAATAAAAAAAAATGGTCACACTACAGGGAATTCAGAAGACTAATAGCTGCTTGTATTAAAAGTTTTGCACGCCGGTTAGCTTACAGTGACAAAGGGGCGTCCTGAAGGCAACAAAGAGAATTCAGTTTCAGGAACATCTTCAGATGAAGAAAGGATCACATCAGCCTTTCAGGCTATTTTTTCATAGCAAAAATAAGTCATGTCTCTCTGGTGAATGCTTATGATTCAAACTGTTTCTATCTTTCATTGTAAGGTAATTATATCTACAGATAAATGATAAACACAAGAGTCTCTAATAAAACCAACACATTCTAATTGGTCTGACTGAAAATGTCTTTACTTTGCTCAAAAGGGTCATTATTTGTTTAGACTGTATCACAACAGCTGCAGTATCAACATCAAATTTAAAATGAGTGTCAAAAACTGTTCTATCATCCATCTTCCATCACTCTATCCCAAGTGGGGTCACGAGGATGTTAGTGCCTGTCTCCCACCGTTTACGGGCGAGGTCCCCAGTCCATCGCAGGGTAGCACAGAAACACACAGGACAAAAAAAACATTCAGGCACGCACTCACAACTAAAAATCTGAAAAGTCTGAAATAAAAACCTCACTTGCTTATGAAAAGCTTAGCAAGTTAACTAATGGACTCTCAACATAGAGGCACATATGACCTTTTTTCTATCTTTCATTTAATTTTTATTGTTACTGGATGTAGGAGCATGATACCATGAGTAAGCTAGGGACAATAGAGGCGGTGCTGCTACTGATCGAAGTGGGGCAGCTAAAACGTGGAATCAGTATCTATTTTGATTGTAGCTCATCAGCAGTTTGGTAACGTCCTGATAACAAGCCATTCATTTGATTCAACTGTGTTAGAATACGGATGCAGCTAAAACCTGCAGGACAGTAGGTCTTGAAGACCAGTGTTGGAGACCCCTGATTTAGAGCATACTTGGTTAACTGAGTGAAAGTTGATGTTGGGCATTCTGGCCACTCTGGTTCTGTCCACTCAGGACATTAGAGCAAAAATGTGTCTGAGGGACCCATCCTCTCAGCAGCTACCTAACATGAAAAAATGTGTTGACTGCTAGTCACGTTTTCTCATGTTTTCTTCATTTAAAAATTAGACCCTAATGCAGCTTAGTTCGGATTTTATTAGACATGAAAAGCAAACATTTTAACTTAATCATTTCCTTTCTGAACCTCTATCTTCCTCGCCGTCCCACTACCAACATGTTTTATCTTTTTCTGAAAGTCTTTACCTCCTTTCCTCTGGTTCTTTGCCTGGTTTTAATGAGCTCTTTTGTTTCTTACTCTCTCTTCTTTGCTCCTTTGATTTCCAAGCTCGAGGTTGTTTTGTTTGCCTGTTATTCTTCATTACAGCTTTTTTTTCTTTATCTGGTGATATTTCTGCTGCCAGAGTCGCTCTCAGATTGAGGTTTAGAGTGTTTATATGTGGTGATACCCTTCAATGTTCCAGAGGATTCACTACCCTTCAGCAGCAATTTATTTTCTCTTTATCTCTGCTGGATTTGAGATGTCAGTTGTGTGCAGTTGAATAAATGATCAATCAGAGGAAAGTGACACTTTGACTCAGTCCCATTTCACCTCTTGCAGCCACGACTTACTCCTTTCCCACCATTTTGAGCATGCACAGCAAGACTGAGACAGTTTGAGATGTTAAACAATGAGACAAGCATTTAACCGAAGCATTATTGAAAATGTGAATTAGTTAAAACAAAACTAAGAGAAGTTAACATTCCATGCTTTTACTAGGAGCTTTTATCAATCTGCATGGGGGTAGTAGCATCACGCTCTAGGGTCATTTGGTTCTTCAGCAAAGACAGGGAAGATGGTCAGAGTTGCAGTCCGTGTAATTTTTCATAAACAGATTAGTCACTCTAGGGACTTCACAGCAATAACGAGGGCATCAAACCAAAACTCAGGTAGATGTTTTACTGTTTGTCATGAGCGCAGACCAGAGATGGGAAGTAACGAAGTACAAATACTTCATTACTGTACTCAAGTAGATTTTTCTGATATTTTTACTTTACTTTACTACTTATTTTTATGGGGACTTTTTACTTCTACTTCTTACATTTTTACACAAATATCTGTACTTTCTACTCCTTACATTTTAAAAAATTGGCTCGTTACTTTAGTTTTGAATCATTTCAATGGAGTTACCGTTATTATTTTTCACGTCATCAATACCAAATTCAATCTAATTGGATGGGAATCTATGTTGAATTTGACGCACCACTACAAGATGAATCGACAGATTCGGCGGTATTCATTCGCGGCAAATCATTGCAGCTTGGTGGCGGTGGCGTTAGCATTGTAGCATGGACGACGAGATGATTGAAAATGAAAACAACGGAGATCTAGTCCTATTGGCAGACATCCATTTAAAATGTAGGCAACGGCATGAAAAAAGTGGTTTCTACTTTTACTTTTATACTTTAAGTAAATTTACAAGCCTGTACTTTGTTACTTTTACCTGAGTAAAGAAGTTTAATCAGTACTTCCACTTTTACCAGAGTATTTTTTAACACAAGTATCTGTACTTTTACTCAAGTACGGAAAGTGAGTACTTTTGCCATCTCTGGCGCAGACAGAGTTAGCTTATCCATCTAAGTCTGTCAGTGTTGGTCAAAGTAATCCTCCTCAGTAATCAGCTGGTTTATCTAAATTACTTCATTGTCAGTTCGATCTAGATGTGTCACATATTTATTTGAGAGGAAAAGCTGTAAAGGATTACATATCTTGATAAGCATGTTACAGTAAATGTAAGTCCTCAGCCAAACTGTTCTTCCAGTTCTGTTTGTTAAAAGGGTTAAAATGTTCCTGAAATTAAAACCATCTAAAGTTTCTGCCTGGATTAAATCCTGGCTGTCCTTCACAAAATAATGTATTTACATTTGTTCGCGATCCAACCACAAAGTTCAAAGGGTTTTATGTTACAGACCAACTTAGATGCTTAGTTTTTGTAAAGTGTGATAAAGTGAAATGTCATGATCGCAGCCCTGGTAGAATATCTGATTGCTCACTTTATTCACCTGCCGTTCCCTCCCGCTCTGTAATTATGATTTATCCTATTCACCTGCTCCCTCTGCTATATATACGGTTCAGCCCAGCTATCGGGTGTCAGATCATTATTCGTTAATATTTCTTAGTTCATTCATGTTATTTTTTCATATCAGTTACGTTTCATGAGTTTTAGTTAAGGCCCTGGTTCATGTTCCCATCCACAGAGGCCAGTCGATAGAGAGGGTTTATTGCTTGTCTCCTGTCTTCTGATTGTGTCCCAGCTCTTCGCCGCCGAGCCTAAGGGTATTTGCTCGGCATGCGAGAGAAGCTCCGGTTCTGGTCCTTCTCCGCAGAGCCCTCAGGGTTTTTGCTCTGAACGCAGGGGAGATCAGTTTTAATTCCCTTAAGCCTGGCTCCTTGGAAGAGACCAGTTGAAATTTCAGCATTCATCCTGGTACCATGACTTGTCTATGTTCCTCTCTACCACTGAGCCTGCTGGACTCATAGAACTCTGAACCTGCCTTTACGCTCTGAGGATTCCTGGAACCATGGATCTATCTGTTCCTGTTCGGATCGGGACCCCTGGTCGAGCTATGGACTCCTGGATCTCGGAAATGTCCGGTTCTGAACTGTTTCTCTAATCGGATCGGATTCCTGCCTGCTTACTGGGGTTGCTACATCAGGAACATTTTGGATGGCTCTGAGCCAAATTTTGTTTGCTGGTCCATTGCCTGGATCTTGACTTCCCCGGAGAGGATGGACTGAACTGTTAAACCAGAGTGACAGTGATTGGGCGATGCCCCGCCTCCCTCCTACAGTCGCTACGGTCCGCTTATCCTCAGCAGCCTTTTTTTTCTGTTTTGCTTTTTGAATACAATTCACTTTATTTCTATAGCTCCAGTTCACAACACATGTCATCTCAAGGCACTTTCCAGTTCACCAGATCATCCAGTCAAATTGATTCAAAGTTTTCTATCTAAGGAAAACCAGTTGATTGCATCGACTCTTTGACTCGGATGCAATCCCTGATGCTAAGCATGCAGGACAGTGGAGAGAAAAAAACTCCCTTTGAACAGGAAGAAACCTCCAGCAGAACCAGGCTCAGTGTGAGCAGTAATCTGTGTCTCTAATGTTCATGTGTTCCTCAGATGCTCATTACATTTCGATTAACAAGTATGACCAAGAGTCATTTAGTGGAATCATGATGTCTATTCACTGCTAGCCATTTCAAATAGGGTAAAGAATCATTTGACTAAAGGTTATCGGTTCTTGAGCAAAATCATTTAATTCAATTCAGTTTATTTATATAGCGCCAATTCACAATACATGTCATCTCAAAGGACTTAACAATTCAACCAGATCATACAGTCAAGTTATCTATTAGAGGAAAACGAAGTGATTGCTTCGGCTCATTGACTTGAATGCAATCCCTCACACTAAGCATGCTTGTAGCTACAGTGGAGAGGAAAAACTCCCTTTTAACAGGAAGAAACCTCCAGCAGAACCAGGCTCAGTGTGAGCGGCCATCTGCTGAGGCCCACTGGGGTTCAAGGAGACAGAAGCAGAGATACAAAAAGCAACTGTAAAGGATAAAACATTATTTGGCCAAAAATGTTTTATTCACCTCATGGATTTGCATTGTGAATTGGTCTGAAAACATTCCAATTTCTCTAAATTAGTGAAAAGCTCATTTGATCATATTCCAAATTCTTCGAGATAAACTTTGGTTTTCAAACACAAAATCTATAACTATAATATGGTTTTCAACCATGTTCCCCTTCCTCTTTGTACAAAGTAGTTTAGTTTAGTTGAGTTTCACTAGTCTTAGTTGAGAGTGTTAAACATAAATATGTTTGACTTGGACCAGCTCTACACCCTCAGCAGGGTCCTGGAGGGTGCATGGGAGTTCGCCCAACCAGTCTACATGTGTTTTGTGGACTTGGAGAAGGCGTTCGACCGTGTCCCTCGGGGGGCCCTGTGGGGGGTTCTCCGGGAATACGGGGTGCCGGGCCCTTTGATAGGGGCTGTCAGGTCCCTGTATGACCGGTGTCAGAGTCTGGTCCGCATTGCCGGCAGTAAGTCGGGCTCGTTTCCGGTGAGAGTTGGACTCCGCCAGGGCTGCCCTTTGTCACCGATTCTGTTCATTACCTTCATGGACAGAAGTACTAGGCGCAGCCAAGGTGTTGAGGGGATCCGTTTTGGTGGCCTTAGGATTGCGTCTCTGCTTTTTGCAGATGATGTGGTCCTATTGGCTTCATCAGGTCGTGATCTGCAGCTCTCGCTGGATCGGTTTGCAGCCGAGTGTGAAGCGGCCGGGATGGGGATCAGTGCCTCCAAATCCGAGGCCATGGTCTTGAGCCGGAAAAGGGTAGAGTGCCTTCTCCAGGTCAGGGGGGGTGTCCTGCCCCAAGTGGAGGAGTTTAAGTATCTTGGGATCTTGTTCACGAATGAGGGAAGAAGGGAGCGGGAGGTCGACAGGCGGATTGGTGCAGCGTCTGCCGTGAAGCGGGCGCTGTACCGGTCTGTCGCGGTGAAGAGAGAGCTGAGTCAAAAATCGAAGCTCTCGATTTACCGGTCGATCTACGTTCCTACCCTCATCTATGGTCATGAACTCTGGGTCATGACCGAAAGAACGAGATCGCGGATACAAGCGGCCGAAATGGGTTTCCTCCGTAGGGTGGCTGGGCTCTCCCTTAGAGATAGGGTGTGAAGCTCGGTCATCCGGGAGGGACTCGGAGTAGAGCCGCTGCTCCTCCAAGTCGAGAGGAGCCAGTTGAGGTGGCTTGGGCATCTGTTTAGGATGCCTCCTGGACGCCTCCCTGGTGAGGTGTTCCGGGCACGTCCCACCGGGGGGAGGCCCCGGGGAAGACCCAGGACACGCTGGAGAGACTATGTTTCTCGGCTGGCCTGGGAACGCCTTGGGGTTCCTCCTGAAGAGCTGGAAGAAGTGGCTGGGGAGAGGGAAGTCTGGGCCTCCCTTCTTAAGCTGCTGCCCCCGCGACCCGACCCCGGATAAGCGGAGGAAGATGGATGGATGGATGGATGGATGGATGGATGGATGGATGGATGGATGGATGGATGGATGGATGGATGGATGGATGGATGGATGGATGGATGGATGGATGGATGGACTTGGAGCTGAATGGTTTTTGTTAATAAACTTTTATATTTTTAACAGAAGTTGTGGTGAATGTACTCCATTTTTGTGCAAAATTAACTGTTTGACCATGATTAGTGCTCAAATCACTCTTTTCATGTATTGTTCTAACACACAGCTAGTAGAGCGTGTGTTCAGTAGATAACAGCCGAAATATTATCTGATTAAATAATATTTTTTATCATCCCTACCAGGGAGGGCAATAAACATCTTAAAGTATCCCAGCTGGCTGGGAATAGAATATAATATAAGATCCCAACATTAATGTGACATTCTACCTGGATGGGCATTGAACATAAAATCACAGCACAGTCAGAGAAACAGGACTTCACTGGAAAAACAGGCCGATCTCCAACATCATCATAGCATAACGTTAACGATTTAACTAACAGATAATTTCTCTCATTAAACGTTTTTTAAACTAGCCATTGTCTAACTCGCCTTGAATACTGGGTCTATCTGTCCAGCTAATGACAAGAAAAAGTTAATTACCTCAGCTAAGAGCCATTACACTTTACAGTGTACTTTACAGTTCACCAGATCATACAGTCAAATTGATTCAAAGTTTTCTAAGGAAAACCAGTTGATTCCATCAACTCATTGACCCGACAGCAATCCCTCACAATTTGTTCATTAAAGGTCTTTTCCAATGTCATTTTATCTTTGCATTGTGTTAACACAGGTATGCTTCAGAGCAGATGATGTTAAAGGTAGCCTCCATCCAGCAGTACCAGGCTGCCATTTCCCAGTCTTATAAAATTTAAATCAATAATAATAGTGCAGAACGTGGGATCATTACACTGAGATTTACCCTTAAATGGAGAGTATTACAGCTGTTAAGCATTATGCTCAGAGTGTCATATGTGTTAATGCAGCACAATTTGGACAGAAATTAAATAATTCATCTTAAACCAGGTCTCCACACAGCAGCCCATACTCCCTGTAGAGTCCATGCTCCCTCTTCACAGAGTAGTGCTGATGGGGAGTGAGGAGGCAGATATCATCACGGGGAGCTCAGCAATGCCACGAGGCATCAGCGCATCATTCATCTGCCTTTTTTGTACATTATCTGAGCCTGGCACAGAGCAGCGTGACGGCACAGTGACTGAACTGTTGGTGACGGCCCTAACTGAGCCCAGCAGGCAGGTGGATACCACACATTGAGCCACAGTGACACCTGCTGGTTGGACCCTGTGTTCCAGCTTTTATTTTTATCCTCATGTATCCAGGGAGAAGAAAAGGGATGCTGTCTCTCACGCTTAAGTTCACTGTGGGCACAAAGCACAAAGCTGGTCTGTTATTAGGTGCAAAAAGAGAACAAAACTGGGATTTCTGAGAAAGGAGGACCTTTTAAAGGAATCTAATGAAAATATAAAATATTTATACATCATAAAAAGACATCCTCCAAAATGACCAGAAATGCTTTCTTTGAATCTTCAGTAGTTAGCAGGACATTCCTTAAAGTTTCCTTTAAGATCCATTTATATAGAGATGCACCCTTCTAATACCATTAGTGCCGATCAAGTATCGGCGCCGGTGTCGACTAATTTGCTGCATCGGATACCTGTTGAATGTTGCAGATCCAGCTTTCCACTCAAGGTGTTGCTTTGGGAGTGTAGTTTTCATGAATATATTAAAGATATAGTGGAAAATTTTTAGTGGGGCAGTGGGTAGCACTGCTGCCTTTGCAGCAAGAAGGTTCTGGGTTCGATTCCTGGCCTGGGATTTTTCTGCATGGAGTTTTTATCTTCTCCCTGAGCATGCATGGGTTCTCTCCAGGTACTCCAGCTTCCTCCCACAGTCCAAAAACATGACTGTTAATTGGCTTCTCTACAGTCCCCTTAGGTGTGAGTGTGTGCATGAATGGTTGTTTGTCGTGTTTGTCTCTGTGTTGCCCTGCGATGGACTGGCGACCTGTCCAGGGTGTACCCCGCCTCTCGCCCATTGACAGCTGGAGATACTGTAGGCACCAGCATCCCTCACGACCCCACTCGGGATAAGCGTGCTAGAAAATGGATGGATGGATGAAGAATTGTGGCAAATTTTCTAAAAGACCTCTCCACTCGCTAGTGCGAGAGCATGCACGAGCCCATTTCTCCTCTCGCACGCTCCTTTTAAAGTTGCGTCTCTCAAAGCTCATACAAGCTTACTGTGCCCAAATGTCCATCCCTAACCCCTAAATCCCCTCAATCACTATATAGAGCGGGGACTATATAGTGGACTTTATAGTCAACTTGGTTATCTGAACTTTCAAACGGACGATCACTAGGTTTTGCTATGTTGGACACGTAACTCCTCATCCAGTGTGCTGTGCCATCTTTGTGATTAGTCGCCGCTGTCGTGTAGCGACAGCCTATGGCAACAGCAGGCCGCTGTGACAGCAAATCCCATAATGCTTTATCAGGAGAGCTCAGGGATATATCTCCCTCTTCTGAAACCTTTCTTTTCTTCTCACTCACTTCATAGACACTCTTTCTCTTGCGACCCTCGGCCATTTACAAAGAACCGCGGTGAGAAAGGTGAGCTTCAATGACTGTCTGAAACCATAGAGATACGCCTGAAAATGCACATATGCAGAAAAAGATATCTAACAGAAGGAGCATGTAGGATAGCCTTACTTTAACATGTCATTAGAATGATTGACAATTAGGAAGACCACTTATTTAGATGATCTATCCAGAAATAAAAGATTGTCCGTAGGACATGTACCTTTAAGTAGTTGTTAATTTGATTAATTTATTCAACAGTAGTATTGGCTTCGCACCAGTAGAGAAACTCAGGATCTCTTCACTTTTATATAAATCTTTAAGAAAATCGGTTTTGTTTTTGCATGTTTTATACCTATTTATTTAAGAAAACAATTCTGCAAAACATAAGAAGCTGGAGTTCAAAGGATTAAAATATGCATTTGGAAGGACAACCAAAGCAGAAAACGTCTTGAGCTTAGTTTATTCTCTCCCTCCAGGCGAGGAGTTCAAGCAGAAGAGAGGGAAACTGAGATCATCTGCAGTGATGTGGGCGTTGCTCTGATCTGATCTGAAGTGAGTGGCCCAGGCTGCTGAAATAAACAGCTTAATGAACCTAAAGGCAACAACTAAAAAACCACAAGAAATACAGAACCTTTGAAATATGGAGACCATTGAGGTGTTAGAAACCCATCTGAGCATTTCATGGTTTCCACCTCCAGGAGATTCCAGAAAGCAATAATGACTTTTTTTTTTTTTATCATCATTGTTACTATTATACACTGCATCAGGCCACTTTATTAAACTTAATTTATTGATTCAAAGTTTACCAGCTCTGATAAAAATACTAAGAAAAACTGTGCTGTATGAGTCACACATTGTGCAGTAAATATGAAATCAATACCTCACATGTATCTATGATAACATATTTTAATGTCATATTATGAAGACTTAATGTTTGCACAAAAAAAGCCTGGTTTAATTGCTAAATGCTGGAAGGGAGTTGAGCTTAGTATCAGAGTTATTCAGGTCTGTGACACTTCTAGTTAATTAGCAGCTTTGTAATTAATTAGTATTAATTAATCGCATTTTCTTGAATAAAAAAAATATGAGACTGAATTATTTGCTTATTTTGGTTCAAATACATGTTTGTTAACAAGTTGATCAGTCAATAGTCAATTAAATCACATGCAGAGCTGAACCTGTGCTGGGACTGTTGTTGTTAACCTTGGGTCTAATGCACAAATGTCACTTCATACTTCAAGCAAAGTAATAGTATAGATCATCAAATTGTAGCCGCCATTTCTTGTTTCTTCACCTTTCCTCTGATCAACCTCAATAACACCATTGTGGACAGAAACGTCCGGACAGCTGTTCAAAATCTGGACAGCCCTTAGACCTCTGGACGTCATTACCCAACTGAAACACACAGGCATTATGAAGTGTAGCTCTCTGTGTCTTTTGGGAATCACATTCAGCCAACAGCTGAGGGGAAGGCGCATTTAATGTTCCTGTATGACAGTAATCAAAAGTAGCAGTCAATAAAAGGCACTTTCTCATCAGAGTGTCCAACAGCACCTTTTTCCAGACAAAAGGGAAAGAGCAGAAAATTACTTAATCAACTGCCCTGGACTAACACATTAAACTAACTAGTTTAAACACAGAGTTTTAATTGAACATATTCACCTGTGAGCTTAGTGTATTTAATATTAAATATAATTAACAATTACAATAAAAGCAACACAGTAAATATCAGTCAAATAAAAAATAGACATTTCTAAACGGGAGGTTACTGTTGCACATGGGAATTGTTTTCCTTTTACAATAAAAGCTGTCTTCTCGAAATAAAAGTTGTATAGCTGTCCTTTAGAATAAACGTCAATTAACGATCTATGAAAAAACATCACACTAGTACTTAATCTGGAACAGCCTCCTGGAAAAAAAACAACAACATATTATGCAAGTTACACAAATGTAGTGAACAAACAGCTGAATCATTCTGTATCCTTTTCCCTCTTCCTTACTGCTAGCAATATTTGGACAGCACTAACCTTGGTGACCTCTTATGTACGACCAATTTGATTAGTTCAGATGGAGTGCTGATGTAAATTCTCTTTAACTTGAATTTGAAATGTCTTCTTTTGTTGATTTACTTCAATTGATTTTTTTTTATTGTTAAAACACTGAAAAGTGTCTGGATCATGATGTCAGAAAAGATGACGGCCCAATCCAAGTTCTCCTGTCTATCAAATTATCTGTGGGGAATAACTTGGTGCATGGTGTTGGCAGCAGCCTTATAAAAAAAAAATAAAACTAAAATTAAACATAGTATTTTAATCTCCTCCTTTGTGGGTGAATGTGAGACGAAGAAATGAAGACGACAAGATGGACAGACAGCTGCAGCGGGAGTATATCAGTCAGAGAGAAAAACATCCAGAGAGACAGAAGGGAGGATTACTGATGGACTATATTTAGACTTTGAGTGAAAGAGAAGCAGAAACAAACAGCAGAGGGAAGTGAAAAGAAACAACCAAATGTCCAGATGAGTCACTGAGCCTTGGAGACTGTTATTGACAAGATGAGATGGAGGGATAAGCAGAGAGGGAGGAAGAGGTGGAGGAATAGAGAGGAGGATTTAGACAAGGATGAAGAAAAAAATGCCACAGAGAAATGCGCAGAGAAGAGCACAATTCAGGCATAAAGACATTATCGATTCCTCCATTTTCTTTGATGCAGGCGTGTCGAAGCTCTTGTTCATGCTGGCTGTTGTTAGCAGTCATTTTTTATAACCAAATCTGTATGTCGAGATTAACAGCTGACCTCTCATCAGTACTCCTCCTCATTACCTTCAGCTTTAATAGGACTTATTGTCAGATCACTCAGCCATGTTCTAAATCAAAACAGTCAACATCACAGGTGACAACTGTCTGTAGACACCTTCTGGTTACCTGCTGGAACTTCACAGCTTAGAAATGATTAAAATAGCTGAATGTCACTTATATAACAGGGAGTAAAAAATAGGGACACTAAGTGATTTGGATTAAAAGCTTTCAGTGTTAACCCTTTCATCTGCAGCCCCACAGCAGGGCGCTTTCTTCCGATTCTTTGATTTTTTCAATTTCAGCAGCTGCATCCTCCAAGGATCCAGTTTATCTGGACTGGGTCCTTGGAGGTCCGAGGAAATAAGGAGGCAGCAAGAGTTTAGCTATGGATTCAAACACCAACCTGAACATGGCACTTTGACACTGCTGTGCCATATGGCATGATCATGGTCTATGGAGATTGGGAACCAGTGTCCATATTTCATCTTGACATGATGAAGTGGAATCAGCTGTGGAATCTCTGCAAATAATGTTTTATTTACCTGATGGACTTGCATTGTGAATTGGTCTGAAAACATTCCAATTTCTCTAAATTAGTGGAAAGCTAATTTGATCATATCCCAAATTCTGCTAGATAAACTTTGGTTTTCAGACATAAAAATCCTTAAACTGTAATATGGTTTTTCAACCATGTTTCCCTTTCCTCTTTGTACAAAGTATTTTAGTTTAGGTGATTGGTTTGAGTTTTGTTATAAACTCTTAAATTTTGAACAGAAGTTGTGATGAATTTATTCCATGTAAGTGCAGAATTAACTGCTAGAGCTTGAATCAGTCTTTCATCTATTGTTCTAAGACACAACTAGTAGGGCGTGTGTTCATAAACAATATACAACAGCCAAAATAATATCTGATTAAATAAGATATTTCACCAGCCCTACCGGGGAGGGCAATAAGCGTCTTTAAGTATCAGAAATATAAACTCCCAGCTGGCTGGGAATTGAAAAGAACATAAAATCTCAACAACACCATGAAATATTTATTTTTAACTGTTCGTAAAACTTTTGAAACCTCTGTGTTTCAGATCAGAACAGACTTTAGGTGTCCCTGAAGTAGTACAAATTGCTGCCCCTCATTTATCATGACCAAAACTTTCACTTTTCAGGACTACGGTGTCTTGGCACATCTTTCGGAAGTGAAGGATTTGTTTGGTTTGGTAGAGTAGTGATTTAAAATGACTGTGAATCTACCTTTTGGATTAATAATAAAGTGTGTTTGGAACCAATTGGTCTGTATTGCTTTATTCTTCCTTTTCCTGTCCTCGTTGAATCGTAGAATGAGGAGGACTTGTTCCCTTCATGTTTTACCATCAGGCAATTGGACAGCGCCAAGGCAACAGTTACGGGAACCAGAACATTAGCTGTAGGTTTTGAGAAGAACCAGTGGAGCTGGAGCTGCTCTACGGTCAGAGATTTTCCACTCAGCAATATTTCTGAATCACAGACCTTGTTCTTTGTCCTTCATTACAAACAGCTTCATGCTAACAGTCTAAATTCTAAACTATTTTCCCCAACAGACTGTCGCTTACTGTATAAGCAGCAGTCCAGTTCCCAGCCGGGTTTATAAACTCGTCCAAGAATGCAGCTCAGCTGGCAGGCTGGGGCTGAACCCAGGTTCTAACTGGTTCCAGATTAGTTTCTAGTTTAAATGAAAGCAGCTTATTATTTTGGTCCAGCAGGTTTTTAGTACTAGACCCACTGCTTCGGCAGAATAGAAGTACTATAAGCAGGTACTGGTTTGAAGCTAGAACCATAACCAGTTTGGTTTATTATTCAATAAACTCTCTAAATGTTGGTTAGTCCTCTGGACCTGGTTCAGGCGTTTCAAGTTCTTCCGGTTCCTTACAGTTGATGCTTTGTCACAGGTTTCAGCTTTTATTGCTGATGATTGAAGATGAATCATATCCAAAGAAACAGCCAAGCTGTCTGAATACAGAGTGACTCCACAGCCTGAAACTTTCCTGGACTGATGGACAGGAACCGATCCAAATGTTTATTCCTTCCTTTGCTTTCTTATGTTTTTCAGATTTACCCACTCTTTGCATCAGTGCTGGAGAGAGAGGAGGAGGAAGAGGTGAGAAATGAAGCAAACACCTAGACACACAAACTCAGAAGGGGGAGGGAGAGAAGCTCCTGCAAAGCTTCTCCAGGGGGAAAATGAGGACCGGTGCTTTAACAGAAAGTGCAGAAAAAAGGGGGAAACGTAGAGGAGCAGATTTGGTCCTGAGTCGCTCTGCTCTAAGTGTTCTGTTAATGTGAATCAGTCTTTGTAAACAGCGTCACTCCTTTTTATAGGCTCATTATATAACCGGCCGCTCCAGCACAGCTCTCACTCCATTATGTAAGCTTTCTCCTCCATTACTTTCTCATCACTTTATCTTCTTGACACCTTTTGACTCCATCCTCTTTCTCCTCCTCCAGACTTCTCTCCGTTCTTTAATCCTTTTTGTTTCTCTCCTCCCTTCCTTCTTGCTCTCTTCCTGATTTTTTTCTTCTTTGATCTCATGCCCTCCCTTCCTGTTTATGCTCATAATCATTTCTCCTTGTCCTTTAATTCTTTTATAGTGTCTTCTTTCTCTCCTCCCATCATTTTATTTCTGTTTTCTCCTCATCTTTCATCTTATTTCTCCTCCTCTTCAGCCTGTCCTCTCATTTTTAATCATAAACTCTGTCCTTTCTTATCTCAGCCTTAAACAGTCTTTGATTGTTGTTCTTGTCTTTTTCTGAATCTCAGAGCCTCTTTTTAAAAAGACTTAGACTTAAACAAACTTTATTGTCAGTTTGTATACACAGAATGTATACAAAACTATATTACGTTGCTTACAACAGTGAAATGAACATTAACATTATAAAGTGCATAATTGATGAGAATGTAGGAACAGTATAGGAGAAAATGAAACCAGTTTAAAAGTCATTGTGTAAAAAGGCATTAAAATAGAAATGTTCAGTGCAGTGCAAAATAAATTCAATTCAGTTTATTTCTATAGCACCAATTAACAACACGTCATCTCAAGACACTTTACAGTTCAACCAAATCATACAGACAAATTAATTCAAAGTTTTCTATCTAATGAAAACCAGTTGATTGCATCGACTCATTGACTCTTCAGCAATCCCTCACACCAAGCATGATTGTAGCGACAGTGGAGAGGAAAAAAACTCCCTTTTAACAGGAAGAAACCTCCAGCAGAACCAGGCTCAGTGTGAGCGGCCATCTGCTGAGGCTGACTGGGGTTCAAGGAGACAGAAGCAGAGATATGAAAATCATCTGTAAAAGGCGACCCCGTCCAGGAAACACACAGCCAGGCAGACGAGCTCCAAGCCAGCTCCCATGTCAGAGGATGAAGAGAGCACATCCAGTTAGTCAGTCAGAGAAACAGGACTACACTGGAAAACAGGACAATCTCGAACATCTCTAAACAAAGGTGTTGATGGCAGCAGCACAGCTGATATTTCTCTCCAGGATGGAATCACAGCCAAACAGGAACAGACCAGATGAAGCTATTATGAGAAAAAGCAGATTCTGCAGATTGGGAGAATAGAGATAGAATGAAGCAGAATGATGAAAAAAGGGGTCCTTATGTCCACCAGAATACTAAGCCTGTAGTAGCATAACTATAGAGATAGCTCAGGATAACCTGAGCCACTCTAACTATAAGCTTTATGAAAAGAAAATGTTTAAGCCTAGTCTTAAAAGTAGACAGGGTGTCTGCCTCACGGACTAAAACTGGTAGTTGGTTCCACAGGAGAGGAGCCTGATAACTAAAAGATCTGCCTCCCATTCTACTTTTAGAAATTCTAGGAACCACTAGTAAACCTGCAGATTGAGAGCGAAGTGCTCTGTTTGGGACAGAAGGAAAAATCCACTGGGGTAAATTTCTGAAGGACTGGTGTGGACATGTCCCCACCAACTTTGAAATGGGTGGGGACATGTCCCCACCAATAATTTGTGCATATGTATTCAGCTCATTTACTTTAGCCAACAACAGTAACGCCAGGACGTGCCTGGCTGTGTGTGTTCTGAGAGTTTTTAGTCAGCGTTTCTGTCTCGCTATCCCGCTGCTCCTGAGTCCCGCCTACTGATATAACATCATTGTATCCTATGTCCATGGCTCCACGTCTGTCACTTTATGATAGAATATGATTGGCAATCGCTTTTCACCTCGTCATCAGTAGCTACATGATTGGAGGAGAGACGACACACAGTAGCACTCGTTAATATTAAAAAAGTATTAGACGGGTTGGTTTAACAAAAAAAAAAAAGATGCCACCGAAAAAGTCGTCAGACATACGGAGCTTTTTCAACAAAAAAAAGCAACAGAGTGTAAGTAGCCTTGACAATTAGTACTGTAATGCAATAAGTTTGACAAAAGCAGGTGTTAAAATAGTGTGTTATTTGCTAGTTTAAAAAGCAAAAAATCTCATTTTTTTTTAAAGTCACTTAAAGAAACCAGTCTATCTGTACATTTTAATATTTTTATTTTGTTACTGTTGCATTCTCAGCTATATGAAAGCACTGAATAAATGTATGGCGTTCCAATAAGTGTTTGGGCTTATTTTTAGCTAAATACAAAAACTTAACAAAAGCCTTTAAATCCTGTAACTGCAGGTTCATCATCCCCAACCCTTATAGCAGAGTAACCAATTAAAAATCAGCGGGTCTGAATAAAGAAAATCATCAACCAGTAAAGGTCTGTAGACATTTCTAATGATCTGTTACATTAAACAGAATTTAACACTGAAATAAAACAAGGTGTTTATGCATACATGTTATACATTGAATCTTTTAATAAAAAAAAAGAAGAAATTTTTTTCATTTTAAAATCTAAAGTGTTTTTTTAAGTAGGAAACAACAATAGTTTGGTATACAGACAATTTCCTGATTCACATGTTTTATAAAACACCTAAACTGACCGTTTGTTGTTTTCTTTCTTTTTTCTGTCTTAATGTTGGCAGTGGGCTTTAGGCTGCCCTGCAAGGCTTTAAACCTGGGTTTGAATGGAGACTAAGCCATTCTCAAGCACATATCAAGGTGCTCATTTTGAGCCTGGATCCAGATTTATTTTTTATTCTGTTCATGGTGGAGAATCCTGCTTCACAGCAGCAGGTTGAGCCAAACATCCTCTAAATGTGCAGGTTCTGATCCAGTCCGGTCATATTGATCTGGATCCGGATCGCGGTCCGCTTATGACCTCTGCCTTATAGTGTCCCCACCAATTTTCATTACAAAGGTTCCACCTTTGGAACAATCAGATCTCTGATATAAGATTGAGCACATATAAAGCTTTAAGGCTTTATATGTGAGAAGAAGGATTTTCAATTCTATTCTGAATTTATCAGGAAGCCAATGAAGAAAAGCTAGGATAAGAGAGATATGATCTCTCTTTTAAATTTTCATCAGAACTCGTAATATGGTGCAAAATACAGTAGAACATTGAGTTGTGTCCTATTTAAAAGGATTATAAAAGTTTCAACTACGTGGGTAGTGTAAAATAATGTCGTAGTTGTAGTCATAGCCAGTTTAGAGTTTAACAGTCTGATGGCAGCGAGTAAAAAGCTGTTGCAGAACTTAATGGACCTGCAGTGGATGCTAATCTGTCTGAATTAATTGTTTTTGACAAACGGTTTTAGAAGATTTTTTTATTAATTACCAGCAGGAAATAAATGTCATTTAACCCGAGAGAAACGGAGATGAGTGATTTCTACATCACCACTGTCAGATTAGGATCTAAAGGTGACTTTGTATAATATACACCTGTTTACACAGATATTCCACCTTTCTGTAATCAGGCTGCTTTTTAAATTGTTTTTGAACTTAAAGACTTCTTATGTTTTGCTGGATGAATAATATGGTATTTTCCATTTGAAGGTGTTTTTGTCTCTCCTATTGTGCCATTTCACTTTTGCAGTTTTTGTTAGTTCATAAATCATCCAGCATTGTGTGTACCTGTAAGCTTTTTTCTGTCTACCTGATTTTCCAGTGTCGCACCTGAATTTCTATTCCGTGGAATGGTAAAGGTATTTCGATTCTGTCCTAAGGTAGTTTTTTTCAGATTAATTCACTGGGGGTTTAACATTTCTAACTGTTAATGGGATTCAGTTTAGCTGATGGAACCTGATCAATTATTTAAGGGGGATAAACAAATCACTCAGGCTCTAGGAAGACAACAGACCTATCCTATCCATCAAGCCTCCAGTTTCTTTCTGTGGATGTGTTCCTCTTCACCAGCAGGAGCTGATTGTAGTGTGTTAACACAGATGAACCACAGAGAGGCTGAGGCATTGTTTTATTTAGAATCGGGAAAATAGATTTTATCATAGAAAAGAGGAAATCTTATCTGGGATTAAACATCCTCATAGAGGGCGAAATAAAACTGGATTATGGTATATAAGACGTCTAATTGGCTCCTTCACTCTTGAAACACTTCCAGACAGATGCGTCTGCTTTCTTATCAAGAAGTTCTAATCCCCTTTTTTACTAAAAAAGAGTGTTGAAAAATCTTTGGGCTTTTGACCTCTGATGACTCTGTTTGATTGCTTTTTATCCGGCAGTGAATTAATTTCATCAATCAGTCCAGAAATCTCACTGCTCTTTGTTCTGACGGTAGTGAAGAGTGCCCCCTGCTGGCATCCAGAGGGGATTACTGCAAACCTTTGAGGCTTCACAAAGCACAGAGCAGTGCTATGCAACAGAAAATAAAAAGGGTTGAGGTGTTATTTGTTCAATGAAGCCTATGTTTCTAGAAAGAGAAGCAGCTGGTTTCCAGGGCAATATATCAGCATAAAATACATAACAAACACTGATCTATCAGCACAAAAAGATGTCGTCTTCCTTTCTGTGATTTTATTCAGTAACGGAGGACTGTTGACCTTGGGTCCATAAACCCGGATATTTTAAGGACATCCCAAATAAAGACCAAAATCAAATTTCGTGAAAATTAAAACAGATTTCTCCTCAAGGCCGACTCCAGACATAGATTGTCCAAATTGATATGATTTTAACATTTAGATTTTGCAGTCAAACAAAAAACACAATAAGACATCATTTAAAGGATTGCTTTCAGTTAAGATGGTTTTACATTATTATATTTCATCATTTAGAAGAAGTTTTAGAGTGGGACTGTAAATAATATACACTAAAAAAGATCTAGAGAAACTGTTTACACCTAGTTAATGATAAGAACCCTACCTTAGACTCTAACTGCTGGGGTTCTGCTCTGTTTCTGGTATCAGAGGATATTCAGAAAGCATTGGACAACAAACAGAAATATTCAGACCAAGAATCCAGCAGACAGGTCAGAAAGAATATCCTGGAAAAGATTTAAGCAGGTTTGGTATTAAAACAGTAGCCTGACGTAGTCCGACTCAATTCTAGTCAGAATATGAGTCTGATACTGCTCCATAGAGCTGTGATTATGGGGCGTGTTTTGAACGAACCAGGGAAAAAATGCCTCTGTACTCAATTGGATAGACCTACAACCAATAAGAGCAACGGAGTGCGTGACGTATCTTAAGCGAGGCATAGTTGTTGTCCACAAAAATCAAAGCGTGCAGTTGCACGCCTAGAATAAGAAGATGAGCCTTGATCGCGTTTCTCTGTTCCTCTTTTAAAATTAATTTGCTGTCGATATCTTCTAGAACAGACCTAATAGCAGAATCTACTCACCCAAACTCTCCAGCGGCAGCCATTATTGTTGTCACCCAAGCGCGCTTTGGTCACGTGGTTGATAACGTTACTCTTGATCATCTGTCCATCATCGTATAAAGCCCGCCCTGACAATTTGATTGGATCGCCTGACAGTGGGCTTTAATACTCGCGCTACTATGGAGCAGAGCCAGACCGAACTTCCCCGAACTCAAACCTTGTGGGCGGGACTAAGTTCGGACTGGCACCCAGGCTATTAAAACAGCCCCCCCAGAGCTCTATTCAATCCATCACCTGAGCATCGAGACAGTATGGACCCCTGCAGACCTACCAAGACATGGATGCCCACGTATACTGATGGGCTGGACAAGGAGAGCATTGGTCAGAGAAGCCAAGAGGACCACAGTGCCTCTAGAGGAACTACAGAGATCCACAGTTAAGATGGAGAATCCTTCTGCAGGACAGCTATTACTAGGAAACTAGGCAAAAACAAAGGAAGTTCTGTTTGCTGGTTACAAATTACCATGAAGGAAACACTGCAAACATGAGGAAGAATGTACAATGATGGGGATGTTCTGTCAGATGAGCATAGCCGGTCAGACCAGCATACCCATAGTCAATACCTGTTTATACTGTTAGTTTATCAATTTCGTTTTGTGTGAAACATAAACTTTAAACTACCTCAACAGGCGTGTATCCCTTTAGTCATGTACAAAAATAAAATTGAATTACTTCGTTTTTGGTGATTTTTTTGAAGCGTATGGCAATCTCACCTTAAATTGTTTTTTTGTTTTTTTTGTACATGACTAAAGGGATACACGCCCATTGAGGTAGTTTAAAGTCTATTTTTTGTAGAAAACTAAAGGACGTCTTGCACATGCATATTGACTGGTCTGACAAGGAATGCTCATCTGACAAAATAGCAGCATCATACAGTGGGGAAGTGGTTCTGAGTGGATGGGGGATTGAGGGAGCTAAATCGATTCAAAAATAAACCAAACTCCAAGGACCAAAATATAAAAAACAACTCACATTTTCAAATCTTCTGCATCCAGTCTAACAAAGTTTGAGATGTTAACAGGTTTCTACAGAGCTCTGACTAAGGGGGCCTGATTAAAAATGCACACCACACTATTCAGATTTGTATCTATTTTATGTTAGATTTCAAATAAACAGGCTTTTTTTACTTTTAATAAACTGCTTTGCTTTGGCCTATCAGATAAATTCCAAAAACCCGACACTGAAGTTTGTAATTATAATGTGACGTGGAGAAAGCAGAACGTGAGGGAACTTCTCTGGAAGAGTAACACTAATCAATGGGACCTCTACACAACTCTCTTCTTTTCTTGTCTCTTTCAGGTGCTCTCTGGATTCTATCATCACCTTCAGGGAAACGTGAAGAACCTTTGAGCAGATAAAACGAGCCTATCCAACTTGTGGACGTTTAGACGGATGTCCGCCCCTGGCTATGTTCTGTCCTTTGGATCAGAGGACTTTCTGATGGTCAGTGCTGACCAAGGAGAGCTCTGCACAACGTGTGTTGGATTCAGACTCTGGGTGTGACCGTTGGAATCCAAACATGATTAGCACCTGGAAGGCCTCTGTGACCATCAGTAAAACTTTTCAAGATGTTCTCAGATGTTGATGGCACCTCTCATATCCTCTCCTCATTAAACAGTCATATGCCAAAGGGTTACAACAATGCATTATGACATTATTTGTAGAAATCTCTGACTTATGAAAGCACACCTTTTATTTTATTTACCCTGTGTCAGGCCTTGGACTAAGAAACAAGCACACTGTCAACATCGTCTCAATGCATTGATAAAAATACTCAGTCGATGTAAAGTTGAACTTCTATGGCACTTTAAACAAGTTTTCATTTCATCTCTGCCCTCTCTTCACACTCTCCCTGTTTAAGGAACAAAAAATAAAGTTTTTTTGTTATGGATGTGGAAGATAATGTTGAAATAATTGATATGTTTGTATCCATGGTGGGTTGGTTCTCTCAATGTTGGAGTAAAAGAAAATATCAAGTTTTTGTTTCCCGAAGATGAAGCCTTGAGGAGCTCAAAAAATAAGCATAAAGCACACGTAAAACTGCACAAACCGGAAATGTTGAACTTGAACAATGATGTTTCAGTTGATGGCAGTATTGGGGGGTCGATGTATGAAGGGGTTTTAAAAGATGGTGGGAGAACCCGCGTTGTCTCCTCCTTCCCTTCCTCTCTCCTTTTGCTGTTTGACAGTGTCTGTGTTTGTATGTGACATACACCTAACAGTCTTCGATGATTTGATAACCATAATTTAATTTGAATATAACAAAACAAACAAAAACAACAAAAAAAACACAGCAACATGTAAAATGGGAATTTTATGCTTTCATAGACACAAATATGTGGATTTATAATAAAATAAAAAGGTATTTTTCTTGGGAAAGTTTCATTTTCAAATTTCTGTTTTGTTGTGATGGTGTGCTTGAAAGATACATATATATTCAGAAGAATAATTAAAACATTTTTATTTACTGAGTAAATGAGCTGATTTTGAGCTTTATTTTTGCTTTAAACACATAGACAACCTGTCTGCTTGGAATGTATGATGAGTACTCAACAAGAAGCCTTTCATTCAGGCCTTATGGATCATTGTCTTTTCAAACAACACTTCAGGCTTTGATTAAGATTCCATCTAGCTATCGCTGTGTTTATCTGAAAGAAATTAGAAAGAATGGGTTTCAGAGGTCAATGTAGAGGTCAATGTATTGCCGACTCCTCTCTGATCGTGACCCCTCTCTGTTATGATCTTGGTGCTGATGACTGGCTTAATTATTCCTTTGATTCACATGTCTAACTCTGCCTGGTTTCTAATTGCTGCTTATCTGATCCACCTGCTCCTGCCTCTATTTAGGTTGCTTGCATACAGTTAGGGCCAGATTATCTCCTTCTCTCGTGCCAGTAGGGAAAAGGTTTTTAGCGTACCTTAGAGTTTCTGGTTTCCTGAGCCTATCCTGCCACTGAGCTTCCTCCTGGACTCCTGGACCTCTGAGCCTGCCTGTTCCCGTCTGAGTGGTTTGCCTGAACTGTTTTTTTACTCCTGAACCTCTGAACTTGCAGATTCCTGTTTTGATCTGTTTGCCTGACTTGGCTTCAGACTTCTGCATGTTGTCTAGGGCTGCAGCACCTGGGAGACTCTGGGTGGTGCCCAGCACATCTTGTTGGCAGAGTTTCCTGTGATAGACACCCTAGCCGCTGTACTCCTATCATCCGTTTTTTAAATAAACGCTTGTTTTTAATAATCCTCTGTTCTGAATCATGACAGTATCCTGGTTGAGTCACAGTCCTTTAGCAGCTGACTTATAAAATAGTCATAATTTCTGTGTCTCCAAGGTCCAATGTGTGGATGACATTCGGTCTGTGAGACCAGCTGGATGGGGCTATGTAGTGCATCACTTAATTTCTCGCAGTTAACACACTCTGGAGAGGTGCTACTGATGTGCATTTGTCATGATTTTATTCTAAGATCTGACCCACATACAGGAAACCAAACAGAGAGACCATGGGAAGGTTTAACAGGTTTATTGAGAACTGGTAGAGATGGGTCCAGTGCTGCTCTGAACACTGGCGAACCGGGACTGAAAAGTGAAGGGGCAGTTCCTGTGGTTAGTTCAGGCTCAGTGGGAAAATTGAGCGTCGATTTGCAAAAGGGAATAAAGGCAGCGGGACTCATGTTTCCAGTAAAAGGTGTCTTACTCTGAATCCAGTCAGTGTGGGTTGTTCCAGTAATTGAGTTGCTTGTTGGAGGGCGGACAGGGTTTACCCAGGTTGAGGTGTTTCCTTGAGGAACGGAGGAGCTGACTGCCACTTAGATTTCCAATGGTACTTGAGAGATTAATCCCCTGCTCAGTGTGAAGCTCAAACAATCCTTTGGGGAAAAGTAGATTCAAACCTCCAGTTTGAATCCCCAGCTAAGTTTGAAGCTCATGCGATCCTTCCAGGGGGAGAAGGTCTAAAACATCCAGTTTGCAGGATGACTTCCTGCCGAGAGGCAGAGACAAAAAAAACAAGGTTAGGTTTAGGTTGACAAAAACTCAGTTTGACTCAGCAAAACTCAGCTTGGCTAGAGTACCCAAAAATGGCAAACACTCTGGCGTTGAGGTAGTGGCAGTCAGCAGCTTAAGAGGCCTACGGTAATGAGGCAACCATCAGCAGGTGTGTGAGAAGACCAAACGAGAACCAGCCGCCACCTGGTGGTGGAGGGAAAACAAACAAAAACACAACCCACACAAACTGGATTCCTAACAGCATTGAGACAGAACCAGTTACTGGACTTCAGCTTAAGGTTTTATTTCCAGACTCAAACATGCCTAAAAACTGATAACACCAAGAAGGGATCACACAGCAGCAATTTGCTTCTAAGTTCAGAATAGCATGTTTCTATGCACTTTTTTATATTCTTGGTTCCAAGTTTCACTAAACGTCTCCTTTGGTCCTTTGTGAAAGTATAGTTTCTGCGACAAAAGCAGTATGATCTATTAGCTCTTTGTTTGATGGTCTTTGTCTACATCAGGGGTGTCAAACTGATTCCAGAAAGGGCCGTGTGGCTGCAGGTTTTCTTTCCAACCAAACATAGCACACCAGACTCCATTCATCTCATCAAGTCTTCATGTTCAGATTGGACTCACTTACTGAGATGGCTGGAGACTGATGTGCTATTGCTTGGTTGGAAAGAAAACCTGCAGCCACACAGCCCTTTCTGGAACCAGTTTGACATCCCTGGTCTACATTTTCTGACATAATCTTATTTTAAGTTCATCTTGGCACAGTTTGTAACTAGGATCTAATGAGATTGAACCTTACCTCTGTTGCTTGAAGTTTGGTCGCTGTGCAGTCTTCCAACCCAGTCTATTCCAGCTATTGGTTTCACTCCTCAAGTCATTGCTGGTATGCTCCTGCACAGAGAGGCTAGGATGTCCAAGATGCTTTATCCTTCTTGCACTATGGGTTTTGCTGCCTGACACATTCATCTCTGGGAGCCATATTCAGGATGCTCTCCAGGATCTTTGTGGGTTTGTCCTGAATAGTGGCGTGAATGCTCTCTTGTCAGTCACAGGGTGTTGGATTTAGGGTTCCAAGTGTGATCTGTGAAAAGTTGCCCCATCCAGATATTGTAGGCTTCTATCTATACATTGGGCTTTGTTGTTTAAGCACCGGGTTGTCTAATGGGTAACAGAGCAGATGTATTAATAGCTTGGATTTCTTACATCTTACGTAGCCTTTAGAACCCACCATAGAACATTATATTCTAAATAAAAGAAATTAAGAACATATATGAACATTCTAATTTGCCTCTGTATCAGTGGGCCGAACAATGCTTACTACTAGAAATACAAAGGAAGTCCAAGTTTCTCTGAATTTACAGAAAAAGCCTTAAATGACAAATCTTAGTTTTTCCAGTTTACGGATATAAACAATTTCCTTTCTGTAATAATTGTAGGAGGGAGTTTCCATCCATCCATCCATTTTCTCCTGCTTAATCATTGTCAGGGTCTCACAGGAGCTGGTCCCTATCTCCGGCAGTCTACAGGTGAGAGGCTGGGTATGCCTGTACTGCATGCTACGCTATGCTACAGAAATATGTGTTGAGCTGTTGCTAAAGCTTAGACAAGCAATATGTCTTTTGATGATGCTGGACAGGCCAGTCTGACGCAGGGAAACACACAAAGACACACAACCATGTACACAAACCAATTAACCTAACAGTCATGTTTTTTAACTGTGGGAGGAAGCCAGAGTACCAGGAGAGAACCCACACATGCACAGTGAGAACATGCAACTCAATGCAGAAAGACCCCTGCCCAGAAATCGACAACAGCGCTACCAGCTGCATCACAGTTCAGCCGGGAGGGAGTTTCCAGGAGGTAAAATGCATCTATGAGCCAAGGAGGTATTAAATGCCATTACTTCTAGAGAATCAGAGTTTGGCACCAGGAGAGATGCCACGAATAGATGAAAACTGATTAGGAGCAAGCTCATCAAGGTCATGATTAGCTGACAATTGTCCAAATCTATCGGTGTCACTAAGTGAGGAGTGTATTTCAGATAATGTTGGATTACTCCGATGCACTACATAGAATGTTTTACATTGGATTAGGATACACCATAAACAAAAGGACAATTAATTTTAGATTAGATTAGATTAGATTAGATTCAACTTTGTAGTCATTACACAGGTACAGGTACAAGGCAACAAAATGCAGTTTAGGTCTAACCAAAAAAAATTATAAATAATGGTTCCATAAATAAAGGACATGGGTTTCTACTGAATAAGTATAGAGATGAATACCATTATAAACAGAATCTTACTAATAGATGAATATAATATATAGATAACTAGTGTTATGAACTAACTTTACATCTGGATATGTACCAAATATAATATACAGGTGGATATTACTTTAAAAAGGGTTTTTACAGTTATGTACAATAGCATATATACAGATGGGTTTTACTATAAAATGAATAAATAAAGTTTGGACAGAAGCTATATAAATGAAAGTGCAGAGGAAGGTAATTGCATTTTACAGTTAAAGTACGTTATTGCAAATGTATATGTAAACATTGGTACTGTGATTAAACAGTCGGTAGTGCAAATATAAACATTCAGCAGTGCAAATAATAAACAAACTTATAGACACTAAGATGTTCATATCTAGTGTATTAGATAATGAGATGCAGCTCTTATGCTGTGGGTTTGTTGACAGGAGAGTATGCCAGAGAGGTTTAGGCAGTCCGTCAGTGAAGTGAGGAAAATACTTTTTAAAAACTTCTGTCCTAAAAGAGACAAAAATTATGTAAATTGGGAAGTTGAAATTTGGAATACAGTTCAGAGGAGGGTAAAAAGACTGTTACTACAAACTGAAGGCATTCCGCATTTTAAATAAAGGTGTTTTTGATGAGGGCCCATACAGGTCATAATGCTTCTTGAATCGGTACTACAGTACATTCACAGCATAAGTATAGGAACATGCTGGAAATATGCCTTCAAAGAGATAATGATAACAAACACCATCAGTCAATAATCTTTTTGGTATTCACAAGTAGACATATGTTTCTCTTAATTATGTTAGAAATGCCAGAAGAGAAAATTATCACTAAAAACAAACAAACATATCTGTTCATTTAAAGGGTGCAGTTTAGTTGGAAAGGTTTCTAGATAAAGTATATATATGAGAAGTAATTGACTCTTTTGGTGGTAAAACCTACAGCCGAAAAGTGCAAAATACTGGTCCAAGGTGTTGTGCAAGTTTACCAGAAGATTATGAACATATTAAATAACTAAAACTGGAAGTTATAGCTCATTAATTGGTCATTCAAATTGGGGGTAAAATTGATTAATTATGATCAGTTGAATGATGATAACTGTAATTTGCTTACTCACCAAGGTTCTTAGTCTCTTACATAAAAGGATAGACTTCTGGATCGGCTGTTTATATCCAATCACCTTCTCCAATTTAACCCATGTGTTACGAATTGAACCTGAGGACCCAAAGACAGCAGGACGACAGATAGTGTTAAATTCTATTCAGTTTATTTATCTCAAATGCAGAGATGGAAGCTGAGGTGGTTTCTTGCTAGTTTAATACAGAAGCAAAAGTCTACAAACAAAATACTGAAATCCAGGGAAAACGCACATGAGGATCAAATATGACGAGGAACCATCATAGGCTAAGTTCACACTGCAGCCTGAAGTGACACAAATCCGATTTTTTTTGCACGTACGCGACCTGGATCTGATTTTTTCATGCCAGCGTGAACAACACAGATCCGATTTTTTCCAATCCGACCCAGGCCACTTGGCTCTGTGGTCCTGAATCCGATATGAATCTGATCTTTTCAAATGCAACCTATGTCTGAACGGCCAGGTCGGATTCATCCAACCTGAACGTTATTAATAATAATTATTATTAATACCCGACAAATGTCACTATTTTGCGTCTTCCTATGCAGAAGCGGCAAGAAAAACAACAATGGCAGATGATGATGCGGAGAGGAGTATTTATGTTTAAACATAATGAAAATAATTAGTTTTTATGGTTGGAAAAGACCGCTAGATGAGCGCCAGCACTACCATCCATGTTTACTTCCGTAAACATGGAGCACGCTGGCCTGTAACATCATCGGGTCCTCTACTGCGCATGCGGGACACTTGCGTTGTATGACTGCAGTTCACACAGGAGATCACATACTAGTCGCATTTATTTGGAAATATGAACAGCAACGCAAAAAAATATCGGAATTGAGCATCAAGGCCTGCAGTGTGAACGTAGCCATAGAGTGACTTACCACGAGGTCAGTAACAATAGGAAGACTAATTAGTGGAACAGATGTGGGCAGAAGAATCTAGAAGGGAGCTAGGCAATGGTGTAACTAGCGGTAAGCAGAGACAGTAGTTGCTTACGGACTCACAACCTCTTAGGGGCCCCATCACTGACACCTGGTGGGCCCCCGACGCAATTGTAGACTAGGACGTGTCTTTGCAAAATGTTAAATGTAAAATGGCCCTAGCCTACTGAAGAAACAGGAAAGAAAAAGCAAAACAATGTTAGCATACCACATATTCAGATTGCTAGCTGCGGTTAATGTGTTTAACTGTGGATTTAAGTGAAGTGGAATAATTGCAAGAAGCCCTGAGATAAAAAGAGCGTTTTAAGGTAAGGTAAGGACATTTGGTTTTCTATTTTGTGCTTTAAAATCTGTGCCCGTGCTCATCATGTTTTGCTTTTACATGTCTTTATGGAGAGGACAGTTTGAAAAATCTCTCTAAATGGCATTTCAATGCAGATATGCCAAAACGATAGTGGAGTACAGTGCACATCTTCATGATGAAGGAAGAGTTAGGTGGTGCTTGAAAATAGATTGATTATTACATAATATTGCATTTGTATGAATGTTTAACAGGCAATTCAGACAAAAGCTTAACCTGCAACTAGTGACAAGGTTTTTGAATGACTAGTACTGCGCATAGCAATGACTGCATGTCTCAAAGATTAACAATTCATCTCTACAGAGAAATTTTGGCAACAAACCACAGTAGTAGAAGGACTAGTTTTAGTGGGTTCCTGGATTGGTCTGTGGCGCGTCTGTGTGTTCACTATGTCTGTACTGTGTAAAGTAATAACGTTTAAATACACGCTTTGAGGTTTGGCTTGTCTGATTGTTTCTGGGGTTTATGATTTCTGCCTACATCTGGTCTGCCGTCACCTATGTGTTTTCATGGATGTGTAGCTGTATACCAAATGTGTTTTCATGGACATGCATGGTGCACCATCAACATGTTTTAATGGATGTGGTCACCAATGGTTCCATTCAAGATGCGCAGTCACTCTTTTTCCATTTGTGATCGTATACTACTGAGAATTGCATAACTGTATCTTCTTGGCCAATTTATGGAACTGTTGCCCTATTCTGTACTTTTATCACATGTTGTACCTCATATGGGGCCCACCCAGATAATGTTGCTTATGGGCCTATTGTTGTGTTGTTACGCCATTGGGGCAGGACAATGACACAAGAGGGCAACAGGGGTTAACAAGAAATACATAAAATAACTCAAAATGGAAAGGAAACCAATAAAACTCAAAAAGAAAACTTAAACAGAAGCAAAATCATGACATAGAATCCAGAGGAGAAACAGATACAAAACAGGCCGGCAGAAAAAAATGCTTGCTGGACTACCTCATTAAATAAGCTCGAATAATCTGGATCTGATCTAAGGATAGGTTATATAGCGGCTGGTGCAGATGGATCTGATGAGAGTTAATGAAGAACAAGGTGGAGCTTGACAGGTTTGTAGAATGATGGACAAGGATCAGGGCCAAGATCATGACACCATGGCTATCAGCAGAGTTATTAATCACCAACCAAATGAGTCTGTCTCTGTTCATTCGGATGTTACTGAAAGAACAGTGAATCCAACCTGAGTGATAATTCGTTCACAATATAAAATAAACACAAAAGACCGTGGGTTAAATACAGTGCTTCCTTTATTAGCTAATAAATAAAGTAAAAATAAAGTATTTTATATTTAATAACTACACAGAACCTGAATACTATTGAAAATAGGCATAAGTAAATAAACAAATAAAAAGGGAAAAGTGGGTTTAAAAATCTGTTAGAGTCTGAGGAATTTTCAAGTTTTAAGGCTTAATAATTTGAAAGTGTCCTTTAAAATAGGAGCAGATGAACGTGAATAACTCCCTGACGCAGATAGGTTAAATGCAGTTAAAACAATGCAGTTTCATTTTGTGGTGAAAAGTGAACAATGACTTAGGAATGCATGTCAGTCTGAGGTCTGGTCCAGTCCGGTCCAGCTGAAAGAAAGGAAAGGTTAGAGCTCACAGCTTGGCCTCTCTGTGACCAACATGAGGTAGCTGTGAGCTAAGTGTTGCACTGCAAAAAATGTAAATCTAAATAAGTAATTTTTTCCTAAAATAAGTGCATTTTTTCTTGAACTGAGGTGATAATTGAGAAACTTTGCCAATGGAACGAGACAATTTACATTTAAAATAAGAAAAAAATATTGCATTGTCTTATTTGAAGTGCATATTATCTAATTATCTTATTTTCAGAGTAAAAATAGCAATTCCATTGGCAAATTATCTTATTTACCTATTTACCTATTCAAATTAAGGGTAAATACACAACATTTAAGACATTATTACTTATCCCGCCCCCCCTTTTTCAGCCAAAGCAGTCACAGGTAAGACACATGGAAAGTCACAGGGGTGTGATCAAACAGCCCCCTCTGTGTGAGGACAGTAGAAACCACAGAACACTCTCTTTCCTCCGCTCTTTTCCCATGGAGCTGCCTGACATGCACGTCGAAGAGGCAGAAAAAATCCAGATCCGGGCCCAAAAAGACTCAGATATCCAGGATCATCAAGGATAAGTCATCATGGTGACCTTTCAGAGCCAAACAGCTGCAAAACAGACCTTTTTGCAACACATTTCTCTTTAAGTTTCAGAACTTATAGAGCCAGACTGGATGAGAAGCCTGCCTTGGTGTAATCCACTGAGACAAAGAGGACCCCTCCTGTGAGCCTGAGATGCAACATCCAGCTGCTGCTGGATGAAACTCAAGCCTTCCAAATGAACATGGACTAAAAGGTTTGTAGGTCTGGCACAATTAGGGACAGAACAAACAATATGTATTTTGATGATGTTGATCATTTCATGTGTTTACTGATGAGTAAAGACAAGCTAACAGGATGGACTGCATGCTAGGCTATGCTACACTAATATGTTTTGAGCTGTTGTTGAAGCTTGGAGAAACTTTATTCACTAAGGGTTTAAACACTGATATAACATTAGTGTTCATGTGTTCCTCATATGCTCATTACATTTCGATTAGCAAGTATGACCATAAGTCATTTAGCGGAATCCTCATGTCCATTCGCTGCTAGCTATTTCAAGGAGGGTAAAGAATCATTTAGCTAAAGGTTATTGGTTATTGATTAAGCAAATTATGAAATAAAATTTTTTTTGGCAAAATAATATTTTATTCACCTCATGGATTTGCATTGTGAATTGGTCTGAAAACATTCAAATTTCTCTAAATTAGTGAAAAGCTAATTTGATCATATTCCAAATTCTTCCAGATAAACTTTGGTTTCAAACACAGAATCCACCTTAAACTGTATATGCTTTTCAACCATGTTCCCCTTCCTCTTTTTACATAGTAGTTTATTTCACTAGTTAACTTAATTTCACTAGTTTTAGTTATGAGTGTTAAACTGAAATGTGTTTGACTTGGAGCTGAATGATTTTTGTTAATAAACTTTTATATTTTGAACAGAAGTTGTGGTGAATTTATTCCATGTATTTGAAGAATGAACAGTTTGACCATGATTAGTGCTCAAATCACTCTTTCATTTATTGTTCTATCACACAGCTAGTAGGGCGTGTGTTCATAAACAATATATAACAGCCGAAACAATATCTGATTAAATTAAAAGATATTTACTGTTTCTGTTCAACTTTGATCTGTGTATTTTATAGGTTTATTTCCTACTTTGTGTTTCTAGATTTATTTTAGTTCTCAGGTTTTTTTGTTGTTGTCCTCTGTTGCCCTCTTGTGTGTGTTTCTTTCCCTTTGGTTTCCTGGTTGTCTCCACTCTCACCTGCTCCTTATCCTTGTTTCAGTCAGCTGCATATACTCTCCCTCTGCTGTCACTCCTTGTTGGTTCCTTGTTGTTGCTGGTCCTGTCGTCGCTGGTTCCTCATCGCTGTTGCTGATTGTTTTCTCCTGATGTCTCGATGGTTCTGGTTTGTTTTACAATTTTAGTTGGATTTTTTTTATCCTGCCTTTGTTCACTGTTTTGTGTAATTAAACTACAACAAAATCACCTCAGCCTGTCTGCCTCTGCATTTGGATCCTCTATACCACAACCAAACCCTGACAGAGTATCAGAAATATAACTTCTCAGCTGACTGAGAATTGAATAGAATATAAATCCCTAACATTAATGTGGAATCCAATGGGCATTGAACATAAAATCGCAATGTAACGATGCTAGCCAGTCCACTGTAGGAGTGTCTTCAAACCCATATTGGTTGTTCAATTGGCTTAGTGAATAAAAAATTAATAAAAAGGCTTATTTCAAATAAACCAAACAGCAATTCATTGGCAAACAGCAACTGGGCCCCGCTGTGTTCCTTCTGTAGTTAGATTTAACTGCTCGATTAGCTCTCCTCAGGTTCGTGAAGCACTGCATTCAACTTGGTTCAAATCGCAGGAAGAGATTTTCACTATTTCACTACTTCCTTGTGAATCGTAGAAAAGGGTGGTCTGACTTGGCCAGCATAGACCTCTCTGGAGGGATTTAACAAACTTAATGTAGCTTTCAGCTCAGAAGCGTTTAGTCCACTGTCACTGGAAACAGGAAGCTGAACAGAATTATTTCCTTTTATAAACTCTGTTGCAGGGATGTAACTTTAGAGGGGATTCATTCCAATTACATTACGGACATTTGATTTCAACAAAGGCATGGAAGAACACTGAGAAAGAAGTAGGAGGGTGGGAAACATCATCAGCAGATCATCAGCATAAATGTGCACCTTGTGGGTTACCTGTGAGCCACAAATACACTTCAAAACTTGCTTAAAGAACAACTAAACAGCATGAGGCTCTTTGGCCATAAGAGTCAAAAGAGGCGGGGGGTGGGGGGTATGTATAGATCACTTCCAAGAGGAAAGGAGAGGAGAGAGATAAATTATTTTGTGTTATTTGTTTGGACCAAAACCACTGCTTATGGATGTTGTAGCTTAATCCAGAGCATAAAGCTCCTACTAAGGCCAAGCTTATCAATTGCTTCATATAGTAATCCCAAAAGCCTTCTCTGTGTTGAGGAATTATTCTGTATCTGGTGTTGAGTAACATGGTGTATGGATAATGTTAAGGGGACGTCTGGTTTCATGAAATGAAATTACTCAGACATCAACCAGTCTCATGTAGTAAGATGATTACCCACCAAGTCAAAAGGTTTTAGCCAGTACCAACTGTAAAGAGCTCAGGGAAGTACTTTCTGAAGCAGGGATGTAAAATCTTAAGAGTGAGTTTCTATCTACCTTTAAATGTCAAGGCTCAGAACAGAGGACTCAGAATTTAAGGCAAAAAGAAGATAGGCCAAATTGTATTTTTGGAGATTTCTTTATTGTTTTTATAAGCATATAATAGCCAATAATTACACTATAGATGATTGTAGTGCCACAAAACTTGTAGCACACAACGATAACCTTATCTAGTTCATACTACAACTCTTATTTTCGGAATATGTGCTAAACTCTATTTTTTTAGATTTTTTCATTGTTATTATAAGCAGGCCAGGTGTGTAATCTCTGCAACAGGAACCACAGCACTGAGCGTTGTGTGCACTGCACAAAGTATACCTGTCACAAATACAGGAAGAACTCACCTTGGATTTGTAAAAACTGCTAAATGGGACAATTGTAGCCTCATATGTAGTGCTTTTCCTTGGGTGAAATATATGCTACTCTAATACTGAAATCATACTTCTCTAAGCTGAAATGTTGAATGACGTGAAAAGGTGAGACAAGACAAAATAAAATTATTCTCTAAGATGTTCTTTCTTTCACAGAAAGAAAGAACATCCAACAAGGCTCTGCCTTGCCTTGTTGGAAAGGCATGGTCATGACCTGTTCTCAACTCAGGAACTAGGACCCGTATGATATCTGGTTGTTGAATAAGTTTGCCTAAATAAAAGCTCTAGATATGACTTATAAAGATATTTCTGCAAAAAGGTCTGATGTTGCAGGGGACGGTAATGAAAATTGTTTGGCGCATGCTCTTGTTCTGATGCCAGTTTGTTTCAGCCTATATCCAGTCTCATGTAGAAGAGCTGGTCATATCACAGGTTATTTGCATTACAATAGGGACAGTTAGCAAGGTAGAGTGAACATACAAACTTGAAGAGGGGAGGGGGGCTTGTAGGAAAATATATTAAAATATATATATATAATAAATATATTAATATTCTGCCAAAAGCCACAAGGACCAGGGGATTTACCTGGATTTAGTAGCTTCATCCACCGCCATCATGGTGACTGGCCCACCCAGGGCTCTTGTTAATCCATCTTTAATCTGTGGAAAGTCTATTGAGCATATCCTGTGCAGAGGGGGGGAGAGATAGACCTGTATAGTTCTGAATAAAAGAGACAAATCTTTCACGGGAGCTGCAAGCCTCTGAGCCAGCCAGGCTACCCGTCTTATCAGAGTCATCTAAATCTAAAAGAGAAGGCATCCATTTAATGAAAAAACATTACTGTACAATTATGGGAAATAATCTCATCTCCCCCTGATTTAAATAAACTGGCGTCACCTTTGTCTCGCTCCCTGAACTGGGAGCAACTTCATAGCATGTTTAATAACCCTGAAGGGAGGTAGGATTTCCAGAAATGGAATATGATTTACTAGGAACCACATTAAGCACAGCCAGTGATATAAAACTAGATACTTACCACCACAAATACATTCCATGCTGGTAACTTTAGCTTCTGTCCGGTAGAATCAAAAACACGGGATTTGTTAAAATGTATGCCATGTTGTATGCGCAGGTGTTTCTGCATGTTGGATGTAATTCCTCCCACAGATGTTATTGCCATTTTACATTAAAACTTTCAATCGCTTTACCCGATGGGGGGGCATTTATTTTATTTTTTTTGTTTTTCTAAATTACGCCTGGTCATGTCATACTTGTTTACTGAATGCCGTGTGCGTAACTTGTGCAAAAAAGTGAAGTAACTTGCTCTGGCCAGGCTCTGGTGCTGCCAGGAACCATTAAGAGAGCAGTTACGCGAGCTGCCAAACGGTGCCATGGAATTGGAATACACGGAACCGATTCTGATCAGGAACCGGTTTTCGATTCCCATCCCTAGTTATGATGTATTTATTGCCCAACGGTCTGAGTTAGAAAAAAATTCAAACTGTGAATCAAGCTCAAATCATGGTCAAACAGATAAATCTGCACATACAATGTTTTGCTAATCCCCCCCGCCCCCCGAGCTTTTCAATCTTTTGCCACATTTTCATAAAGATATAAATTGTATTTCTTTGTGAAGAATCAAGTGGGACACAATCATTGAGTGAAACAAAAGGTATTAATTTTTCACTGTTTTTAAATTAAAAATCTGAAGAAAAAAAATTGGGAGGGCAAAATGATTCCCCTTGAGTTCATGCTTTGTAGCGCCAGCTTTTGCGCCAATTACAAATCAATTCAATTCAGTTTATTTCTATAGCTCCAATTCACAACACAAGTCATCTCAAGGCACTCTACAATTCAGCCAGATTATTCAGTCAAATTGATTCAAAGTTTTCTATCTAAGGAAAACCAGTTGATTGCATTGACTCATTGACTCAAATGCAATCCCTTACACTAAGCATGCTTGCAGCGACAGTGGAGAGGAAAACCTCCTTTTTAACAGGAAGAAACCTCCAGCAGAACCAGGCTCAGTGTGAGCGGCCATCTGCCGAGTCCGCGAATTACAGCTGCAATTTGCTTGGATAGGTCTATCAGTTTTGTAGCCTGACGTAGTCCTACTCAATTCTAGTCAGAATATGAGTCTGATACTGCTCCATAGAGCTGTGATTATGGGGCGTGTTTTGAACGAACCAGGGAAAAAAATGCCTCTGCACTCAATTGGACAGACGTACAACCAATAAGAGCAACGGAGTGCGTGACGTTTGTTAAGCAACGCATAGTTGTTGTCAACAAAAATCAAAGCGTGCAGTTTCACGCCTAGAATAAGAAGATGAGCCTTGATCGCGTTTCTCTGTTCCTCTTTTAAAATTAAATTGCTGTCGATATCTTCTAGAACAGACCTAATAGCAGAATCTACTCACCTCAACTCTCCGGCGGCAGCCATTGTTGTAGTCACCCAAGCGCGCTTTGGTCACGTGGTTGATTACGTTACTGTTGATCATCTGTCCATCGTAGTATAAAGCCCGCCCTGACAATTTGATTGGATCGCCTGACAGTGGGCGATAATACTCGCGCTACTATGGAGCAGAGCCAGACCGAACTTCCCGACCTCAAACCTTGTGGGCGGGACTAAGTTCGGAATGGCACCCAGGCTATCAGTTTTGCTCATAGAGAGACTTTTTTGCCCATTCTTCCTCAGAAAACAGCTGGTGTTGGGTGGAGAGTGTTTGTAAACAGAATTTTTCAGTTCTTTCCTCTTTTTCTTGATTAGATTCAGGTGTAGACTTTGACTTGGCTATTCTAAAACCCAGATATGTTTATTTGTGATCCATTGTAGATTTTGCTTTATGTTTTGAATAAATTTTTTGTTGGAGGACAAATTTCAGTCCCAGTTTCAAGTCTTTTGCAGACGAACAGATTTTCTTCCAGAGTGGTTCTGTATTTGGCTCCATCCATCTTCTCCTCATATTTACTGAATATGTATTTATTCTGAAATTAATTTCTTCATAGTCAAAATAATACAACTGCCTACCGGTAACAATAGGAATATGGAGATCTATGGTTCATTTTTTAGACATCCAGAATGTTTATTCTACATATGAATGTGGAGGGTATAATTTTGCTTGAAATTGTAATTTTGACAAAGAAATGTTCTTTCAGATATGAGAAATACACATTCAGTAAAACTAATAAACATCAAAACGGCTTTCCATAGCCTGTTGTGACCACGATACCATTAAGGGTTTATTTCTTGAATGTAGTGGATCAATGCATCTATTTAGGTATTGAGAAGAGAACACACAAGACATACCCATTATACAGATACAGAAATTTTAATAGAATATACATACATAGTTTGTTTTATGTTGTGTTCCTCTCTTCTTGTCCCTTTTCCTCTGTTATTTTTTTCCCTTTTTCTTTTCATAATTACAATGTGTTCAGCTGACCTTTTAAGCTGTCTCAAAAGGAATGAAAGATTTTTCCAATCACTACTTAAATGATTGCTCCTTCCTGTGTTTTCAAAAAGGCAACGGCAAAAGTAAATGACGCAGTCCTTTTAAATTTAGACAAGCCATAATCTGCTTATCTGTTCTCCATTTTTCATTTGGATGAAATAACAGCTGCATGAATCATGACAGCAGACAAAATAGAGGAGAGCAGGAGGCGGGGTTACCAATCTACTCAGAGTTCGCTGCTTTATGTTAGGCTTTTATGTTATGTTTTAAGTTTTCTTTTCACCAAACAGAACATTTTAGCAAAATGATTTTTATCAAACACCTAATTAATATTCACAAATAAGTAATAGTTGCATTAACCATCCATGTAAAAGGAGTTTTATGGGGCCCCCAGGAACTTGGGGCCGTAGGCAAGTGCCTACTTTTGCCTAATGGTAAATCCGCACCTGTACTTAGGTAAAAACATTTGGCAGCAGGTGAGGATAATGTTTAAAAATGTTGCTCTAATAGATGGAACCTCATAACCTCATGGGGTTCTTATGGGGTTCGTTTGATTCTGTCTTCCTTTACACAGTAGATATGTGGTCTGGAAATTGTTGTTATTAGAGGTTATCAGTCCCATAAAATGTCAGAAGCTCGAAACCTTGGATCCAATATTCAAAATAGACAGATCAATGAGTTTAAACGGTCTTTATTTTAAAGCGGCGTGCGGCTGCTCGTCAGCTGGAGCGGATAAACTGCATCTTCTGTAGAAATAGAGAACTCAGGTTAGTGACTGAGATTGACTGGCTGATACCTACTAAGAGCACTGGTCACTGACCGGGTTAACAGTTCACTCCGTTCTGAGAGGGAGATCGTCCTCCGCTTGTGACGGGCGCCGCCCCCGAGCGCTGAGTGGAGCTGAAGCCAGCCAACGCCGAGAATCAGCAGTGTCCTGAAGGGAATATCCGAGCCGAAGTAGTAGCAGAACCAAGTTCACAGACCAGAATATCAGAGAACCGATGAGGTACAGAAGGGGAATCCAAGCCGAGGTCAGAAGAACAGTCCACTTTCAGAAAGCCAGCAGAATTCAGGAATCAGTCCAGAACATAGTAGATGAACAGAGCAGACAGGGACAAGGCAAAACTCGGGATCCACAAGACATTAACAGGTCACAGTCAGAAAATCAGAACAATAATCAGAACGCTAGAGTTCTTCTTCTTCTTGTGAGGTTTTATGGCGGTTGGCAAACTTGTGAGAAGTGCCTTACCGCCACCAACTGATATGGAGTAAAGCAAGGAAACAGGAAACGATTCACCCCAGAAACAAAACAAAAAAAAAACATTTAACTTAACCCAACATAGTAAATACTTAATCACATTTGCCCTCATAATTTTAATTTATCTTTAAGTCATCGTCACTTTGCCAGTTTCTGATGGTCTTGTTGATTTTCCCATCATCAAGTGTTGTAGGTTTGGGTTTTTCTAACTGAGATGGGATCCTTTTTGCAGCTTCAGCGTAGGTTATTCCGAGCTCAAATTTCAATTTTTTTATTTTCTCAGACCTTTTGCTTGCTTCACAGCCGTGATAAACAGCAGTATGTTTCCCATCACAGTTACAGCATTTTATCTTAGCTTCTTTTCCACATTTTCTGTACTCATGCTCTCCTGCACACCTTCCACATCGCTGTTTCCCTTTACAAACTGCTGCTATGTGTCCGAGTTTTTGGCAATTGAAACATCTCAGAGGTGGAGGATTGTAAATGTTAACATTATAGCTGATGTAAACAATAAATACTTTGCTTGGTAATTGCTCTTCCTCGAATTTAAGTAACACCGATAAACTGTCAGATCTTTCTACGTTTCTTGTTGTTTTTAACCGTTTTACTTCTTTTACTTTTGCACCACTTATGTTTTATAGAATTTCTTTTTCAGAAACTCTTAGAGGAACTCCTCCAATTACTCCCCTGCGGATCTTTTTGTTCTCCACCAAACTGCACTGAAATCTTATCCTGTCAATTTTGTTGATCCATATTGCTTTACCTTGCGGAGCGCTGGTCTGAGCACAGGTCTCCAATGTACAGGATTCTGGCACCTCTGACTTCTCCAACAATTTTATTTATGTTTTTTGTTAAGTGAACCGGATTCCAATTTGTAAAAGAGTCTGCCTGATTAACGACTTTGAATATGACTTTGTATTATTTGCTGTGGAATGTATGGATTGATCATCACTTGAATGTTCTGAACTGAACTCCCCTTCAACTGATCTCTGCTTTTTCCGCTTTTTCTCATTTTTTGAGGCTACCCTCTTCCAACCTTCTTCATTGTCACTATTTCCCTCTTCCATCCCACAAGAATCGCTTCCCGTTTCCTCACTACTCACCGCCCAGGACATTTCTCCACAAGCGACTTCGAAACACGCGCCATGCACCAAACAACCATCCACCTTCTCGTCCAAGCCCGACAAACGCTAGAGTTACACTCCCCGAAACAGCTTGAATAGTCTGGCACCATGGGCAGGACAACAGTGGCATGAATGGCAGGAGAAACAGGTGGATCTGATAACAAATGATTAGGCCCGGGAGGAGCAAAGGAGTAAAACCCAGCTCATGGTGCCAAGATCATGACATAAAATGGCTTCAAATTGTGAGTAGACTGAGTATGCTGGTGAGGATTCTCAGTTATCCAGGTCGTATTCATTCCAAACAAATTAAAAACAGTAGAAGAAAAATATAAAAGAATTGGAAAAAAAAACAAGAGAAGCCAAACAATCCCCATTCCAAATGGGTGGAACACTTAGTCTGTTCCAATTTGCATTTAAAAAAAAAAAAAAAAAAAGAAGGCTTTAGTAGCCCAACAGTAGCCCAACCTACTGTATAAGTCCTCAAACTCAACGCTGTTCCTGACATTTTCAATTGAAAAATTTCCTGGATAAGAAGCGAAACGTCTTCAAATTTGGAAACCAAGTCCAGTTGAATGTTTTTAATCTTTTTGGAGTAGACTGAGTAAGTTGTTATCGCTGAATGAATCCTAATCCCAACACTAAAGTATTCCCCCCCGCAGAATTTATTTAACTATTTATGTGTAATCTAAAAATTATTTCCGTAGTTCTTCGTGTACTGTAAAAAAGATAAAAAAAATATAACTATCTGCATCTCTTCATATGAAGTAAAACTAAAAACATCTAATATCCTGCCAAAATTGATGAATTAGGTACAGGTAAAATTAGGCTAAATGTTTGACACATATTGGCCAAAATCTAGCTTGCTTGACTTTAAATTATTTTGGAGCAAACTATTTTTTTAATGAAAATAAGTCATAGCTTCTGGCTTCTTGTTGCTCAGTTAGTAATTCTATTTATTGTGTTTCAGTCTACAGTATCAGACAGAAGGAGATTCTTAAACACATTATTGTTGTGATGTATTAAGAATTCAATGATTCCTTACAACTTTTATAGAGTAATGCTTCTCTGTTAAATTTGTTTTTAATAAAGTAGGAAAGCAACTTATCCCAGTTTTTGTTACTGATTGAAAAAAAATCATGCTCCCCTGCTACTTTTTTCTATATTCTGTGCATCTTGCCAATCTCCCCTTGTCCTTTAAACTACAGGGAACTCTCAAAGCACTCCAAGGTGACTGAGCAACAGGGTGGTGATCTTTTTCCAGGTGAAGTTTTGTCTGATGGAGGACTTCCGGCAGACAGGAACCATAGAGGGCTGCATGGAAAAGGTTGAAAATGTCCAAAAGAGAATAAAAAATACCTGGAAGTTGGTCAGCCCGTGATTTTAGTGTTCATCGTGACACTGTGTCTGGACTAACATACTTGTTAATCATTCTCAAAGTATGCAGCAGCGTCAGGTGTAGGAGTTTGGCCTTCAATTGGAAGGTTGTCGGTTGGAGCTCCGGATTTCAGTGTCCTTGGGCAAGGCACTTAACCTGCATTGCCTACTGATGGTGGTCACTGGGTCTAGTGTCTGTCAGTGTACTTTTTTGAATATCTTTACTGGAGTATTTTCTTCTGTTTTTGGGGGGGGTAATGACACCCCCGTGTAAAATGGGATTAGTTATCAAAGAGGAGTTGTATTTTCTTTGTGGTAATAGATTAAATCTTAAATCTTAAGACCTTAAAACTTAAATTTCATTGTGAAAGTATGAGAAGAATTAGGACCCTCTTTGGCTGTTTTTAAACAAAAAATAATCTAAATAGCTGTCTTTTTATGTGGCATTTTGTGATGTTCTTTAAAGGCGGTGTATAATAGGTAGCAGAGGTTCTACAGAGTGTCAATATCGGCAGGTTTCTGAAAGCTAAAAGGCTCTGTAACATTACTCTAAAAATTATATAGAAATGTATGGATATTAGAAAATGTGATTTGTACTTTTAAATGCATGTATTTCTGAATACTTAAGTATTTTCAAAAGGGAGTACTTCAGTACTTCAACTTCAGTAGATGTTTAACCGAGTAACTTTTACTTGTAGTGGAGTAAGATATGAACATCATTACTTTTACTAAAGTACTCCTGTTGAGTTCTTCATCCACCACTGCGTTTAAGCATCAGGCAGGGATGATTCACAGCTGTGCAACTGGTTGCTGTGTTTTCATACTGTAATTATGCTTTTCTATATTGCATGGGTTGTAGTTTATGCGGTCCTCAATGTGCTGTTTAGTACCCAGCCTTTGCCTGCTAAAAACTTTTGGTATTTAAAAGAAGTCAACAGTTATTCTTTGGAAACTTTAATAAAATGCATGTGATTTCACGCTACCCAAACACCAATGGATAAATTAAAATGCTAGTTTTTCTCTGTAAAAACTTCATTTATGTTCGTTATATTTTTAAATGATCATTTATAAAAAATGTTCAGACTCCCCCTTGCCCTTTCAATTCTTTGTTAAAAGGCTAGTTAATGTCAATATTACGGCCAGCTCAGAGACATAAATATGACCTCACTGTCAACATGTACCTCATTCTCTAAACTACATGCTTGGCTAAGATTTAAGACTAATCAAGTGGCAGTTTTGTGATTGGAATAGGTGTGGTTCATTTTATAGCAATGGTGAGTTTTAAGAAAGAGAAAAAAATATATTTTTTGCACGTGCTACAGAAACTGCATTCACTGCATTCATTCATTGCCTAGGCAGAGGCAGACCTGCAGCCCAGGTCCATCAGTCTGTCTCAGTTATTACCCAAACAGGACTAACACAGCGGACACAGCCCATACCAGCATCAGAGCAAGATAGACAGACTGGCGAGTGTGAGCTGGTGTAAGAAGGCTGAAGTTAGCAGTAAAACCTAAATGCTGAGAACAGAATAGCGTGATTTTAAGTTACAGCGACTAATCTATTACAAACTGCAAGAAACAGAAAGAAAGAGTTTTCTATTACAGCCATTCCTGCTGGATTTGCATGGAGAAGTAAAACATATCTGGTGAAAACCTAAACATTGGTTTAGGGTTTCATTGAAGTAAAAGCCTTCAAGGACAACTACTAAAAAGTGTTCCCTCAGCAGGCAGCCATGTCCTTGGCCTTAAAGGACAAGAGAGAAAGTATCTATAGAGATGAACCATAAACAGCAGAAATACATAATTAAAATAAATCTCTAAATACTTAGTGTTATTTATGGCTTAGCAATTGGGGAACAAATAAATACACCTCTGCCCAACATTTAGGGAACCATTTGCTCCCCTTCTCACCACCAACTCCCAACAACACTGATGATGCCAATCATATAAAAAATGAAAAAAAAAAATCCTGACAAACAATTCATTGATTTGCCATTTATTAGAGTTGCTGATGTTTTGCAATAAATCTTTGGGTTTATGCTGACATGAGATACATGCTTTGTTTTATATTCAACCTTTATTATTGTACATGACAGTCCTCATCCTGTTGGTATTTTATAAATGCATCCAAGAGTATCAATAAAACCAGTTTAGTTACAAACATGACTGTAAACCAGTTATCGTCCTTTTGGTGAATGTGGTTCATCAAAGATTTTACCTTTCAACAATTATTTAAATTCTTGTTTCCTTGCATGTATTCGCTTGGTTGTGTTTTTAATCAAGTTGCTGGTTCCAGTCTCCATAACTGTGAACACATTCAAACCGGCTGCTCTCCCACTGCACACCTGGGATCCTTTTCACAAAGCAGGTTTACTGTTTTCTAAACCTGAAATATGGGAAACTCTGAGTTTTCCATTTCACAAACAGAATTTATTCAACCTCTGTTTCTGTTACCATAGTAACATTCTCCCCAGAGCTAACCTGGTCGGAAGTAGGTTTTCTTCAGTGAACTTGAAATGTCCTCTGCCTCTGCTCTCCCTACAGCCAATCACGCTGTTTGATTTTCTGATTTAGTCCAATTATGGTCATAGTTTTGCACATAAAAAAACATATTAGCTTTTTTAAAAAAACATTGCATATCCGTCTGATCTTAGTAAAGAATGATTGGCACTTTTTCACACAGAATTAAATATTTATATGGAGAGGATTCTACAACTCGGAGACAGGATCGATTTCTGTGTCTTTGGTTTCTTTAATATGAACAACATGTGGATCATTTTTATTTATTTCTTTTTACAGTACATGAAGAATTAATGAAATCAGTTTCAGATTAATCATAGATTAATTCCACAGGGGAAATGAATTACTTTAGTGTTAAGATTAGGACTTATTAGGAGTAATAACAACCTACCGAGTCTACTGGTACAACTGAAGCTGTCCTATGGGACTGATGACCTCTAATACGCAGCGCTGGGATGAAATGTCTTCATTAAAGACATTTCATCCCAGCGCTGCATGTTCAGAGCCCGTAACATCATCAATGACCCCTCACACCCCCCCATGGACTGTTCTCCCTGCTGCCCTCTGGGAAGAGGCTTGGCAGCATTCGATGCAGGTCCAGCAGATTCCAGAACAGTTTCTTCCCCACTGCCATTACACTGCTGAATGTTACGGTATGTTAAAGGCTTCTTGTATTTATAAAAAATAAAAAAAATAATGTCAGAACTGTAAATATACTCATATATTTATATTACTGTTTTTATGTATTTGTTTTTCAAGACTGCACTTTTAAAGATGAAATTATCTAGAGCTGCTTTAAATGAAATCTCTGTTTACATTTGTGTATAAAAAAAATAAAAAAATAAATCTAAGTCCCTAATAACAACCATTTATTAGTACGATAAAGTCCAAAGCAGCTGGAAGCAAACACTTAGTACTTAAAGGCACACTATGCAACATTTTTCAGTTAATTAATTTGTTCCATAACGTTTAGGATGATTAAATGAGTCATTTCAGGTTGAACAAAGGTATTCTCGGCCGCCCTGGTGGTCTGTGGGGGAAATACCGCACTTGCAATTGCAGGAGCCCTCGGCCCGCACCCACAGCCTCAGAAGTCTCGCGAGAGTCGGTCTTGCTTTACGGCGAGAACTGCTACACGCCCCCAGTTAAAAGCATGCTCGTTGCTAGCACAGTGGCGATCTTTGTGCAGTCATTCGTTGCGTTCGCCTGTCTGCTAAGCTCAAAACAACCGCGCCTGGCTTGACGGAGAAACCAGGAGAACAGCTGTGCATATTTACGACAGTGCCCTTTTACTTTCGCCCTCTGGAGGGAGCCTCGCTGGAAAATCAACACCGGTTGCATAGTGTACCTTTAATGTGTAAAAGAAGTTAGAATCAAACTGAAGAACCACATCAGACGATGAGGTTCCATTTATTAGAACATTTTTGTTCTTCATCTTCACCTGCTGCCAGATGATTTTACCTAAATACAGAAATTGATCCACGACAATTCAAGAAATAATTCCGTAATATTATCGTGGTAACAGGCTACGGAAAGCCATTTTGATATGTATTAGTTTTACTGAAGTTTTGACCATTAGGAAATGTATTTTAGATACCACAAATACATATTCAGTCAAGCTGATAAATGCCAAAACAGCCACTTAAAATTTGTAAACATTTCTACATATATAAAACTTAATTCTTACTAGCATGTTTTGTTTTTTACTTTCTAAAATTCAGTTTCTGGTCAAAAAGTGTGATTTAGAATATATTTGTTCTAGTGACCTACAAATGCAACACCGGAGACAAGTGCCATCCTAATAAATGTGGACTATATATAAACCTACGCATAAACGCGAGCAACAATCTCCTCCATCTTCCTCTCCTTTGTAGCTGTAGAGCGGCTTCTGTGTCTTTTACACATTTTCCATTTATTTTTATTTGCATTAAAAGCCCTATTTCCAGTGGAGTGAAATAGGCAGTTCCTGTTACCTGTTGTCATAGTGACATGTCTAATTGGGGCTCTACTGATAACTTAATACTTGCATGCTAAAATCTGAGTCGTTCTACTTAGAGATGATTGAACTATTTCATAGCAGCATTTGTAAAACTGAAAACTCAGAGTTCCCGACTTTAGGCTAGATCAATTTATAGTTGAGGGTTTGAATCTGAGTTTGTTAAACCTGCTTCGTGAAAAGGAAGCCTGAAGATTACTAGTCATAAAATCACTCTTCACTGCTTTAATGTCTAAATAAAGCAATAAAATGAAAATCAGAAACTGTAGGTTCAGGGCAACCAGAATTTGTTAAACTACCTACCTATACCTTTTACTAAACCAACACTATTATCTTAAAAATGTCAGACTGCTTTATTTAAAAAAAATATATTGTCTATAGTATATGCTTGTGATATTTTAAATCACCATATTATCTGGACTATACAGTCCGGACAATCCAGTAGCTTTTTAAAGTAATTTGGCTAATGTAACATTTGTGTTGATCAATAAACTAACTAAAATATAAATCAGAACATTTGATGATATGATAAAAACAGCTATAATCAGCTTTGTTTCAAGAATAGTAACAATCCAACTCAACACTGAAACCTGCAAACAGAAGCTATCTTAAGTCCTTTAACAATTTAAGTTTGGAGACCAAACCGAGTCAGAACTGGTCTTTCTGGTATTCAGAGTAAAACACCTCTCCCTTCCATGTGAACTCTAGCATGTTTGTCCAAATTTGCCTTTTGAATAAACCTTTGTCCACAAAGATCACAGGAAAAAGGTTTCTCTCCAGTGTGGAGTCTCATGTGTATTTTTAAATTTGACTTGTAGCCAAACCTTTGTCCACAGACCTCACAGCTAAATGGCTTTATTCCTGTATGTGTCCTCATGTGGATTTTATGGGACTCCTTGTGACCAAACCTTTGTCCGCAAACATCACAGCCAAATGGTTTTTCCCCTGAATGCAGTCTCATATGGATTTTGTGTGACTCCTTGTGGCTAAACCTTTGTCCACACAAATCACATCCAAAGGGTTTTTCCCCAGTGTGGCTCCTTCGGTGTTTGTTCAGGTTGGCCTGTTGGCTGTATCTCTGCCCACAAACGTCACACTCAAAGGGTTTCTCTCCAGAATGGCTTGTTGTGTGTCGGTTTAAATGTGCCTTTTGGCTAAATCTTTTCCCACAAACTTCACAACAAAACGGTTTGTCTCCTGTGTGGATTCTGGTGTGTTGGTTTAAATGTGCCTGTTGGTTAAACCTTTGACCACAAACGTCACAACAGAAAGGTTTCTCTCCAGTGTGAATTCTCATGTGAATCTTTAGATCTGTTCTTCTGGTAAAACTTTTTCCACAGTCACAGCTAAAGTACTTAATGGATGCCGGATCTTTTTTGGGGGAATTTAAGTTCTTCTGCTTCCGAACACTTTTATTGTTGACTGAACAGTTTAAAGACCGGATGATCGAATGACATTTCATGTGTCTCTTGAGTGAATGCTTGCTTGCAAACTGATTGCCACACTCGGTGCAGCTCAGAGATGTTTTAACCAGGTTTCTACCTGAACCTGGAACCCAGTCATTGTCACCATCTTTGGTTTCAGACTCAGAATCTGACAGGGGTTTAAGGTCTGCGTTATGAAACTTTGACTCCTCATAATCTCCACTTTCTTCAGTGTCTGAAGAGTTCAAAGTGTCTCCACAAGGGTTTCGTTGAAGTTTTCTGCTGGATCCTGCTACTTCACAGTCATCTTCATCAAGTTCTCCTTTCTTCTCGTCAGCCAAGCTGCTGCTGCTTGGAAGATCGCCTTCTTTTTGATGAAAATGTGAGAACAAAGACTTTTTTTCATTATCATCTTCTTCATCATCATTCTCACACTTAACAATAACTATGTTTAATGGAAATAATGTTTCATCAGTATCTTCCTTGTCATTCTCTTCTTCCAAATTGGCCCAGAGGTCTTCCCGTTCCTCTTTTACAAGGATATAGTCTGAATCTTCCTGGTTCCCATCAGAACTTTGTTCTTTAGGAGCATCTTCCTCCACCAATAGCATTAGCTGAACATCTGCAGAGAAGACAATCAAGCCTAGAGTTAGAACAAAATATTATGCATGGTGATACAAACCTTATATCCTGTTATCTTGATTACTTAAAACAGGGTTTATACAGGAATGAATAACTCAAATGTAATGCTTTTTAATGCTCTTAGAAATAATTTTAATGCCACCAACAGGTATCCGTCGACAGGCTGCAGCCATGTCCCGGATTCCTCGTTTTCCAGCCACTTTTGTTGAAATTTGCTTCTTAATACAGCATTTTAAATGCCACAATAAACACATTTAATGAATTTTAATGCCAATTAAGGCCTTAATTTAAAAAATAATAATTTAATGACTTTTAATGATTTTTAATGACCCATGGAAACCCTGTAAAAATATTTAAACAATCAGTTATAATGAATAAAGCAGTCACCATTAGTCAACTTAGTCCACCTAATCCACAATGAAAATTCGTCAACAGATTTTTTTTTTTTCTGTCGATGACTTTTTCTTTCAGCTTGTTTATCTCCTATTTATTTTGTTCTGAGCAAACTGATCATCTGAGTTCAGGGGATTCCAGTCCACAGCACTAGTTTTGCTGTGCAGACACCGCTGGCAAATTGTCCCCCTTTCCTTTTCTGTGACGAGCTTCTTTCCCTGTTGGTTCTGGTTTTAAACATGATACAAAAATTAGTGAGTCTGAATCGAAGATGGAGGCATCTGCTAGATAACCAAAGTATGAGTATCCAAAGTATGAGAATACTTTCAGACAGTTGGTAATAGAGTGGTTTGTACACTTTGTGTTTGTTGGCTATCAAGGGAGCAAAACCACCTTAAAAGGAAACACACAGGAGTTGTTGAGTGTTAGGTTTACTCTTTATACATCATGTGCATTGTTATTCTGTTAGCCAGATTAGACAGAGTAGAGGGCCTTCCTTCACATTGTGGATGTCACTGTGTGTACGGAGGTCATCTAATCAGGACAGCCTTTGTCTTTAGAAATACACAGGAAATGAGCACATCTTGGAGCCGGACTGATAAAGGAGAGCTATCTGTAAAATGCATCTTGCATACAGGTCAGGGTATGGATGGCGTGTCAGTTTCTGATACGGACAGCTAAACATCAACATGATATAACACATGGGCTCATGAGGTATAAGAAGGAGAAGATGACCTTGTTCGGGGCTCAATCTTTGCCGGACGCTCGCTGACGTTTTTTGAGCCCACAGCTGTGCAAGCTCCAAGCAATTTCTGTGTCCTGTAACGACCTGATCTGGAATAAACACTGTTACTTTTTTACTCCTGTTTTTATAGTCCTTTTTTATATGGTTTTACCCAGTTTGAGTTAAGAGTAGTAAATAACTTGCTCCCAGGAAAAGAACCGGTGGGGAAGTCCCAAGGCGCAATAGCCTTCAAGGGGACATAACTTCCTCATTTAACATGAGGATGCTTCTGAAAAGACAACGTAAGTAACATTAGGATTCCTAAGACATTTTTTTATGAACAATGTGTGACCCAATGCACTCACATTTATAGTCATTTTTGTGCTATTGAGATGGCACCTGACTCAGGACAGACGGTTTATCGAATGAGCACATGCACACAGATACAGTGTGAATGAACTTTCTATTAACTTGGGGTCACCATCCCGCTGCGATTCTGCCAACCTCCAGCAGTCCAATTAGTCCTTAAGATTGGTCGACTAAACAAAAAACTTGTCCAAAGATTAGTTGTTAGAAAAATAGTCAGTGGCAGCTCTAATGATGAACTAAACTGTGTTTGGCTGGGAGTAGGTGCATATTAAATGTATAGCAATTAGTAAAGGAAACCTTTCAAGGAAAGAGTGACCCCTGGCAGAAACTGGATCAACAACCTTCACCCATTTCTTAACATAAATGATTGCTATAATTTCAATAGATTTATAGAGTTTGATATTATTCCTTTTAACATGAAGGTTTGAAATATTCAGTATTAATACTCCAGGACTCCATAACCAGAAGATTTAAAGCAGTTCTAATTTAAGCTTTAAAACTTCTGCCTCTCTGGGTAGCAGGGGTCTTAAAGCTTGGTTTATGCAACCTATTTAAATAATTTTTGGCTTTCACGCCCTTCCATACAGCGTCTGTACAGACACAATTTCTGCACTGCACACCTAAGAAAATTTGTAACCAGGTTCTTACCATCCTGTTTGATGTCTTTTGATTAAAATATGAGGGAAATGTATATTTTCCCTTCCTGTTCAGGTCATCGTCAGATCATCATCTCCGATGATACAAATTGTTTACAAGCCGACTCGTCTCCAGAGGAAGTAGAGATGCCTTGAAAATTTAAAACGAGTCGCAAGTACAAAGCAAAATGTACGGAAAGATTTAAATTCTGAGTCATTATTTAACGTAATTTTCGGACTATAAGCCGCCAACTTTTTCCCCATTTTTCAACCTTGCGGCTTATATAACAATGCGGCTTATCTATGGACTTTTACAGCTAACGGCCACTAGGGTAATATGGTACCTAAATCTATGGATTTTACCATCCACTAGAGTCCTGCAACGGGTTGGGTACCCGCGGGTCCCCGACGGGTCACCCGCTAAAATGCTCTTTTGCGGGTGAAAAATACATAAATAAAAATAAACGAGTCGGGGGTCGGGCGGATATTTTTTTAGTGCGGGCGGGTAGTTGGTGATTTTTTTTTTATGCGTGTGTTTTGTTATGGACATCAGAAATGTTCTATTAATCAGGCACTGGGGTCACCCTTGTTGTAGCTTAAAGCCCTGCCGGCAGTGTGGGCTTCCCTCCAAAAAGGCCACAGTCAGTGCATACACGTCTGCTGCAGTGTAAATGGCGCTGTTGTGCAGCGCAGCGTACTATAGCCTATTACTTGAGGTGTTAACGGGTCGGGTTGCGGGTTAAATATCAACGGGTCGGGTTCGGATTTGAATTGAAGATATCCGCAGGTGACGGGTCGGGTTCGGTAGTCATCCTAACGGGTTCGGGCGGGTATGTTGGTAAAACTCGACCCGTGCAGGACTCTACCATCCACCATGTTGACGTCACATTTGCTTCAACACACAAATAGCCTCGCGTGCGGGAATGCGGATGTCCTCCGGAAGCAGAGTCCAAGAAAGACAGATATTGCGAGCGCAAGACAGTTTGTTTGACACCCTCATTATGGAAAACCAACGTTGAAATGCATATGATGCCGTTTTTAAGTTAAAGGCAGTCAATTTGGCAGTAAACGAAGGAAATAGAACCGCTGCGTTGGAATCTTGGAATCAACGAGTCAATGGTGAGACGTTGGAGACGCCAGCAGGAAGAATTGTCTCAATTCAATTGTGTTGAAATGTTAATAAATAGGAGCTTCCCCAAACAGTTGCCTCTTTCCCGACAATCCTCTCTGTGCACGAACCATATGGTAAAAAACCTGCGGCTTATAGTTCGGTGCGGTTTGTATATGTACAAATCATGCAATTTAGCTTCTGCGGCTTATATTCAGGTGCGGCTTATAGAAAATTACGGTAGTTAATATCTGTGATATTTTAGTGAGAAAAAATAACAAAATGCCATTCCAGAGCGTTCAAAAAGCACTGGAGACTCACTGTTTACAATCTGTTTACAATCAACATGTTGAACAGGGAGATTTTATGAGGTGTATGCTGATTGATAGAACAAAGTTCTGTTTGCCTTTTTATTTCCCATCTGGTTATAATTCTACTACGGAGGCCCTGAAGTGCAAACTGAAACTACAAATCTAAAAGCGCAAATACATTAAGGAAATCGCAACTACATAAAGCAAAGCGCAACTACATTAAGAAAAACAAAACTACATAAAGCAAAGCGTGTGTTGGATAGATCTTTACAGAAATTGCAATATTTATTCTGATCCGATACGTTTGCAGCATTTTGATCGGGCATCCATGCAGGCACCTAATCTCTCCAAACCTCTCTATTGTGGACCCCATTTATCACAAGTTAATCTATCTGATTCTTTCCCCAAAAAAACAAAAAATGCCGAAAAACTTCATCGAATAATGTCTGAATAAAAATGAATAACGCCTTTCATTTTGCTCATCGTTGCCCAATTTGCACAAACTTTCATTGTCTGCTTGAGCTTATTTCACTAAAATGGCAGAAAAACAGTGTACCTTAACTGACTGTTCTCTTCAAAGACATTTTAAACTTAAAAAAGATTTTATTATACAGACCAATCAGTTAACAATTTCAAATGAACTCAAATAGGAAAAAACTATTGTAAAATAAAGCACAGATTAGATTATTAACTGTAGTTCTGCACACCACCAGTAGGTGGTGACATGTTCACATGAAGCTTCATGAACTGTGGGGATTGTTGAAGCAATTTGGCCAAATAGTTCAAATGCATCTCACCATCACTACTGCCCCATGTGTACAAAGGGGGTAAAATGTATTTATTTAGGCGCATTTCAACTAATAAAATCTGAATCATGTACCTACTGATGCGGAAAGCTTACTTTTTATGAATTCATGGTCAGAGATGGGAAGTAACGAAGTACAAATACTTTGTTACTGTACTCAAGTAGATTTTTCTGATATTTTTACTTTACTTTACTACTTATTTTTATGCCGACTTTTTACTTCTACTCCTTACATTTTTACACAAATATCTGTACTTTCTACTCCTTACATTTTTAAAAATTGGCTCATTACTTTAGTTTTGAATCATTTCAATGGAGGTACCGTTATTATTTTTCACGTCATCAATACCAAATTCAGTCTAATTGGATGGGAATCTACGTTGCATTTGACGCACCACTACAAGATGAATCTACAGATTCGGCGGTATTCATTCGCGGCAAATCATTGCAGCTTGGTGGCGGTGGCGTTAGCATAGTAGTATGGACGACGAGATGATTGAAAATGAACACAACGGAGATCTAGTCCTATTGGCAGACATCCATTTAAAATGTAGGCAACGGCATGAAAAAAGTGGTTTGTACTTTTACTTTTATACTTTAAGTAAATTTACAAGCCTGTACTTTGTTACTTTTACTTGAGTAAAGAAGTTTAATCAGTACTTCCACTTTTACCAGAGTATTTTTTAACACAAGTATCTGTACTTTTACTCATGTACGGAAAGTGAGTACTTTTGCCATCTCTGTTCATGGTGGAATTTAAATCCTAGAGTAAGCAGCCAGCTGCCATTACGATGTGGGTATCACACGTTATGGCTGTTTGATATTTTTTCATGAAGAGAAAGGCAGATAAAAAGTCAGTAAACAATCAACTAGATAAATTTGTGACAAACGGGGTCCACAACACAGCTGTTTGGAGAAATTAGGTGGCTGTGTGGTTGCCCGATGAAAATGCTCCAAAAGTTAAAAAAAATGGGTCGGAATAAATGTTATAATTTATCCTGGCCTAAGATCTGTCCAGCACGTGTCTGTTGTCTATAGGTAACATGAAATATTATGAGAAATTAAAGTTTGGGGATCAAATAAATGCATCACGAGTCAGAAGCATCTGAAAGCCTCGGAATCTGCACGCAGATTGTGCTCACAGATTCAATTGGAGGAAGAGGGATGTTGTTTGGATGTTGCCATGATGCTTATCCTCTAATTAGGATTGTAGTATTTAAAATTTGGAATTGTTATTGTTGATGTTTTTTTCATGTCGCAATTATGACCCTGTAACCATGTTTTATTAAGTCAGCCGTCATATCTTATTCCCGTCTGTTTGTCTGTGGACGCCACATTTTATCATTTGCATGAAGAACAGACAATTATGGCATCACCTGCGGTATTCCACCTGTTAACTCTTTCTGATCTGTGTTTTGTTGATTTTTCAGAGACCACTGATCGTTTATATAATCTTTTACTTTTCAGAAAATGAGATTTTATTACTATTTCTATCTTTTTCCTTGTTTACTCTTACAACCGAGTGGGGTCAGCTTGATAAGAATTAATTAGAAAGTAGGTTCTGCAGCATAGCTGTTAAGAGGAAAAATGATAACCAGATTTTTTTTCTACAGTTAAACCTCTCGATTGATTGTATATATAATAGTCAGTCAGTGCTTCTTTTAATACTTGAGCCCAGCAGGTTCTGCATTTGTTCCCCAAGCCCAAAACATCACATATAATTACACAATATATTAACTGAATCATGAATCAAGATTTCACTCTTCCCCGTATAATTCTTTTGTTGTTGTTTTGCTTTGTTTTTAGGACACACTTTAAATTTTAAAGACATTTCTACTTCATCTGGAAGCGAGTTAGACTGTAAACAATTTATTTCCTTCGAGATTATATAAACGGTGCTTTTGAGAAAAGCTTTTTATTTTAAACACATACAGGATGGCAGAAAAAGTAAAAAAAAAATACAGTTAGTTGTTCCCATTGATCATTTATAGCAGTTTATACACTCACCGGCCACTTTATTAGGTACAACTGTCCAACTGCTCGTTAACACTTAATTTCTAAGCAGCCAATCACATGGCGGCAACTCCGTGCATTTAGGCATGTAGACATGGTCAAGACAATCTCCTGCAGTTCAAACCGAGCATCAGTATGGGGAAGAAAGGTGATTTGAGTGACTTTGAACGTGGCATGATTGTTGGTGCCAGAAGGGCTGGTCTGAGTATTTCAGAAACTGCTGATCTACTGGGATTTTCACACACAACCATCTCTAGGGTTTACAGAGAATGGTCCGAAAAAGAAAAAACATCCAGTGAGCGGCAGTTCTGTGGGCGGAAATGCCTTGTTGATGCCAGAGGTCAGAGGAGAATGCCCAGACTGGTTCGAGCTGATAGAAGGGCAACAGTGACTCAAATAACCACCCGTTACAACCAAGGTGGGCAGAAGAGCATCTCTGAACGCACAGTACGTCGAACTTTGAGGCAGATGGGCTACAGCAGCAGAAGACCACACCGGGTGCCACTCCTTTCAGCTAAGAACAGGAAACTGAGGCTACAATTTGCACAAGCTCATCGAAATTGGACAATAGAAGATTGGAAAAACATTGCCTGGTCTGATGAGTCTCGATTTCTGCTGCAACATTCGGATGGTAGGGTCAGAATTTGGTGTCTACAACATGAAAGCATGGATCCATCCTGCCTTGTATCAACGGTTCAGGCTGGTGGTGGTGGTGTCATGGTGTGGGGAATATTTTCTTGGCACTCTTTGGGCCCCTTGGTACCAATTGAGCATCGTTGCAACGCCACAGCCTACCTGAGTATTGTTGCTGACCATGTCCATCCCTTTATGACCACAATGTACCCAACTTCTGATGGCTACTTTCAGCAGGATAATGCGCCATGTCATAAAGCTGGAATCATCTCAGACTGGTTTCTTGAACATGACAATGAGTTCACTGTACTCAAATGGCCTCCACAGTCACCAGATCTAAATCCAATAGAGCATCTTTGGGATGTGGTGGAACGGGAGATTTGCATCATGGATGTGCAGCCGACAAATCTGCAGCAACTGTGTGATGCCATCATGTCAATATGGACCAAACTCCCTGAGGAATGCTTCCAGCACCTTGTTGAATCTATGCCACTAAGAATTGAGGCAGTTCTGAAGGCAAAAGGGGGTCCAACCCGTTACTAGCATGGGGTACCTAATAAAGTGGCCGGTGAGTTTAGGCTTTTCATAGAGTTCTGAGTTTGAGCCCCACTCCGGGTCCCTGAGCAAAGACCCCTATCCCTGGGCGCCGCACAATGGCAGCCTACTGCTCCCCAAGTGGATGGGTGAAATGCAGAGAAAATGTCATTGCTCTGTACTTGTGACAGTGTAATGACGGATAGATATCCACAGGACCCCAATCCAGCACTAAAATGGTGGTATCGGTATCGGCGACTACCAACAAGTAGCTTTGATACCGTTTTGACAGCCAAAACTTTATTCAACTATTGTCACCCATTCCAGGCAGACAATAAAAAGTTCTACTGGATTCACTTTGAATTAGTCTTTTTCTTGCGTCAGAAAGGTAGGCAGCAGCTTGACAAAGCCATGATGGCAATTATTTTACATCCAAGTAGTCTGCAGTTCTTCATACATACACATACAGACATCAATTTCAAACAGATGGTATCGGCAAATACTGCACAGTCAGGATCGGGGCCAAAAAATGGCATCGGCGAAACACTTTATCTTTCTATCGATCGATAGATAGATATAGATAGAATTACAGATAAAAAGGTCACTAAATTTTGACCTTAAAAGGTGTATAAATACAACAGAATCAGTGGAGTTCAAAATAAATAAAATACTGTACAATGTTTTTACAAATGTAAGTATTTTGCATCTGAAGAAAAAATAATGAATACCGCTGTGGAAATTTATTACAGTATTTTAGTGTTTTTACAGTATATTTATAAATAGAAGGAGATTTATCTATCTATCTATCTATAGAGAGAGAGAGATGTGTGTATACCTGTCTAAATATGTTTGTGGCTGTGCTTTGCAACATGCATCTGATCAGAATATTCTATTACTCTTAACCTCACTGAGAATATTTAAATGCACTGAAACATTTATTTTCAGAAAAAAATAATAATAAATAGATAAATAAAAGTGAAATTTAGTTCAACATTCAGCGAGTTAAAGTTGATTCAAACTGATTCTGTTCCTGCTCAACACACTGAGTGGAGCTGTCGACCGCCCCAAGATGGCGCCACCAAATCACGTCAGCGCCCATAGGCGAAAGCTGTCGATGCGCGTCTACCTTATGTCTATGGTATGGTTTGGACGCTCATGCGGCATCAACTCTTCTGTCTGCAGTTAGCAGCTCATAATGCGTCTCGACAGAAAACACCTCCGACCTTTCAAGCTACAAATGCATTGAGTGATCAAACCAGGAATCCAGTTCAAACCAGACCATAACAAAACAAAAATGAAAATACACCAACCGGAATCCTCGGAGCTGGAAGCAGCATCCAGTACTTCATGACTCTGCTCCTCTGCTGCATCCAGTCGCTGTTTGACCTGATGTCTCCACATCTCTGTTAGCTTATCTCTCTACAAACTTTCCTGTAACAGTAACTAAGCAGTTACAGACGATCTCCACACAGTTTATCTTCTTTTCAGAGATCACCCACTGATGCACTTTTTTATCTTACAGCTTTATTAACACCCCGGCTACTTCTAGGTAGAAACAAACCTGTGCAAACATGAAGGACGAGGCTCCGATTAGCTCTATAGAAAACACTCTTCGAACTCAGGAGTCTGCGCATTAGGACCGACATGCCAAAGGACCCGGAAGTCCCACCCACACAGCAGCCAAGTGTCGATGCTTATTGGCACTGGATATCTGCAGGGATATATATATATATATAGGGAGCAAGTAAACAATCATTGGTGCATATCTATTAGGCTTTAATGAGACCAACAATAGACTGTGGGTGTAAATAAATAAAATTTGTAAAAAATAGAAAGAGTAATTTATGTAATTATTGGACCATGAGTCCGGAATAAAGTTTATCTATCTATCTATCTATCTATCTATCTATCTATCTATCTATCTATCTATCTATCTATCTATCTATCTATCTATCTATCTATCTATCTATCTATCTATCTATCTATCTATCTATCTATCTATCTATCTATCTATCTATCTATCTATCTAGTAATGAATAAAGCAATGAGACTTAGACAACTTGTATTTTCATTTTGTATACACAGAAATATACAAAATCAAATTTCTTTTTGTGCAGCTTACTGAACATTTCCATTTCAAGTGCAGTGGTGATCAAATGTAAACAGTGTGGGAGAAAATGGTGCAAAAAATACATTGATATGACATATATATATACATTCACATTTATGGGCTGCATCATCCAAGGACCCGGTCTAGCTGGACTCCATCCTTCTAGGTAAGTGAAGATAAAGAGAACAGAACAGTTTTGGTTGTGAATTCAAACAGGTCTAGTTTTCCTAGGCTTTCTCCGCTGTATGCTCTGTCACTTAGCAACCGTAACAGTTGACACACTAAGCAGGAAATGAATGAATACTTTTCAAAAAGTATACACTCATGAGAATACAGAGTGGAATAAGGGTGACAACCAATGGGAGCATGAACAAATAAAAGCAAATCTAATTATATAAACCTTAGTCAGTTAAATAACATGCTCCTGTCATTTTGCACATCTCTGATGTTGCTATTATTTTCACATATTCATTAACTGTAAAAATGTCCATAGTTGTTTATTGGTTATTTATTCTCCTGTTAAAACACTTTACAGTACAGTATTTTATTGTTTATCGTTTTCTCATAGTAGCTTTGTCTACTCTGTTCCTGTTTGGCTGTGACACCATCCTGTAAAGAAATATCAGCTGTGCTGCTGCCATCAACACCCTTGTTTATAAATGCTGGAGATCGGCCTGTTTTCCAGTGTGGTCCTGTGTCTCTGACTCTGACTGGCTGGATGTGCTCTGACATGAGAGTTGGGTCGGAGCTCGTCTGCCTGGCTGTGTGTTTCCTATCTCTGCTTCTGTCTCCTTGAACTCCAGTCAGCCTCAGCAGATGGCCGCTCATACTGAGCCTGGTTCTGCCGGAGGTTTCTTCCTGTTAAAAGGGAGTTTTTCCTCTCCACTGTCGCTACAAGCATGCTTGGTGTGAGGGATTGCATTTGAGTCAATGAGTCGATGCATCAACTGGTTTTCCTTATATAGAAAACTTTGAATCAATTGACTGAATGATCGGTTGAACTGTAAAGTGCCTTGAGATGATGTATTGTGAATTGGAGCTATATAAATGGTCCACATATGTGTGACCACTTTTTTCTATGATCTTTTTGCTGCTTTAAACACCAGAATTTCCCCATTGTGGGACAGTAAAGGAATGTTCTATTCTGTTCTATAAAAGTGGTAGAAAGATATAAGTAAGTCTAAACAATGTATGTATGAAAAATATATCTGCAAAATCTCTTATGTTCAACAACAAAAAATACTTAGTTAAGCAAAGTGTGCAAAATAGCAATTAAAAAATACAAATCATATCAGATTTATAGTCCCCACACTGCATATAAGAATCTGTCCTTAAATTATAACCCATTTAAATAGTAACAGATAAAAACATTTAGATAAATCAAACATTATCTGCCACATATCTGACTCAATAACCATTTAAAACATTCATTCATTTCAGACGGAACTATTCACATTAGCTACGTTTACATGCGCAAAATTTCCCCGATCCGATCCAAACCTTGGTTGATCGGAAATTCAAAATCTCCGTTTACATGGACACTAAATGAAATGATCCGATCATGACGTGTGTATACATGTACCAAGCGTTGGATCAGATTAAATCTTTTAAGCATGCGCAGAACTTCCTGCCAAACTTGGCAGTTCTGTCTGCGTCTGGTTTTTGGGAGGCCTGACAAACGATGCGCTCGGAGCGAGCGGAAAGAAAAAAGGAGAGAGGAGGAAAAAAGCGCTTGGCAGCGAAATGTACGAGAGAAAATGTAGAGAATGAGCGATTGAACCGGCGTGGGAGAGCGAGTGGGCTGTGGAGAGAGAAAAGAGGAAGAGGATAAATTCCTGCTTCCTGCAGCTTTAAATGAACTTGAGTGTATAAGTCGGCGTTCCTAGACTCCTCCCGCCATGTTGTTCACAGCGAGAGCGAGAGCGACCGGTGGTTTCCTGTTGTTGACAAGGCGGAAAAACGTCACGCTGACGTCACACACATGCGCAGTGAAGATTATTTTACTCTTAAGATCCGAATGGGTGTTTACATGGACGCCAATCAGAATGGCGATCGGCAAAAACCACCTCTCTCATTCGGAATTAAATTTAGATCCGATCGGACCGAATCGGATTAGAATCTTCAGTCTGACATGTTTACATGAAACATTTTTGATCTGATCAGGCCTTCAATCCGATTAGTTGTGTCCATGTAAACGTAGCTATTGAAGTATTATATTAAACTGAACTTCCAATATTCACAGCTATTCCGCACCAAATACCTATTTCCTCTGATCGAGGTGCAACCAGCTTGCTTGGTCTCGCAATGAAACCTAGGATAACCAAGGCTAGATGGGATACACCGGACCTATCCTTCAAATTTGCAAAAGAAGGACACATTTGTCGGCCTCATAACAAGGAGTCAAGGAATCCGACCAATCTTAACAGTTCAGTTGTCTGAACTGAACTAACCAATTTGGCGCCCTTGGGTGAGATTTTAGGTGACACCCACTTTGCATTGCTGCACAGTACTTACAGTGTCTGCTAATGTACATGTACACAAAAGAAACTAAAATGCTTTATCTTGGACAATTTTACATAAAACAATATTCATATACTTATAAAATACTTAGAAATACTTGAAGAAACAAACAAAAAAAAAAGAACTCAATATAGGAAATATAATATAGATAGCTGAAATAAAGCATTATATTTAGATACTCCCCCAAAAAAGTTTAAACAACTGACATTAAATTAAATATACATAAATATAAGCTTGCAAGTTCAGACCAAAAGGCAGACCAAAAACACCACCTGTGGTGTAATCTGTTAAAAACTGCCTTGTTTGGGCGTTTAGGTGGCGCAGCGGTTGGCCCGCATGACCCATGTACAGAGCCTTGGTCCTCCACGCGGCCAGCCCGGGTTAGAATTCGACTTGTGGTCCTTTGCTGCATGTCTCTCCCCCTCTCTCTCTATTATGGAGGGCCAAACCAGAAGCACTTCAAGTACTTCCGGTTGTTCTTAAGAGGCAAAAAATAATAAAGAGATGGAGTTGCTCTACAACGGGTTACCTGGCTTCTTTTCAAAATCGAGAAAGCATCTCTGAGACAAAGTGTAATAAGATTATGAATGTTATGCGCTGTCTTGCAGGACTTAGTTGCAATACAGATAACACTGTTCTATTCATAATATATAGAGCAATGGTCGAATATTATTTTGATTATTATTGTAATTCTTTACTATCAGGAAGTATACAAACTGTATTCAAAACCTTCAGCTGATCCAAAATACTGCAGCCAGAGTTCTGATGAAAACTAAAAAGAAAGATCAAAGCTCTCCTATCCTAGCTTCTCTTCATTGGCTTCCTGTTAAATCCAGGATAGAATTTAATTGGCCAAGCTTAATTTTATATTCGAGATATGATTGCTTCTTATGTTCCTAACAGAAAACTTTGCTCTCAATCTGCAAGTTTACTAGTGGTTACTAGAATTTCTAAAAGTAGAATGGGAGGCAGATATTTTCATCACAAGGCTCCCCTTCTGTCGAACCAACTACCAGTTTTAGTCTGTGAGGCATACACAATATCCTTAAAAGTTTAAGGCAAGGCTTCAAACTTTCCTTTTTGATAAAGCTTACAGTTAGGGTGGCTCTGGTTATCCAGTCTACAGTTATGCTGCTATAGGCTTAGACTGCTGGAGAACCTAGGGACCCCTTTTTCATCATTCCGCTTCATTCTATCTCTATTCTCCTACTCTGCAGAATATGTTAGTTTAATCTCTAACATTATGCTGTTTATGCTTCATCTTGTCCATTTCTGTTTGGCTGTGTTGAGATATTAAGTTCATTGCCCATCCAGGTAGGATGTCATATTAATGTTTTTTATTTTTTTATTTATTTCTTTATTTGACAGGGACAGTACAATTAAACATTGCAACCAAACAGGTGGCCGATGTCCAAGTACACAAGGCTTGTAGCCATGGGCTAATTTGCAGCCTTCGTCCCTGGTTAGGCTTTTAAAAGGTGTTAGCATTAAGGGGGAGGGAGGTTAGTAATGACAAACAAATGCATAAAAACACACAAAAAAAAGAACAAAACAAGAGAAGTTAAACAAAAATGTACAGTTTTGTTAATTTATATTCTATTCAATTCCCAGTCAGCTGGGAATTTATATTTCTGTTACTTTAAGATGTCTATTGCCCTCCCCGGTAGGGGTGGGAAATATCTTATTTAATCAGATATTATTTCAATTCAATTCAGTTTATTTATATAGCACCAATTCACAACACATGGCATCTCAAGGCACTTTACAGTTCACCAGATCATACAGTCAAATTGATTCAAAGTTTTCTATCTAAGGAAACCAGTTGATTGCATTCACTCATTGACTCAAATTGCATCCCTCACACTAAGCATGCTTGTAGCGACAGTGGAGAGAAAAAACTCCCTTTTAACAGGAAGAAACCTCCAGCAGAACCAGGCTGTGTGAGTGGCCATCCACCGAGGCCGACTGGGGTTCAAGGAGACAGAAGCAGAGATACAAAAAGCAGCTGTAAAAGGCGGCTCCGTCCAGGAAACACACAGCTGGCAGACGAGCTCCAAGGCAGCTCCCATGCCAGAGGACGAAGAGAGCACATCCACTCAGTCACGGTCAGAGAAAAAGGACTACACTGGAAAACAGGCCAATCTCCAGCATCTATAAACAAGGGTGTTGATGGCAGCAGCACAGCTGATATTTCTCTCTAGGATGGCGTCACAGCCAAACAGGAAAAGACGAGGCGAAGCTACTATGAGAAAAAGCAGAGAGAGCAGAACGTTAGAGATTGAACTAACAGATTCTGCAGAATAGGAGAATAGAGAGAGAATGAAGCAGAATGATGAAATGGGGGTCCCTATGTCCTCCAGCAGTCTAAGCCTATAGCAGCATAACTATAGAGATAGCTCAAGATAACCTGAGCCACTCTAACTAGAAGCTTTATCAAAAAGGAAAGTTTTAAGCCTGGCCTTAAAAGTAGACAGGGTGTCTGCCTCACGGACTAAAACTGGTAGTTTGTTCCACAGGAGAGGAGCCTGATAACTAAAAGATCTGCCTCCCATTCTACTTTTAGAAATTCTAGGAACCACTAGTAAACCTGCAGATTGAGAGAGAAGTGCTCTGTTAGGAACATAAGGAACAATCAGATCTCTGATATAAGATGGAGCTTGACCATTTAAGGCTTTATATGTGAGAAGGAGGATTTTAAATTCTATTCTGGATTTAACAGGAAGCCAATGAAGAGAAGCCAGGATAGGAGAGATATGATCTCTCTTTTTCATTTTCATCAGAACTCTGGCTGCAGCATTTTGGATCAGCTGAAGGTTTTTAACTAGTTTGTGGACTTCCTGATAGTAAAGAATTACAATAGTCCAGCCTTGAAGTAACAAATGCATGGACTAGTTTCTCAGCATCACCCCTGGACAGGATATTTCTAATTTTTGCAATATTCCTCAGACGAAGGAAGGAAATTCTAGAAACCTCTTTGATATGGGATTTAAATGACAGGTCCTGATCAAAAACAACACCAATTTTTTTTACTTTATTATCTGCAATCAGTTTAATCCCATCCAAATGAAGTGACTGGCTAATCAGTTTCTTTTTCAGAGACTGTGGTCCAAAAACTATAACTTCTGTTTTGTCTGCATTCAGAAGGAGAAAGTTAAGAGACATCCAGGTTTTTATGTCTTTAAGACATGCCTGTAATCTATGTAATGGGTTAGCTTCATCTGGATTTATAGACAGATATAGCTGGGTATCATCAGCATAACAGTGAAAATTAATCCCATGCTGTCTAATAACTGTACAGATTGGGAGCATATATATAGTAAAGAGAATTGGTCCTAACACTGATCCCTGTGGTACTCCACAGGTAACCTTTGAGCATGTGGAAGATCTGTCCTTAACATGAACAAACTGAAATCGATCAGATAGATAAGATTTAAACCAGTCTAGTTCTGTACCTTTAGTTCCAACAATTTATTCAAGTCTTTCTAAAAGAATATTATGGTCAACTGAATCAAATGCAGCACTAAGATCCAACAGGACGAGCACAGATACAAGTCCATTATCTGAGGCCATGAGAATATCATTAGTGACTTTCACCAGAGCTGTTTCAGTGCTATGATGAGCTCTAAAGCCAGACTGAAACTCTTCAAAAAGTTCATTATGGTGGAAGTGATTACAAAGTTGTTTGGCAACTACTTTCTCAAGAATTTTAGATAAGAAAGGAACATTAGGTATAGGTCTATAATTGACCAAGTCATCTGGGTCAAGAGAAGGTTTCTTAAGCAGAGGTTTAATTGCAACCTTAAAAGCCTTAGGTACATATCCCTGTAACAGAGATAGATTAATGACATTTGAAATGGAGGAGGAGATCAAAGGGAATACCTCCTTAAATAACCTGGTTGGAACTGGATCTAACATAGAAGTTGAAGGTTTAAATGAAGACAATAATTTTGCTAACTCAGAAAGTTCAACTAGATCAAAGCAGTCTAAACCCGGTTCAGATTCCATGACTACCTCAGATACAATCGCGGATAGAGGAGTGCTAATGATCTTATTTTTAATAAGATCAATCTTATTTATAAAGAATCCCATAAAATCATTACTTCTAAGAGTAGGTGGAATGGACGGTTCAACAGAGCTATGGCTCTGAGTGAGTTTGGCAACTGTATTAAAAAGAAATCTAGGATTATTCTTATTTTCCTCTATTAAGGAGGAGAAATATGCTGCTCTTGCTTTACAAAGGGTCCTCTTATACAGCAGTAAACTATTTTTCCAGACTAGGAAGGATTCCCGCAGGCCTGTGGAGCGGCAGTACGCAGAGAACTAGCAACCCCATCAACAAAATCATTAACCTATGAAGGGTTGATGATTGAAGGGGCTTTTCACTCTGGACAGAGAAGATACGAGGATGAGAAGAGATTCCCAGTATGGCCAGCCGTTTTAAAATACAGTCAGTTTCCTCTGACCTATTATGGCAAGCCATTTTAACATACATTCGCAGCTCAGTGAAATTTAACTGGCAGCTATCCACTATATATTTTTGAGTAAAAGTTAGGAGACTGATTGGTTAAAAAAAATCAGAGATGCCACTAAAAAAATCTGTTAGTTACACATACAGACCTTTTTTCAGCTAAAAATGGCAGCAGATTGTACATTTATATGAGTTAAAAATGCTGGGCTTCTCAGAGGACCATTACTCAGAGTTACAGATTAAAATTGACATATATCTGTTGTTTTCTTATTGAACAGAGAATCAGACTGCAGAGCTTCTAGAGATCCTGAAAATGAGTTTCTCAGGCATCATTATATTGGTAGACAGGTTCATAAATCTGTTTTTAAGCAGAGCAGAGACACAATTAGGGAGAGCTGCAGATTTAAAGTTGAAATAGATTTACTGGGATATGCAACATGCAATATAAATATCTCCAAGTTTACAAGAAAAAATATGCTATGATATAGTAAAATTCAACATATAATTTTGTCTTTTGTAGTTCAGCAAGACTCAGAAATAGCTGTGCCAGCAACAAAGAGACAGCCAGACTCACAGGACACAGAATTAAAATTAAAATATAAGAAACCTACAAGAATTAAAGCACAAATAATACAAATCAGTGTATAAATGATTTTTGAAATATAAGGTTCAATATATAGACTTTGGCTGTCAATGACATATGGGACATATTGTTCAATTTAATTTTGCTGCTTGTGAAGGAGGATAATCACTGATGCAGCTTAAAGGGAAGCCATGCATGGATGGATTGATGGAAGTGAAGTTGTGTCCATTCTAGGGATGCATGATATATTTATGTTGGCATCGGTATCGGCTGTTATTTGTCCTTTAAACATTAATGTTTTTGAGCCCTTTATAAAATAATGCACTAAAGGCAGGCATCTGTCTATAACTATAAATACCACAAATGTATTGTGGTACTCTTGTGTTCTCAACAATAGTAAAGCATTCAATGAATATACTGTATGTTTGAGCTCATTTTTGGGAAAATACAAACCCTATTGAAAGCGTTCGGGTTGAGTAGCTGTAGGTTCATCACCAACTTTTATCGCAAAGCTACACCCTTGGAATGAGCGCAGTGTCCTTGATCTAAGAACATAGTAAACAATGGATGTCTCCTCATTTACCAACTTGTATGATGTAATGATGTGATGATGTGGCACACTGGAGTTGTATAAAAAGCTTCTTTAAGTGAGCCTGGTTGCTAAGTGCTGCCATCTGTAACCCTAAGCAAGTTCTCTGGTCTTTTTTTTTTTTTTTTAAGCAGGGTTTATTTTATTTTGAGTGTAAACATGTGTAATACAGATTCTGGAATAGGTACTGTAATTATCATCACCCACCCCTTGTAGTCCTGCCCTGTCCGGCGTCAGTCGAGATGCATTTAAAAACAGAGTAGAGTCCATCCATCCATCCATTATCTGACACGCTTGTCCCAATCGGGGTCGCGAGGGGTGCTAGTGCCTATCTCCAGCTGTCAAAGGGCGAGAGGCAGGGTACACCCTGGACAGGTCGCCAGTCCATCACAGGGCAAAAAAAAAAAGAAGAAAAAAAATTATAAAAAAAAGGGTTAAGGGTTAAAGTTTAATGTATATCAACTAATCAATTGTGCATCTAATTTCTCCACAAAGTTTATAAATTGTTCCCAAGTTGTATAAAATTTGAATATAGATCCTCTCATAGTATATCTGATCTTTTCTAGTTTTAATGACTGCATAAACTGTAATCCAATGAGCATAAGTAGGAGGGAAGGCCTTCTTCCATTTGAACAGTATTAACCTCCTTGCTAGTAAGGTAGTTTAAGCCACCACATTTGTCCGAGTGATATGTAGCACCAGCTGGAAAAACGCCAAAGATTGCAGTCAGGGGAGAAGGTTCTAGTGGGTATTGAATGATAGTGGCTAGAGCATCAAATATAGATTTCCAGAAGTCTGTGAGTTTCGGGCAAGCCCAGAACATATGGTAAAGGCTGGCAGCTTCCTGTTTACATCTATCACAGGCTGAGTCTAGTTCAGAATAAATCTTAGCTAATTTCTCTTTAGAGTCATGAAGACGATGAACCACTTTAAATTAAATAACATTGTGTCTCACGCATATTGAAGAGGAGTGAATCCTTTTTACCACCAGCCCCCAAGTTTCTTCTGACATAGACACCTGCATGACATTCTCCCACCGAGTTTTGAGAGATTCAAGGGGACCCGGGCTAAGGGTAATAATTGTATTATAGAGTTTAGTAATGTAGCCCTTCATCATAGGATTAAAATCAAGGATGTTATCTAATACATTTTTGGACAGAAGAGCTGAAAATTGAATGAATTTAGAGCAAATGAAATCTCAAACCTATAAATACCAATAATGAAATCCTCAAATCATCAAAGAGGTGTCCTGTGGAGTAAGCATGGCTGAGAGGGGTTGAAGAGCAGAGAAGAAAGGCCTCAGAGTCGTTTTTTGAGCAAAGCTGTATCCTATTCTCCAGTGAACATGTTAAGATGAACTATGGACATTGGTCCTCAAAGTCCAAAATTATTAACATGGTCGCTACAAGCAGGGGCGGAATTAGAAAGTTTGGGGCTCTAGGCAAAGACAGGCCCTCTGAATTGAGAAGACAACACATAAAACAGACCCATTCTACAGATACAGACATTTTAATAGAATAGGCATACATTATTTGTTCTAGGTTTTGTCCCCCTCTTTTTGTCCCTTTTCTTGTTTTCCTCCAAATGTTTTGTACTCCGCTGACTTTTCATGCTGTCTCAACTGGAATGAAATATTTATTCCAAGCACTAAGCTAACTTAGCTGATCTATCTTTACTGTGTTTCCAGAAAGGCGACGGCAAAAGTAAATAAAAGTCCTTTTCACTATAGACAAGCTATGGAGGAAGGGTTACCAATCTACTTGCTCTGGAGAGCAGAGTTCTGTACTTATATACCTTGTCGCCAAAGTCTCCATATAATGAAGAGGTCTTCATTACTGTGACTATTGTTGTTGGAAAATTTAGATTTCTCTTCTATTTTTTATTAATTTATCCCATTTACTCACTATTTACTCACCGCTTTACGGTGAGTAAATACGGTCCAAGGTGCCTGGAGACCCTGATGGAGGACCACCTCAGCCATCCTTCCATCCTTCAGCACGAGGAGCTGTGGCTCAAAGTCACCAGAAGAAAGTGATCAGAGCTCATCGGAGCTCATCAGGAAGGAACCAGGAAAACCCTCTACAAAACAAATCAGAATAAAGGGGCAGAATAATCAAGTCAGAGGGGACCAGCAGTTCTGCAGACAACGTTCAAAATGTCGCCTGTATAAGGGACCAACATCAACAGAAAGATGAAGACATCCACCTGAAGTTGTCTGACTTCAGCTTTGGCTTTTTGATTATTTAATTATACAACATGAATGAGAAGGGAAATGTGTTGTAATGTGTTGTATTTTAATGAAAGTATTGACAGAGATTTGTGGATTAGAGAATGAACTCTGATGATCGGGTCATCTCAGCTACCATTGGGGAAGAGGAGCGCTGATATTAAATTCTCCAACTTTTCAATGTGTGCTTTGACTGACCCTGATTCTGAAGAGCTGAACTGAATCTGTGTGAAACATCTTTGTGTTATGATTTTAACATTTTGCATAGAGATTGATCCTTTTTTTTGTTTGTTTTAATGAAGCTCAGGTTAATAATTTGACTTACACTTTGTAGAGATGAAGGAGTCTATTGTTTTGACTGATTTTAACTTTCCTCTTTCCAGGGAGACAAAATGGGTAACTGATAATGATGAGAACTAAAGATTTCAATTTTCAGCAAATAGATATTTTACCAAGAAAAGTATCATCATGGGGAAAAACAGTAAGTATTTTTGCCAAGGTGTGATTCCAGGGCTCTATTTATTGGCAACATATTTAAGCTATCATAATCTTTTCAATGATTTTTTCCATCTATTATAATCATTTAACATTGTCCACTGACTTAATGCAGTTGTGCATTTTTTATATATTTTTATTATTTTTAATTTTAGTTTCTTTTTTTTACTATCTTTACATGTATTCACAATTTTTGTTTTTTAGTTTCTTGCTTTCTTAACATATACTCACAATTTTAGTTTTTGTAGTTTTTAGTTTTTTTATATTAATAAATTTTCCTTTTTTTTAAATATACTGATTACACAAGGATAATATCCCTTTATAATCGAAAGGGTGGGTGTGTCGGAAAATTTTTATTTCTCTTCTATTATATATTAATTTATCCCATTTACTCACTATAAAAGTTTTCACTCGGTCTGTTTCACCTTGAAGGCCACACCATTCTCTGCAGGATGGTGTTTGTAGACCAGACATAGGCTCTGTTCGAAAACCTGGGCTGAATCCTCCAAGGACGCAGTCTACCGAGACTGGATCCTTCGAAGTCCTTGAAAATAAGGAGACCGGAAGTGTTTTGGCCATGCATTCGAACAGGTCTACCCTTAGCCGCGTTTTACCGCCTTATGCTCTGTTGCTTAGCAACCGTGAAAGTTGACACACAAAGCAGGAAACGAATAAATACCGAAGTTTTCAAAACTGTTTGTTTATTTATTTATTTTTTATTATAAAGTGAACAAAGACTACACTCACAAGAATCCAGAGTGGAATAAAGGTTCCAACCACCGGGAGCAGGAACAAATAAAATCAAATGTAATTATAGAAACCCTAGTCAGTTAAATAACATGCTGCTGTCATTTTGCACATCTCTGATGTTGCTGCTATTTTCAAATATCCATTACTGTAAAAATGTCCATAGCTGTATATTGGTTATTAATACTCCAGGTGCACAGTTTTAGATTGTTAAAACACTTTACAGGATTGTATTGTTTATATTTTAACTCTTCCCTATTATGTTAGTCTTATACATTTTTCTAAGGTCCACATTTGTGTGACCATTTTCAATAATCTTTCTGCTGCTGTAAATTTGCCCATTGTGGGACAATAAAGGGATTTTCTATTGTATTTTATAAAAGGGGTAGAAATATATAAGTAAATCTAAACAATGTTTGTATAAAAATATATCTGCAACATCTCTAATATTCAACAACAAAAAATATTTAATTAAGCAAGTGCAAAACAGCAATAAAAAATTCAAATCCTATCAGATTTATAGTCCCCACACTGCAGATATATTAGAATCTGTCCTTAAATTACAGCCAAACCCATTTACACAGTAACAGATAAAAACCTTTAGATAAACCAAACATAACCTCCACATATCTGATTCAATAACCATTAAAACAACTATCTTCATTCATTTCAGACGGAACTATTCACAAGCTGGATTATATTAAACTGAACTTCCAATTTTCACCACTGTTCGGCGCCAAGTAACCTTTCCTCTGATCACGGAGCAAATCCCGGCTTGTTTGGTCTCGCAATGAATCCTGGGTAAACCAAGCATACCGAGGATACATCGGACCCGTCCTTCAAATCGGGCAAAAAGAAGGACGCATTTTAAGGTTGCATAACGAGGACTTTTGGAATCCGACCAGACCTCGGCGCCGCGCTATGACATAATCGTCCTTCGAATCTGGCCTTCTAAGGATGCGTCCTAGGTTTTCGAACAGAACAATAGTGTAATGATCTGGCCTGTTTGCTCCTCCTTAATTGGATATTTCTTTCACCTGTCGTTTTCCCTCCCTGCCTCAATTATAATTTATTCCTCTCACCTGTTTTTTCTGGGTTATATTCAGTTCAGCCCGAGCATTCAGTGCCAGATCATTATTTGTTTTCTGTGAGTCTGTCTGTTCAGTTTTATTTCATGGTTCATGTCCTGGATCCTGGCGGCCAGTGGAAAGAGGTTTTTGTGTTTGTCTCGTCTCCTGATCGTCCACTGTTCCTCTCCCGCGGAGTCCTCTGGGTGTTTGGCTCTATATGTGGGGAGATTCAGTTTTTATCTCAGTAAGCCTGGCTCCTGAGAGGAGACCAGTTTAAAGTCCTGCATCAAGTTCTGGTTCCACGTCCTGTCTCGGCTACCCTCTTCCACTGAGCCTGCTCATCAACATCTGATCCTGTCTGCTCCTGGTCATGCTTTCGGACCCTGTCAGACTCTGAACCCTCCTGGGAGCTTGTGGATGCCTAGAAGTCTGGATCCTGCCACCTGTTCTGTTCCTGCCTGATCTGGATCCTGTTCCTGTCTGTTCCTGCCTGATCTGGATCCTGTTCCTGTCTGTTCCTGTCTGTTCTGGATCCCTGACCAGAATCGGCTTCCAGCATGTCCTCTGGGACTGCAGCACTTGGGGACATTCTTGGACTGGACTGTTAAACCAGGTTAGTAGCCAACTCAGATAATCATCTTCGGTCAGATGATTGGGGTAACTTTCCTGTGTTTCTCCTGCAGAGTGTCTGTGATTGGGCGGTGCCCTGCTCCCCATCCTGCAGTGTCGGCGAGCCACAGCTCCACTTTAGTTTTTGTTTTATTTTATAAACTTTTTGAACTTTCCTACTGACTGTCTCTCCTTGAATACTGGGTCCATCTGTCCGCTTTCATGATGCATAGCTTCTTCCCATAATAAACCGGATTTTATCCGAACATTTTACTGTTTAACCAAAGTGTCTGTAATCTGACTACTTTTCCATTGTTGTAAGTAAGGGGGGGACGAACGCTGCTCTAGCAGAACAGGGCAGAATGCTGTGCCATTAGGGCTGTATGATGAACTGCTCTCTCTTTGCAAAGATATGAATAAATGTGCCGATTGAGTGAAATCCATCGATCTCCTTTTATTTAACTATTATGAATAGTTGAATACTTTTTCCCACGACACTATTTTTATGAAAATAGTTTTTATGTAAATAGCTTGTTGCACTTTAAAGCTACAGTGTGTAATAATTACAGGGATATACAGTCAGAAATGTAATATATTATACATAACTATGTTATTTATCATCATCTACGAGCTCTGCCTCTTAACCTTAATATTTGCGTTGCCTGAGAATTTCTTATTTATAATTACATAGGAGCGGGTCTCGCAGCCATGGAGGCAGACATCTTTGCGCTACGGCAGCGCAGAGCCAACAAACTAGCGATTGCGAGATCGCCCATTACGCTCGAAAGTAACTACGGCAAGTTGAGAGAGATGAACTGAGACGGTACTGAACAATAGATGGCAGTAATAAAATTATCTATGTAAATAAACCTCATCACTTGAGAAGGTAGGTGATGCGGACGTCGTGGAAGACATTTTGTCCCGTAACGCTCGCCGTACTGTTGGGGGGAGAAGCGGTGGGGGGAGATGTTCATGTTGCTGTGGTCTGCAGTCTGAACGTTAGATGTCGCTAAAAATTACACACTGTAGCTTTAAAGGGGCCTTTGCACTTTATTAAAAACTAGCTTGGTTAGCACTAGGACACTTTATTTAGCACTGCAGTTTAAGAATAGATTTGTACTTAAAGAACAATTTGCACACAAGGTTTTTAAAATGTTTATTGAATATTTATAGTGTGTTTTAATAGCTAGCATGTAGCCTTTTGCTCCAGGCTCTCCACAGCTGCTCTCCATTAACAAGTGGGGTGGTTGTCTGTGGAAAAGAGAATTGATGTTTAGAGTAAGCAAGGGTTACTGTTTAGAAACTTCAGCAAAAGTTAGTGTAAAGTCTGTTAGAAGTGAGTGCAAAAAAAGTGTTGTGGTGCTAGGACTTACCTACCTTTTCTATGTTCTCCCCCCGGGGGTCCAGACACTGGGAGAGACCATGGAATTTTTTTCATACAATGTCCAGGTTGGCGGGAGTGGTGGTAACCTGGCCGCCTCCTGGCTCTGTTTGGTTTTAGTGGTGAGGGGTTGCCTTTATCAGCCTCTAAACGACAGGCAATGGCAAGCTGTTCACTGTTCTGACCAAGGCGCACAGTTCTGACCAGGTGGAAGGGTGTGGCTCTTCCAACTCACAAGCAGTGGTTATGTGACCTCATGTCGTGTCTGAAACTGGAAAAAATTAGGTGTTCTATTTGACATTCAACTGGTAAATTGAAGAAATATGGGGGCCCTTTCTTGACTCATTCCAAAACTTACAATAATGCTCCGGATTAAAAAGGTTTATTAGATTTAATAAAATGTGTTCTGTTTCAGTCAGGGATAGGAAAGTAGTGCGTTGACCTCTTGGTAGTGACCTGGGTGGGCTAAATGGGATTTCCTTGTAGGGATTGTTTTTTCTGTATATTTTATGTCTATCTTTGCTGGATAAATGTTTTTTTGTATTTACAAACTGTATGTATAAAAGGAAAACTCAATAAAAAGACAGTTATTAAAGTAGAAAAAATATAACCGCGGATGTCTGGGGGACAGTAATTCGCCTACATGTTATGAATGCTGGGATGCCAAAAATGCCATAAATGATAAATTGTGAACAGTTTAGTTTGTGCCTTCAACTCGTTGCCCATAGGAAGACGTTACTTGGATATAACCTAACAGAATACCTTCAGAACATCTCCAAATGACACAAAACTCATATGGGTCAGAACATGAAGTGATAACGTAAAATCAAGGGCCCAATGTAAAAAAAAAAAGAAAAAAAAAACGGCTTTCTCCTTTAACAGAACCAAGACCATAACAGTACCCCCGACTTGATGGCGGATTCTAGACTCCATAAAATGTCCGAAAACAAAAACAAGCCACCCAGGATAGGCGGAGGGGGAACCAGGAAGGAGGGCACAAAACAAGGAGGGGGGATTCTCATTGGTTCTAGTTGGGTGACTGGCATGCTAGGGGGTTCTGGTTCGGGGACTGGCTCGCTACTGGGCTCTGGCACTAGGTGGACTGGCCCGCAAATGGGCTCCGGCACTAGGGGGACTGGCCCACAAAAGGGCTCAGGATCGGGCCCGCTAAAGGGCTAAGGCTCGGGATCTGACCTGCTAAAGGGCTCTGGCTCGGGATCTGACCTGCTAAAGGGCTTTGGCTCGGGATCTGGCCCGCTAAAAGGCTTTGGCTCGGGATCTGGCCCACTAAAAGGCTCCGGATCTGGCTTGGGATCTGACCCGCTAAAAGGCTCTGGCTGAGGATCTGGTCCGCTAAAGGGCTCTGGCTGAGGATCTGGTGCGCTAAAGGGCTCTGGCTGAGGATCTGGTCCGCTAAAGGGCTCTGGCTTGGGATCTACTGGCTGGCGGGGAGCTGATGGAGATGGCAGGAAAGGGAAAAGGTCTTCCCTTTCCCCATAAAAGAAGTTCTATAACTGGGACTCCTCGAGATGTGGAGCTCTGACTGCCGGAAGGTGTGATATTAGGACCTGGTTTGAGTTTTCTTATGTTTGAGACTAGCTGTTGGTCAAGGAGGTGGAATCCAGTAGTGGATGGAACTGATGAAGGAGAGGCAGAACAGGCAGCAGCTGCCAGTGAAGTAAATAGTTGAGGTCGAGGTGGAGGAGGCTTACCAAAAAGCTGAGCAACGGCAGCCTGATAATTTCCCTCCAGCTCTTCCAAAATTTTCAATAAATCTAAGGCAGACAGGAATGGAGATTGTGGGGTTAAAATTTTTTTTTTGCTCTGTTGCGGCGGCTATCCTTCTCCAAAGTGGACTGAGAGTGACGATGTTGTCCAGAGTGATCCGAGTGTTTTTTTTTTAAACTCTGCTGGGTACTTATTAAAAATATAAAGGACAATCTATTCCCAAGTGGATCATCTAAATAAGTGGTCCTCCTAACTGTCAATCATTCTGGTGATATGTTTATGTAAGGCCGTCCTACGTACTTATCTCGTTAGCTATCTTTTTCTGCACATGCACACTTTCAGGTGAATATCTGCGGTGAGCTACGGTTTTAGACAGCCATTGAATCTCACTTTTCTCACCGCGGTTCTTTGAAAATGGCCGAAGTTTATAAGAGAAAAAGTGTCTACGAAGTGTATAAGAAGAAAAGAAAGAGAGAGAGCTCTCCTGGCAAAGCATTATGGGACTTACTGCCACAGCAAAATTCTTCTTAGGCTGTTGCTACCTGACAGCAGAGACTAATAACAAAGATGGCACAGACCCCACGCAGTGGAGAAGTTATGTGACCAACGGAGAGAACAAAGCAGAGATTATCTGTCCGAACAGTCAGTTACCTGAGTTCAGTATATAGTCCCTGCTCTATATAGTGATTGAGGGATTTAGGGGTTAGGGGTGACATTCGGGCACAGTAAGCTTGTATGAGCTATGGGAACAGAGAATGCACAAGCCCATTTCTCCTCGTGCACGCTCTGTTCCCATAGCACGCGTTTAATAGGCGTTCCCTCTCAGGTACAGGGTTGTTCATGTGGTTTATTTTTTTTAAATTGGAGAGGGAGGGTCTTTTCAAAAATTCGCAAAAATCCTCCACTATACCTTTAAAGTGGAACAGTATTTCATTGGTTAGTCTATACCTAAAAATGTTTTTGATTCTTAGAAAAGAAAGTCAAACTATTATTTTCTTATTGTTTTTTATTTATTTATTTATTTTTTAATTCTATATGTGTAAGAGATTCCAAACGTATTTAAATAAAGAGGTCAAGTTTTGCCACCTGCCACGACATTTAAGAGGTATATTTACAGTCAATTTCTAAATTCACAAAGCACAAACTAGGCTAGAAAAATGCTTGTGTGATAAAAGATTACAATTTATTTAGGGAGTTTCCCAAATCTGAACCTAGAATCTGAAAACAATTTGCATTGTAGGTGTGAATTTGAACTTATAGAGAGAGTTACAGTCTAAGGTTTGTATTTGTAGAATGTAAAGAAAATACAAAAAGTACTTTTTTTTTTAAACTGTTCAAATTTTAACTACCATTAAACAAATTCTGTTCTACAAGTTGCACATCAAAAACGTCTTACATTATCAGTTTTTTTATGTGCAGGTGTAAAGAAAAAAGTGTGAATTGTTTTATTCTACAAATACAAAACTCTCTCTACAGCTTCAAATTCACACATACAATCCACAAATTGTTTTCAAACAAAATAAACTTCATACAGTAGTGACATTGAAACTATTTAATTTAAAAGTCAACACATTCAATTAATTAATCTAATTAGACTACAAAAACAAATTCGTCACAAAGCGAGTGACAAAAAAGATTTATTTTGAATGTTAAGATATGTAAAGAAAAACATCTGCATTCTTTAATGTGCGCATGCGCAGCCAGCGGTTCGCGATTGCGCCAACTGGAAGAGGATGTTGTTAGCAGGCAGTGTAGATGCACAGCCTTTTCACAACAATAACATCAACTAATATTTGCATCTTTACATCCCCGGACTGTGGATTACACTTTGTCAACCTCTTCGGATCCGGATATTGGATAACAAACCTTACATTTACACATATTTGAAGTTCTGTTTTCTTTAGACAATGGAACAGGATGGGTTTGCAGGTCTACTGGACTGTTTTTTCGCTAAAGCAGAAAAAAGAGTCTTTCCTTGCCAGCTAGGCCGCAGAAGATTTTTGTCACGATGAACAAGAGTCGACTGGTGGTAGAATATTGGATTACTTGTCTATACGTCTATAGTTTGCAGCTGCTTTGGAACATAAGCGTTTATAGCGATATTATCGTTCTTTTCTGCCGTTTTAGTTTGAGCCGACAACTGAAGCTAACGAGCCCGTTAGCTTCTCAACCTTGAGTGGCTGTCTAGTCCCAGTAGGTAGCTGGCTAGCTAGCGCTCTCTTAGCAACCTAAGCAATTGGGGTTAAACTTTTCGTTGGGCTCTACGTTCACCAGAGGGTTCCCCCAAGGATTTTGGCTCCACCATTTGTTTTTATTTTTTTCGAGGTTGCTTCTGGATGAATGTGGAACAAAATGGAGACGCCGACGATTGTGTACGATTTGGATACCTCTGGAGGCTTGATGGAGGTAAGGTTGTTAAGCTAGAAGGCCTCAGTAGAACTACAGCGATGCTTATATTCTGTTTTCTTCTGCTACCGATTTCTGGTTATTATAAATAAGATTGTGGTTCGACAAGTTTTTTGTCGAGCATGTCGATCTCCCAGTAAGGTCTGTATATGGGAATCGGTATAGAGGCCACAAATTGACTCTGCTTGTCGCGCACCATTCACTGTTTCTTATGGTACTCGGTACTATTATTTCCGACTGTTTTGTATTTGCATGTGCATTTATTGTGTTTTTTTGGGGGGTGGGGATCTATTTGACAGCAAATCCAAACTCTGTTGGCACCTCCGAAGTCAGAAGATGTTGAGAAAAAGAGTCGGAAGCTTGTAAGAGACGTTCGGAGAAGCGGTAGGGCCACAAACCACGACACCTGCGATAGCTGCCGTGAGGGGGGAGATCTGCTGTGCTGCGACCACTGTCCAGCTGCTTTTCATTTACAGTGCTGGTGAGTAACACAGACACTTCACATGAAAGCGTGTTAAATTGGTTCGCGGTAAACAAAACAAAAAAACCTTTGCGACCATACCACCTCCTGTACGGCTATAGCATTGACATTATTTACACATTATCTTATTCATTGGCAAATGCTGATGTTTAAGCTTCATTATTACATCCTGTTGGGGAATCTCGAAGCTTAAATTAGGCATGCATTCTATCTAATGTAGTATAAATGATTTGATTAAAAGGCTTGTAAGAATGTTGTAGGTGCTTCTTTCGTCCGGTAGGGGGCAGCATTAGCTCACTAGCTGCTGCCTCCGCGGCTGCTACAGTCTGTATAGGCTGTGTTGCTAAAAATGGTGTTCACTGTGCTCATGTTTACAATATGGCGTACTCCAGCTTTTTGTCCCCGGTCAAGCGCCATCTTAGTAACTAGCGGCACTGTTCGACACCGACGGATGAAAAGTCAGTAAATGAGCTAAAAGAAGCATTTTCAGACTTTAGGATAGTCCTGTTAGTCCGATGATACTTGTGTTTTTCCATCCTGAGTTCCGCTCAGTTTCTTTCACCAACATCTTTTCGTATCAACAGTAACCTGCCTCCTTGTCATTTAATCTTTGTATTTGATGTATTGATCTGCTGTGTGTTAAATGGATGGATTTGACTGAATATTAGGCTGTAGAGCATTAAGGTATGTGTAGTTTGAGTGGAAGCAGGCTCCAATGAGCAGCGGTGTTTTTATGTAGTACAGTTATGCGGCCATGAGATGGAGTCAAAGGAACTGCTTTTATTGAGTTACATAAACCCTTAAAACTGTTTGAAAGTATTTTCTTTATATTATAGAAATATAAACACATAATTCATAATTCCCACAATAGCATTTGCATTGAGGTAACAATTCCACTCCTCTAGGAACTTTGTGTCAAAAACATTAACTATTTGGTGAAGCAGACTTTCAAAATAAAAAAATCAGACAAATTGAGATATGTGTCAAATAATTTTTATTTCTTTTTATATTTTTATTTTTCACTGTTAAATTCTTACTGTTGTGTTTATAGGTAGACAGTTTTAAGATCTGTCCAGGAACAACAGATGAAAAATAACCTTTGGCTAATTCTGGTGCATTTCCATAAATGGTTATTAATGTACACTGTCCCTGTTGAATACATAAGTAAATCTTTAAATTGCATTAAATCTTAGTACAAAAACAAGTTCTTTTGTGTGCAGGCATCATAAATCAGTCTACCAACTCACCATCTTTTTGTTTTTTTCTTCTTTACCGTAGCAACCCACCACTTAGTGAAGAAATGCTTCCTCCTGGGGAATGGATGTGTCATCGCTGTAATGTGAGAAAAAAGGTAAGGTGTGGAGTTATAAGGTTGTTTTTTTTGACCCCAAACAGACATGTACTCCTCTCTTCTTTTCATATCCTCTGAATGTATGCACAAACCTTGCAGATATGGAACAGATTGGACATATCTTCCCTCATACAGGGTTTCATTAGAAAATGTTATTTTTTAAATTAAGGCTTTAATTGGCATTAAAATTCATTAAGTGTGATTATTGTGGCATTTACAATTCTTTAACTATTAAAAGAATATGGTTATAAAAACAATTTTGTCAGATAGCCGTATGTTCGGTGAAGAAGCTCAAGACAGAGAAGACGCTAGAGAATGGGAAAATGCAAATTTCAGCACAAGTGGCTAAAAAACAAGGAGTTTGGGAAATAGTTGCAGCCTGTCGACAGTAAAAATGAAGAATTTGGCAGTCTTACCTATTTATATATATATATATAAATAAAATAACATTTGTTTGTTCTTTATTCTGTACTGAATATGAATAGTTTCTTCCACTTTGTCTAAAACCCTATCTGTAAGATGCTCATTATAACATTGGTTGATAGCATCTGAAACGGTTCTCTTCCTTTTGTTGTTTTTGTTGCCACCAGAAGAGGGAGCAGAAGCCTGAGCAAACAAATGGCTTCCCAGAACGATCTTCAACTAAGCGTTCCACTTCTCCGATGGGAGAACTTGAGCTGAACACCGGCCCGTTGAGACTTGACGGCCTGCCTCCAGGGGCAGGGGCTGCCGGTCCTGGTTTACGAGTGGCTCAAGTTCGTCTCCTGGAACGCAGGACAAGCAGCAGGCCGAGCAGTCGTCCCGGGACACCGACATCCAACACTTCATCCACCCCGACCCCATCAGAGGAGCAAAACGATGGAGAGGAGGAGGCAGCTGAACCTGAGGATGATGTCCAGGCAGTTGAACCTGATGGTGCGACGCTGTCTGTGCCGCCACCGCGTCTGCTCAAGAGACCCTTTCAGCTCCTTATTGCTGCAGCCATGGAGAGAAATCCCACACAGTTCCAGCTGCCCAGTGAGCTCACGTGCACTACTGCACTACCAGGTCAGTATGTCACAGCGACTAGAGACCTTCTCTCATGATATTTTTATCCTGGGTACTGATGCAATGGATAAAAAGTCGGTTCTAATTAGATGCTAAGTCTTGTAATGTAGAAATAGTGGCGCTGCACAGCCTGGGCTCTGAAACGCAGCTTCTTGAGAGGCTGGTCTCTCTTCTGCTGTAACGGTGGAATGCTAAGCTTGGGTCTGTTTGTCACCCCCCATCCCCCCTGAAGATCAGCCCAGAGTTCTCCGCAGCGTATCTCTGCGTAGCGGATCACTAGAGTCTAAGGCTGTGGCAGCCTAGTGGTTAGGACATACAGCTTGGAATCCTGAGGTTTTGATTTCGAGTGCCACTCCAACAGACTGCCACTCTGGATCCCTGAGCAATACCCTTCCCCCCCTCCTTGTTCCCTAGGCGCCGCACAATGGCAGCCCACTGCTCCCCAAGGGGATGGGTTAAATCAGGTTCCCGCGGGTCCTTAACCTCTTACACCCTAAGGGGATATAAATAAATTTCTGCCTGACAAAAACACACAAAAGTAAATAACTTATAGCCTCAAAGCTATTAGATTTAAGAAGAAACTTTTGGTACGTCTGTAAAGGTAAGATGTCATAGAATGGTTTTCTTATTGTAGCTTTGACCCTGCCTGAAATATTAGGGACAAAATACAAAATATTTTGCAATTTTTTAACCTCGCCAAAATTTTCTTTGAAATAAACATTGCAAAACAATACCAAAATATTATTTATAGTACAAAAAAGTAGTACAGACTTTCAAATCTAAATGTTGTGTAAAAATATACAAAATGTGGACTCAATCAGATGAATCATATTTATTTTAGAATGGTATTAGTGAGAAATTTCTTAGGCGGAGGGGCCATTTTGGCACATTTATCCATAAATGTCACCAAACTGTGCCAAATATGTTTTTTACATCAAAACTGGGGGTTTGGTAAAACTACAAGGTCATGTAGCAGCTGGACCCGCCGGTGGGTCCGTAGGGTTCAAGGGGTTAAAAAGTCTTAAAAGGCATTGAATTCTTCAAAATAAAACAAAGGCCTTAATTGGTATTAAAATATCTTAAATCAGTCTTTCCTAGGTCTTAATTTTTAAAACATCATAAATAGGATTATTTTTATTACGATTTATTTTTGTAATCTTAATAAAACATAAAAATTGACAAATTGTTTTTTATTTAAAAAAAATAACGGCTCGCCATTATTGGTTCCGTCCCGATAGCGGAACCAATAAAAGCGTTGTTGCGGCTGGGACATTTGGGAGATGCGCCATTAACTTTTTGTCTGGAAAATATGAGCAAGTGTAAATGTAACCAAAACTGGCTCCAGCCAAGAGTTTTCTCCATGGCTAAAACCAGGGAACATACATGAGGCTCAGTGGATTTAGTGCAAGAAGTCATTCAAGCTCAGAACGATGGGAATTAAGGCAGTGGAGTCGCACATGCGAAGCACGAAACACAAAGCGTCAAAATGGAGTTACAGAGAAACAGCCGGTATTTCTCAGTTTAGTTCCACCCTTGTCTCTGCAACGCCTCCACTTATCACCAAATCAAACATACTAAGAAAACCATACAAAGAAAAATAGCTGCAAAAAAGACTTAGCACTGGTTATGTTGTGGCTTTAAAACTGATTTGTTTTGTTCCCTGCTAAAACAAATTTGTGAATTCAGTTAAATAATTGTTAAAATATATCTGTCATTTGTGTGTTTTTAGCTTTCTTCCTGTATGCGAAGCTTTTCAACATTTGAAACATTCGTGCAGTGGTTTATGTTAAAATAAACCTTTGGGTTAAGTTATTGCAAGCAGGTTTTTCTTGTATTTCTTGTGAATTTGGTCTTAAATTTTTATTTCAAGTGGCATTAAAAAGTATTGAATTTAATTTGCCTTATGCTGTAGGAACCCTGTAAATGCAGAGTGTTTATTTCATTGATCTGTATCTGTGACAGTGTAATGTCAATAACAAGCTTGGGGGGGAAAAAACTCCTTTCTGCACTGAAATAATGTTTTTGTTGAAATGTTAGCTTAGTTTGAGATGTATTAAATAGCTTCTCTGTGCTTGGAGCATATTGATGCCCTCTTACAAACATGTCTGTGTATTGTGAGGATGGGATCATTTGCTGAACGGGTCATGTGACATACGGTGCCATGCCACAGCAGTTTTAACTCCTTTGAAAAGTCTTTTGTTTGGCAACAAAACTGACATGACACTAATCAAACATGTTTAGTTATTTGAGGTAGGATTTAATCTAAAGAAAGACGTCTAGAGGCGAAATGTTAAAGGACAAATCACAGGTGAACCATGGATCATTTATTCAGATTCTGTCTCACCAATGCTTGGTGTATAATTGTCACCTGACTTTGTGGGGCGTTTCTTGTCTGCACTTTTACATCGATGACTGTTAGCTGAATGTTTGACCCAATTGGTGTTTGGTCCAATTCCAGTAATCCCTATGGACTTGTATTTCCTTAACTGAGAAAAATATATATATACAAATGAAAGATTTAACGATTTAATTACAAAAAAGAGCGTAAGACAGTTTAAGCACCACTATCGTTAACTTATACTAAAGTTGTTTCTGTTGTTTTTTTTTTTTTAGGCAGCAGTAAACGAAGGAGAAAAGAGGAGCTGCTGGGTAAGCCGTTCAGGAGACCCCAGCACGAACTGGATCCCAATGGCCTGGTTCCTCTACCTGTCAAAGTCTGTTTTTCATGCAATAGGTAAGCCACGTGTTTACTTTTTTTGTGTCTTCCCTCCAAAGCGAGGCCATAGCTTAACCGAGACTGATACTCTTCAGGAAAAAAACAAAACATTTGGATTCTCCAAACATCTGCAAAGTTGGAGCAACCTCAATACGTCAATATGAGCATTTATTCCAGTCATGTTTGATCTTCAATCTGGTTAAAGGAACTAGAGACAGGATGAGAAAATAAGACTCAAGTGGCACGCCTGGCGCTGAGGGTAACTGCAGCCAAAAGCTAGCAGGAGCAGGCAGAAACGATTCGCAGACCGGCAGTATTCACAGCGCTGGAACCCTCTTAACTACGTGTCGGTTTTACTATGAGACCGTCACTCAGATTTTATAACCGCAACATCTCAAGTATAGGGATGGGCATCGTTTAAATTGAATTCAGGACAGTGGAGAGATAAGTGGGTGGACTCAGTTTTGCTTTTTAACAATTCATAACCAATCAGCATTAAAGGGGAACACCGTTTTTTTTTTTTACTCACCCATATTAGTTTTGTGTCATTTGGAGCTTTTCTGAAGATATTTGGTTTTGTAATCCAAGTAACGTCTTCCTATGGGCAACGAGTTGAAGGCACAAACTAAACTGTTCATAATTTATTCTTTATGGTACGCCAGCATTCATAACATGTAGGCCAATCACTGTCCCTCAGACATCCGCCGTTATATTTTTCATATTGATATTTTTGTTAAAACAAAGCGGCGCGTGTATGACGTCATCCGCGCGCGCCGGCTACCGTTCATTCTTCCTGTCCGCTGAACTGCTGCTAGTTTTCCTCACATGCCTGGAAGATGTCTAGTGCTGCTACTACAGATGATCTCGCTCTAGAAATGGAATTGAACGATTTAGATTAGCTTGCAAAATTAATAGAATGGGTAGAGGGTATCCGCCTGTCACAACTCCAGTCCGGCGCACAGATGAGGTCATACACACCACCGTTTGTTTGTAAAAAATATAAATAATATAACCGCAGATGTCTGGGGGACAGTGATTGGCCTACATGTTCTGAATGCTGGCGTACCATAAAGAATAAATTATGAACAGTTTAGTTGTTGCCTTCAACTCGTTGCCCATAGGAAGACGTAAGTTGGATTAGAAAAACAAATATCTTCAGAAAAGCTCCAAATGACACAAAACTAATATGGAATGACATGATGTAATAACCTAAAATCAAGGCGCCAATGTGAAAAAAACGGTGTTCCCCTTTAATAAACTGGACATGGATTCTTTCCCAATTCCTGCCCCTAGTCCGTTTAAGTCAGCTTTTTATAATGATAGGTAATGGTTTGGGGAAACTGTTTGTGTAATTCATATTACTTAACCCTCCTCTCGCTCTCAGATATGCTAACAGTTAGGTCAGTTTGACCCCAAGGATATCAGCGTCCAGAAAATGATTTACAGAATATTGTTGACCATTGTTTCGTCACAGGTTCTTTGTTTATTTGTTACATTAAAAAAATGTAAGTAAACCCTTGAAAATCAGTGAGTTGTCCCCTAGCGCCACCATCAGGCCCAACCTTTATATTAGAATAATCTTTGTCTAGAATTTTTCATATAAATCTTCTCAAATTCACCTCGCAACATTAACTCAGTATTGCAAAAAGTCTCCCTGATACCATCCCATAATGAATAAACATTTGTGTTTTCATTGTCTTTAACTTGTTAAATTCCTATTCCTATTTCTATTTATTTAGTTAGGTTTACCCTCAAACACTGAAAGAAAGACTTTCAGAAATTCAAAACCAACGATGCCATGGACTTCCATCACATTCTGAGTGTAGTAGTGTCTGATTTGCATGTACCTATTGGAGATGAAACCTTTACATTGATTATTCATGATTAAGCAATAATTTTAATCATTATTAAATAATCTGGTAACTAAATCATTAACTGGAGAAAACGCCAACTGTAATCTTAAATGATTCCTTTTTAAATGCTGTTTTAAATCACAAAAACAAATTAATATAAATTGTTTTTTGTCTAAGTTGAATCTTAACGAGGTAACCAACCAGTTAATCTTAAAACCAGGTCGTCTGCGTAGGTGTCGCAGAGAACAAAAAGACGTCCACAGAACTCTCCCAAATTGTAGGTGAACTCAGACAGTGCCGCAGACAGGAGGCTGGCTTGTTTTGTTTTTATAATCGCGATTGCGGAAAACAAGTTGTGAAGTTGGACCAGCTAGAAGAAGAAGAAGAAGGTGTGCGAGAACGATGGACCCATTTTTCCACCTGGATCCCCGCACTTTTTCGCCCTCATTTCCCTCCGTTGTCATACAAAATTTGCCCCTCTTCCTCTCCGCCTCGACTGTATCTAGACCCACAGCATATAGCGCAGACCACGCTCAAAATTGAGCATAAATCAATAATGTCTGCGTCAAGTTCACTGCGACACGCTGCTGCAGGGAGTATAACCAGTCCTTTACACACCTTACCCATGACTCCCTATGTGTTCACATATTGGCCACCTGATGTCGCCATTGTCCTCAACCAAGTCACTAAAGACACTTGACATACTGGACTTAATATTCACGGGCAAAAAAGAGGTGCTGACTACCTTTTTTTTTTCTTTTTATAAAGACAGATTTCTATCACATCAGTAATCACAGCTTCATCCATTTAAGATTATAACTGAGGATATAAGCAGAAAGTTCAAGTGATTTTGTCCACGTTGCCTTTCTGGTATTTTTTTTACAGAATATCACTACCTTCATTGTAAAGATAACAAAAATGAACAGAATTAATGGGGATTGCACAACCTCAAGTGATAAAAACCACAAAGACATAAGAGGGCAAGACATATTTCAGAAGAACAATCAAATGAAGTCGGGTCTAATTGGTTTCACGTACTCAGTCCATTTGGACCAAATCTTATAACATTTTTTTTTCTAATTGGAGGGAAAAGCAGGTCCTTTCCATCACATAAATCTGGAAAAAAATTTCAACCCATTCATCAATAGTGGGTGGGTCTGGTTTCATCCATTTCCTTGTGATGGCCTTCTTACTGGCGGCCAGTAGTGTAGCCAGCAGTTTTTTTGTCTTTCTTAGTCCATGTGTCCAATTGTAGATTGCCCAGGTACAATGTTTCACATTTTAATGGAATACTTTCATCGGGTAGTGTTACCTCACGCTCACATGTCCTTTGTCTATACCCTGTTACTGCTTTATGGTTTCCATCTCCATCATGTACTTCTCCAGGGTTTCTAGTCTAGTCACTCACTGAGCGTTGTAGTTCTTTTACTCTTAGTCCAGCAGCAGTCTGAGCTGCTGGACTACATTGAGATGCTGTTCAAATGTAACTGAAAGCAAACTAATCCTGTGGAATAGAGCTGACCTGATTTATACACGTATTAATGGAAGAGAAACATGATTCAAAAATGTATCCTGTATCCCCCCCCCCACCCTGTCGGTACTGATGGACCTGGGTTTCCTCAAACAGGAGTTGCAGATTGGCTCCGCTGATCCAGTGTGATTATTGTCCACTTCTTTTCCACATGGACTGTCTGGACCCCCCACTGACAGCTTTACCTGCTGGCAAGTGGATGTGTCCAAACCACGTTGAGCATTTAGTGGTAAGAGAAAAAGATGGAGCTGCCATTAAATGCATGTTTTTGCATGTTTTCTGAGCCGCCTTTAGGTTTTTAATGTGAATACACGTTTCATTCCAGCTGAACCAGAGAACCCTTAGCTTGTCAAGCCGCTGTCAGCTCTTTGACCAATTCCAGGACAGGATATCTCAGCATGCTGTCAGGTTGAACTTTCTTCGTAGAGTCCATCGACAGAATGCTCCCAATAGGCGGTCCTCTTACCAGAAAAAGAAAACAATAAAGGTACGTTCCTTTACATTTCTTACTATCTAGTTTAACTTTACTGTATACAGTCATGGCCAAACGTATTGAGAATGACACAAATATTATTATTTAATATGATCTGCTGCCCTCTGGTTTTTCATGTGTCTATGTCAGATGTTGTCGTCACATACAGAAATACAATTGCAATCATATTATGAGTAACAAAAGCTTTTAATGACAGAATACGATACTGCAGCAAGTCAATATTTGCAGTGTTGACCTCTCTTCTTCAGGACCTCTGCATTTCTCCCTGGCAGAATCAACTTCTGGACCAAATCCTGACTGATAGCAGTCCATTCTTGCACAATCAATGCTTGCATTTAGTCAGAATTCCTAGGTTTTGGTTTGTCCACCCATCTCTTGATGATTGACCACAAGTTTTCAATGGGATTAAGATCAGGGGAGTTTTCAGGCCATGGATCCAATCTCTCTGTTTTGTTCCCTGAGCCAGTTAGATATCACCTTTGCTTTATGGCAAGGTGCTCCATCATGCTGGAAAGGGCATTGTTCATCGCCAAACTGCTCTTAGACGGTTGGGAGAAGTTCCTCTCGGAGGACATTCTGGTACCATTCTTTATTCATGGCTGTGTTTTTAGGTCAGACTGTGAGAGAGCCGACTCCCTTGGCTGAGAAGCAACCCCACACATGAATGGTTTCAGGATGCTTTACAGTTGGAATGAGACAAGACTGGTGGTAGCGCTCACCTCGTCTTCTCTGAATCAGTTGCTTTCCAGATGTCCCAAACAATGGGAAAGGGGATTGATCAGAGAAAATGACTTTCCCCCAGTCCTCAGCAGTCCTCTCCCTGTACCTTTAGCAGAATATCAGTCTGTCCCTGATGTTTTTCCTGGAGAGAAGTGGCTTCTTTGCTGCCCTCCTTGAAACCAGGCCTTGCTCCCAGAGTCTCCGCCTCACAGTGCGTGCAGATGCACTCACACCTGCTTGCTGCCATTCCTGAGCAAGCTCTGCACCGCTGGTAGCCCCATCCCACAGCTGAAGCACTTTCTTTTTAGCTGCGATTCTCTTTCCTGTTAGGTCAGTTTTGTGCAGTGCAACGATGACTGCACTTGTTTTTTTTAGAGATCACCACGGTTCACAGAAGAGAAAAAATGATGCTAAGCACCAGCCTCTTTTTAAAGTGTCCAGTGGCGTCATTCTTACTTAATCATGACAGATTGATCTCCAGCCCTGTCCTCATCACCACCCACACCTGTGTTAATGGAGCAATCACTGAAACCATGTTAGCTGCTCCTTTTAAGGCAGGACTGCAATGACATTGAAATGTGTTTTGGGGGATAAATTTAATTTTTTAAGGCAAATATTGACTTTGCAATTCATTGCTGTTACGATCACTCTTTGTAACATTCTGGACTATATGCAAATTGCCGTTATAAAAACTGAAGCAGTAAACTTTGTAAATATTAACATTTGAATCATTCTCAAAACTTTTGGCCATGGCTGTACATGAGTGTTCATTTTATGCATTATTATAGATATATAGATTAGTTTCTAAGGCTATGTTCACCTTAAACTCTATTTCAAATTTTTTTTGTGAAATCTGATTTTATTGCGTTCATATTTGCAAATATATGCAGGGATTAAAGTATTCCGGCCCCCTTGCGTTTGTAGCAAAGGAGCGCTCTGAAACTAACAGTATTAGCCAATCAGAAGAAGAAGTGGGTGGGTCTTAGGAAAGCTTGTACCTCCTTTCATTAGGGCTCCATTCAACTGAGAGAGGTGTTAAAAGTCAAAAAATGATTAAAAGAAACTTTGTGTTTGGAGAGAAGGATGATAGAGAGCACGCATTTGCATGAAATGAAGTTCATGAACTCCAGCACGCTGCGCTCCAGGAAGCTTATTTACGCATCCAGCAGCAAAAAGGTGCTGTGCAAACATTAGACCCTGGTCAACAAGCTGCTGCCGTGCGGCCGTGCAGACTACACGTTTGCTGGGAGCTACAGCAACAGCTGATGGACGAGCGTCAATAACTGACCATGTATGCGAGTTGAAAGTAAGGGTTTGTGCTTTCCTTACCAAAAACACGACCTCTCTTTCACACTAGGAATAGATGCACTTTTGCTATCTTCTGGCGGTTTTTGGTATTGGATTTTCAAAAGTCAAATTTAGTCTTCAATCATTCATGCAATCTCTGATCCAATGCCCCCTCACCCCCCTTTCATGTCTTGAAAATACACACATACGCATGCGCAGTAGAGGACGCCATGACTTCGCAAGCATGCTTTGTGTTTACGGAAGTAAACGTTAATACTAGTGCTGGAGCGGATCTAGCCATCTTTCCCAACCTTAAAAACTCAGACTTTTCAAGATGGTTGAAAAAAAATACTGCACTCTCCATTATCATCCGTCATGGTTGGGGTTTTTCTTCTCGCTTCTGCATAGCAAGATGCAGAACGGTAATAATGACGTTCAGATCAGAGGAATGCGACCTGGCCGTTCAGACTAGGGTCGCATTTGAAAAGATCAGATTTGTATCACATTCAGTATGAAGGTTTGTGTCTTTATTATTCAATCAAAAAAGAAGTTGCTTCAAACAAACAAACAGAGTCCAAAAATTGCATTTGAATTTTTTTTTTTTTATTATTGAAAATGTTCTCTTTGGTTGAAGTAATCTATTTTGTGTTTGGGCCATACATGGGTAGGACATTTGTCTTAATCATTCAACTCCCAAAAAGTTGTTTCAATCAAAAAAAATAAATAAATTCAAAGAAAAAACTGTGCAAATGCAAAAAACAAAAAGGTATTGAAGAGAATTTGTTTTTTGTTGTTTTTTTTGTTGTTTTTTTTGTGAAAAAAGCATTTCAGAATTAAACATCCCCAGTTATTGACTTCATACACTCACTAGATCTGAATGCCCTGTTGAAAAACTTCACACCCATGAGTAGAGGTAATGCAGCCTGATGATATTTACACAACATTGGATAATGTTCCCCCCATGTTAGACGGGGGGAACGGTATCTGATGTGGTGTAAATATCAGGATGCAGTACCTCTACTCTACTCTGTCAATCAATTATGATCTATCTGACCAATAGAGAAGCACCGGCCTATTGTGGAATGTTTGTGTCAAAATGATTTATTCAAAAAAATTTGAACTTAAAAAATGTTTTGCACTTCAAAAAAAATTGTGATTCAAATTAAACTATTTGAACTTCGAATTTTTTTCCACTTTAAAAAAGAAAATTAAAACACAAATTAAAATTCATTCTCTTGAAACAACTTTTTGGGATTTGAATGATTAAGACACAAATGTCCTACCCATGTATGGCCCAAACACAAAATAGATTGCTTCAACCAAAGAGAACATTTTCAATAATAAAAAAGTGTTCAAATGCAATTTTTGGAATCTCAAATATTTTATTTGCATTCAAAAACAATTTTCTATGATTGAAAACGTTCATCTTTTCATTGAAGTTACTTTTTTATTGATTGTGGTGTTTGTTTGTTTGTTTGAAGCAACTTCTTTTTTGATTGAATAATAGAGACACAAATGTCTTACCCATTATATGGTCCAATCAAAAAACAATTTTACTTCTATTAAATAAAACATTTTCAAAGAAAAGCAGTGTTCAAATGTATTTTTCTTTGTCTCAAATATATTTTTTGCGTTCAAAAACTTTTTTTCTTTGATTAAAAAGTTTGTTTTTTTTAAAGAAGTGAAGGTTTTTTTAATTGAAAATATATTTTTTGATTGAAACAAACGTTTTTTGATTGAATGATAAAGAAAAAATCTACCTTCATAATTCAGGGCCACATAGCCAAATGACCTGGATCGCTTTAGAAAAAATCAGATCTGTTTTGCTCAGACTGCCATGAAAAGATCAGATACAGGTAACATAAAGGCAAAAATATTTAGGTCACCTCAGGCTGCTGTGTGAATGTAGCCTAAATGGACTTTTGCAGATTTTTCCTTACAGTAATCGTTAAAATGGAAAGGAATTTGAATATTGGCTAAACTGATCTGCTTTTAAGACACATTGTTGTTGTTAAGGTGCCAGATGCAATCAAGTCTCAGTACCAGAATCCTCCCCCCATGCTGCATCCTGCAGGGGTGCATGAGATGGAGTTGGTCTGTAGCAGACTACCCGGCCTCCTTCCATCGAAGCACCTAACAACCGAGATTGAGCAAGAGGAGGTGAGTAAAGCTGTGTTTCCTCTCATATTTCCTGCTATATTTGATTTATTCCAAATGGTGATGTATCATTTCTTTTCTTCAAAAAATGTACAGACACGTTCCTATTTGGATAATGTGGAAAAACAATGAAATGGTTACAAATTTATAATAAATAGAAAACAACGCAGTCATATTAAAGTTTTTACAACTTTTGCCACATAGTCTATAGAGGAGGTACAGCTGACGGCAGCCAATCACAAGACGCCCGAAACTCCCCCTCAGATGGCAAAACAAACTGTGCTTGCATAGAGCACGACCAGCTGATATTGCAGATTTCCTCCATGCTACGTTGAAAACACCAACAAAAACATGTTAACCCTTAACCCCTTGAACCCTACGGACCCACCGGCGGGTCCAGCTGCTACATGACCTTGTAGTTTTACCAAACCCCCAGTTTTGATGTAAAAAACATATTTGGCACAGTTTGGTGACATTTATGGATAAATGTGCCAAAATGGCCTCTCCGCCTAAGAAATTTCTCACTAATACCATTCTAAAATAAATATGATTCATCTGATTGAGTCCACATTTTGTATATTTTTACACATTTAGATTTGAAAGTCTGTACTACTTTTTTGTGCTATAAATAATATTTTGGTAGTGTTTTGCAATGTTTATTTCAAAGAAAATTTTGGCGAGGTTCAAAAATTGCAAAATATTTTGTATTTTGTCCCTAATATTTCAGGCAGGGTCAAAGCTACAATGGTGCTGACACCAGAAAACCATTCTATGACATCTTACCTTTACAGACGTACCAAAAGTTTCTTCTTAAATCTAATAGCTTTGAGGCTAGAAGTTATTTACTTTTGTGTGTTTTTGTCAGGCAGAAATTTATTTATATCCCCTTAGGGCAGGGGTGTCAAACTCAATTTCACCAAGGGCCACTTCAGCATATTGGCCACCCTCAACGGGCCACATTGACGGTATATATCAGGAAATATTTATACCGTCCTCCAGACTGCAACAGACTGCAACTTATAGATTCGTCCCTGCTAAAACATACCCCAGACAAAAGGTTGACTTCCCTCAGTAGCAGCAACTCAGTTCTGTAGAGGCCTATGAATGAGTCAAAGATCCAGGTGTGTTAGTTAGAGAAGGAACGCATCTAAAGTTGCAGAGTGATAGGTCTGGAAAATTGGTCAACCCTAGCATAAATGTATGGAAATACATTGTTAAAAATAAATTAAACAACGCCTCATATTGTTAAGTAACTGATTTTATGTATTCAAGTTTTAAATATTACATTTGAGTTTGCATGGATGTAAAATTGCTGCTCAGTTGAAAAATTACATTACTTAAATCAGTGTTTAAAGATAAGCAGACAAAGAATAAAAACAAGTTTTGCTGTTAACTCTCAACTTCATTCACAAAACGTTTGTTATTTTTTACACAACGAACATGTATTTCACATAAGAACAAAACAATTAGGCGATGTTGCCTGTCCTTGAACACAAAGCTGATCCCTTTTCACTCTGTCACCAACTCACACACATCCTCGTTCACCAGTTGTGTTCTGTAAATAAACACAAAACAAAACACAAGCAAAATCAATAAACTATATTCATATTCCAGTATACTGAACTTTGGTTTTACATTAATTCTATTTTAATTCAGTTTGTTTGTGCTTACCAATGTTTTCTGGCCGGATGTCTGGCACCGTTTTCCCCTTGTCAGTTCGTCGATGTCTGGTTTTAGTTCTTGTGCTGTGGCAATCCGCAAAACGGCGTGTAGGTTTTCGTCAGTAATGCGTGATCTATGCTTGGTCTTGTTTAAATTCATTATTGAAAACATCTGTTCACACAGATAGGTGCTTCCAAACATGGACAAAACACGAGCTGCATGGAGTCGAAGCTGTGGCATCAAATCAGGGGGAAGTAGAGGGTAAAAGTCCTCGATTGAAACATCACGGAACTTCGCTCTCAGGCCACTGTCGCTTTGAAGCTCAATTAACTCCATCTGAAGGCGGTGGGGCGCACTGCAGACATCGGCGGTGAAAGGATTGGCAAAGATGTCAAAACTAGAGTGTTGCGATTTAAAGTCATAAAAGCGCCGATCAAACTCGTTTGTTAACAGAGTTAGTTTGGTAGTTAACCGAGCACATGAAAAAGCACCGGGAAATGAGGCTGAGATGATCTGACATGCAGGAAAGTGGACGAGATTGTTTTGTTCCACCTGGTACTTCCATAGATCGAGTTTGCGCTGGAAAGCTGTGATCATGTCGGACATCTGTGTGATGACTTGTTTACGTCCTTGTAGTTTCTGATTTAGCTGAGCAAGATGCTCGGTGACGTCACATAAAATAGCAAATTCACACAGCCATTTCGGATCGGACAGTTCAGACAAGGGTTTTCCTTTGTTTTTCATGAAAAGATCGATTTCTTTTCGAAGTTCAAAAAATCGTTTAAGGACTTTGCTCCTACTCAGCCACCTTACTTCTGTATGGTATGGCATATCTTCATGCTCTGAACCCACCTCCTGCAAGAACATCTGAAACTGGCGGTGATTCAGGCCGCACGCCCGAATAAAGTTGACTGTTTTCGTGACAGTGGTCATCACATTATCCAGCTCCAGAACCTTTCCACACAGCGCTTCCTGATGGATAAGGCAATGATACGTGATCAGCGGCGTCTGATTGTTGCTTTTTTGCATTTTTTCCTTCATTAGTCCAACCAAGCCTGTTTTTCCTCCACACATCGCAGGTGCACCGTCTGTAGTTAGTCCCACCAACCTTTCCCACGGCAATTTATTTTTACCGACAGACTTCTCCACAGCATCAAAAATGTCCCGGCCGGTTGTGGTTCCATGCAGCGCCACTATATCCAGGAGCTCCTCGGTTACAGACAGGTCTGGCATCACCCCTCTAATAAAAATGGACAAATGCGCCGTATCCACGTTGTCTGTACTTTCATCCACAGCTAATGAAAAAGCTAGACAGCTGCCCATTTCTTCGGCCAGCTGTGTCGCTATATTTCCGGCAATGTCCTTAACTCGTTCCGCGATGGTATTTCTTGACAACCTGACATTTTGGAAAGTCTGTACTTTTTCGGGACACACCTGCTCACACACCTTTAGCATACACTGCTTCAAAAATGCACCCTCCGAAAAAGATTTTGAAGCTCGGGCGATTTCTTCAGCTACAATAAAGCTTGCTTTCACCGCTGCATCATTTTTGGCTGTGGCTTTTGTAAACAATTTCTGCTGCATTTGCAATCTGCCTTTTAAATCTGCTGAAATTTTTTGTTTTTCTTGAAGGCTAAATTTCGCGTACTTAGCTCCGTGTTTTGTTTCAAAATGCCGACGTATATTGTATTCTTTCACAACGGACACTGCCCCAGAACACAAAAGACATACTGGTTTTTCACCTTGTAGTACAAAGAGGTATTCGTTTTCCCATCGTTCATGAAACAGTCTTCCTTGTAAATCGATTTTTCTCTTCTTAGACATTTTGATGTTAGCTTGTCGATGTTTCAGTTTTATTCTCTGGGAAAATTAATAATCAGCTTGAGGTGACTCTGCTGCACTCTAGTGGCGAGAAGCCCTAATGGTGGCTGGTAACAATCAGAAGGCATTATGGGAGATGTAGTTTGTGGTCAATTTGTGCTCAAAACCTATTTTAAGTCAATCAATAGCCCTGTAAAACTGTGGTGGGGGGGAGAGGGCCACATAAAATCACGTAGCGGGCCACATGTGGCCCGCGGGCCTTGAGTTTGACACATGTGCCTTAGGGTGTAAGAGGTTAAATGCAGAGGTTCTTATGAGCAAATTCTGCCTGAAATTACATTTGAATTAAAAGCAAGTACAGCTCCCAAACTAAATTGTAAATACAATTTTTTTTGTTTGTTTGACAGAGAGGCATTGAGGAATATTTTTCAGGCGGAACCACTATTTTAAATGTCACCGTGTCTGATTTATAGGTGATTAAACAAAGAAAAAAAAAATGAGCCTCCCTAAATTCTTTTCCAAAAAAAGTATTGAAGAGAATGTGGGGTTTTTTTGTGTGTGAAAAAAAAAGCATTTCAGAATTAGACATCCCCAGTTATTAATTTCATACACTCACCAGATCTGAATGCCCTGTTAAAAGACTTCACACCCATGAGAAGAGGTTATGCAGCCTGATGATATTTACACCGCATTGGATAACGTTCCCCCCATGTTAGACGGGGGGAACGTTATCTGATAGGCCTATAAACCCCGTCACATAATGTTCACCCTGTCTTAACATGGGGGGAACGGTGTCTGATGCGGTGTAAATATCAGGATGCAGTACCTCTACTCTACTCTGTCAATCAAACATGTTTTATCTGACCAATAGAGAAGAACCTGCCCATTGTGGAATGTTTGTGTCAAAATAATTTATTCAAAAAAATTTGAACTTCAAAACTTTTTGCACTTCAAAAACATTTGTGATTCAAATTAAACAATTTGAACTTCAAATTTTTTTTTTACTTACAAAAAAAAAGGAAAAACTAATTTTTATCAATACTTTTTTTTTTTTTTTTTTTTTTTTTTTTTATTGATTGAAGCAACTTTTTGGGAGTTGAATGATTAAGACACAAATGTCCTACCCATGTATGGCCCAAACACAAAAAAGATTACCTCAACCAAAGAGAACATTTTCAATTACCGTAAATCCTCTAATATAGGCCCGGGCCTTTATTTCACTCAAGTGCATCGCGGTCCAGGCCTTTATTGGAAAGAGGCCAGAATTAGAGACAGGCCTCTATTGCTATTTGAGCAAAACAGACTAGCAGTGGAATGAATAAAATGAGATTTTGTGTCTATTTGAACCTATAAAACACTAGGTTCATTTATTGAAAAAGTACAGTTACCATGTCTCGCTTGGTTTGAAGTAAAAAAGAAAAAAAAATCCTCCAATTCTGTTTAATCCTCCTCCTCAGTTTCCTCCTCCTCTCCATCTCTCCCTTTAATCTCCTCATCACTCGCGCTCCTCCTCATGTTCTGCTGCGTCTGTTCTCTTCCTCGCGCAGACGGGCAGCAGTCAGGGCCTGTCGTCCAGCTGCGCAGGGCTGTGGTACTTGTATGTTACTACCACAAGTATAATGTTGAGGTATGCCCAGAAAAAACGTTTATAGCCCCGGCCTGTATTAGAGACCGGCCATTATTTACCTCCTCTGACAGCGAGACCGGCCAATGTTAGAGTACCGGCCGCTAATGGAATACAGGCCAATATAAGAGAATTTACGGTATATAAAAAAAAAAAAAAGTGTTCAAATGCAATTTTTGGAGTCTCAAATATTTTATTTGCATTCAAAAACAATTTTCTATAATTGAAAACGTTCATCTTTTCATTGAAGTTACTTTTTTTATTGATTCTGTTGTTTGTTTGAAGCAACTTCTTTTTTGATTGAATAATAAAGACATACAAAATAAGCCCTGCAAAAAGCCATGAAAATCCATTTTAAACTGTGGATGAACCCTCAGACTTTATAGATCCACATCTATACTACAGTCATGGCCAAAAGTATTGAGAATGACACAAATATTATATTTTCACATGATCTGCTGCCCTCTGGTTTTCATGTATGCATGTCAGATGTTGTTGTCACATACAGAAATACAATTGCAATCATATCACGAGTAACAAAAGCTTTTAATGACAGTTAGAATACGTTAACGCAGCAAGTTAATATTTGCAGTGTTGACCCCTCTTCTTCAGGACCTCTGCAATTCTCCCTGGCATGCTCTCAATCAACTTCTGGACCAAATCCTGACTGATAGCAGTCCATTCTTATTTTGTTATTTTGGCACAGTGGTGCCAAAAGTGGGCAAATTGTGCCAAATGCATTTTTCCACTCATAAAAGAGAATCTGGCCAAATAAATTTGCTGACTTACATTATTGGAGACCTTATGCACAAGGCAAAGCCTTTACTCCTATAATTGTTGATTGTTTCTTTAAAATTTACCATTGAACACACAATATTACCAAACTGAATAGAAAATAAGAAAAATAGAGCAAGCTTATGTAACACATGATGGTTACATCACCTTAGTTGTGAGCTTCATACTAAAGGCTGTGAATTCTGGTGAAGGGACCTTATGCATAAAAATATCAGCTTTTATGCATAAGTATCAGAATCAGCTACTATGGTGGACTCTGAATAGAATATCTTGCTTCTCTAATACATTATCCTATGAATAAATAGTATAGTATATTTGGTATATTTAGCACATGTAGGTTGGGGTATTTAACAGCATTTAATAAGTAAGCATGTGCTACATTTCTTTGGTTTTGCCAGTGAGAAGAAATATGTAAAGCTTATAAGATTATAAAATGCCTCATTTGTTACTCAAAAAAGGTCTCTTAAACTAACTTTTTAACTTGTTTTTCCTAAAAGCTGTAATATAGCCGATTAAGAAGATAAACATAAGCTAAATCTCTGTGTAATTTTTAAGTTAAATCGATTGTGTGGAATAGTTTAGGTAAAATAATCGATAAATTGAACTAGAAGAAAATCAGTAATTCTTTGGTGATTAATAATTGTTGAGTTTTCCATACAGAAAACATTAGAAACTTTAAGTTCACTTCAGTTTATAACTAAAGCATCTTTGTGTTCTAATCAACAGTGGCTTCAGGACATCATTGCACTCCAATGTAGCATCATGAGACACTTATCCATTAATCAGAAGGTCAGATCTGCTGCATCCACAGAAAGTCCGGCCAAATTTGAGAGTAAAAAAACATGTATTGCATCAGAAGATATCAAAATTCAGGCCAGTGAAGAAAGAACCTCCCATGATCCATGCTCTAAGCCCTGCGTCATGCCCGAGTCCCCAGAAGGAGCCTTTATATCCAGGAGCACAACAGCAGAGCTGGGAGTTTGTAAGTGCAGCTTGGCACCTTGTCCGAAATGTAGGAAACCGAATGGACCTCTGGCAGAGCTTCAGCCCTCAAGAGCCAATGGACCCCTAGACTGTAAGGCCGCCTCAGACCCCTGCAAGCTGCCTGACCTTCAACACAGACTAAAAACTAATACAAAACCATCCTTGGAGACAGATATTCCTTCAGCGACAATGAACCACATAGGAACGGAAACGGTTAAAAAAGATCCAGAGAGTTCAACTAAAGCCTTCATTCAGAAGAACTGCCCCACAGGCCCAACAGTTTGGCCACTCAACACCCAGCAGAACTACAGGAGCCAGACGGAGCTTCAGGAGCACTGTTTGAGCAGCGATGAAAAACCGCCGGCCTGCATCACCAGCGACTCCTCGCCAGACTCGCCACCAAAAGTCACCGATAAGCCCAACTCCACTAAACAGGGACAATTATCGCTGCCACCAGGTAAATATCATCATCACTGAGAAATTCTTGCAAAGTAAAAACTTTTTATTAATTACTTTATCAAAGTGGTCAGATCGGTTCGAATGCCTAAAATGCAGTTTTTTCATGTCTTCAAAGGTAATACTCTGGAGACTTTAGTTTACCAAGAGCTTATTAATTTAATTTATAACTTATTAGGGCTAGGCTAGAGATTTTATTTGGATTTTTTTTAACACAACAAAAAAGTCATATTATTATGAGAATAAAGTTAAAAAATTACGAAAATTAAGACGTTTCAGAAATAAAGTTTCAAGCAGGCGCCGACCAGCATGAAGGCTGACCAGTTCCACCAAACAGCAACCTGATATTTCCTTATTTGTGAAACCGTTGCCAAATTATAACTGCACAAGATACGTTAGGACTTTATTCACATCATTTTATGACTTGATTCCCATAACATTATGATTTTATTCTCCTAATGTTGCAACTTTATTCTCGTAATATTATGACTTTATGTAACAATATTATTCTCAAAATGTTATGAATTTATTCTCGTATTTAAGAAAGAAAAAATATCTCTACTTTGACCCTAATACTCTGTAGTAATAACTTAGCATCAAATAGTCAACTGTTTATATTTTTTTTGTGAGTGAAAACTGTTTGAATCGGGTTGGCGTTTTTGTGCATGTCTTGCCTAGATTGTATAAAAGTGTGCTTAATTGTGCTGATATTTATTTATCATTAAAAATTGTTCTTATTTTAATTATTAATCCATTAAACATTCTGGAGCCAATGATATAAAGTATATATTTTTTTCTTAACCACTCATTTGATCGTCTGTTATTGACTATCTAATTATGAAAAAGGCTGTTTATCATAAAAACGTTGTATATAGTGCTTAATTCATGCCCACTAACAGACCGCCCCTAATGAGTGTCATCGACATCATGCCTTAGTTACCCTCCAGTTGCCCTTTTTATAGCACAATTCCTCCCACTGAATATGGTTAAAAAATAATGGATACAAGTCATATAATATTGTCTTTATAAGTTAAATATTTGCTTACAACAAAAGATTTCTAATACTGAAAATGGAACTATGTCGATTTAGCCAAACCTAAAGCATTGCCTTTCAGAGGTTGATATTTGGTTTTCCACATGCAATACCTATAGTGCAATCAAACATTGAAACCACTTCGCTACTTTTTAGAAATTCCATCTGGACGGTTGCTAACAGAGGGAGTTGCTTACAGGAATTTACCATGTGGGCTCTGTAGATCATCTGATGTGGACTGGCTGGAGAATTATTGTAGAATTGCACTACTTCTAAATGTTGTCAGACTCTGAGCAAGCGATTACTAAAAATGGTGACAAATGCTGGTAACCGTTGTTTATTTTTTAGCACAAATGATGTTTCTTTGGGGGTTGGGCAGTCCCCATGGTGAAATGGTTTAAGCCTTTGACTGTAATGATTTGGACCCAGGTTAATTATCTGGGTTGCATTAGGAAAGGCAAAAGAAGACATCCCAATTAGTGGTGTCCATGTTTTTAGTCAGTTACAAAGATGCCCATTTTCTGTGTTATCACTATCCGATGTCAGTTAAATCTAACTATCATGTCTTCAAAAAATATTTACAGATGTAAAAATATTTATTTCAGCTCTCATAATCTCTTCAAACAGAATTTTTTTTTAACTACCAGCTGATGAATTGCCAAAATTGCCATATTAGCCCCGAGTTATTTTTTTTACTAGCGCTACGAGTTGTTACAGCTGATTCAGTTTCCTTCTTACTGACCCCTTTATTTTTTTTTGTGAAACTTAAGTCTAAACCTAGTAGAAAACACTTGCTTGAAACTCTGTGTTTACAAATCACAATGATAAATGGTCAACACCACTTGTAACTATTGCTGAAATTCTAAAAATTTCTAAAGATGATATCAAACCACTGCTGCCTTGATCGCAACAAGAATCAACCCGAAACAACAAATATGAACAGATCCGCAGTCACCACATTACAGGACAGCTAAGGATGATAACAATATTCTGCACTTCTGTATCTGTTACCATGACAACTATAGTTGCTGAGCGGCATGCATCCCCCATTTACTTTAATAATCCACAATCTATCCACAACATTATTTTCAAATCAAAAAATTCTAAAAACGCAGACGGCTTAGTGGGGCTGGCAATCGTATTGGAATCTTGATTATGATCTGGGTTTTCAGCGATCATAAAATTTAATTATCTGATTATTTGATTATTATTTAGATTAGTTAAATAATGTGTAAGAAAACTTGTTTTGTTTGTTTTATCGTTCAGTATTTAATACATAAAAATGTTGTATGATTTACTTTGTTTTGTTTTAAACTCAGCATATTGTAAAAAATGATATTTATCTTGTTATGGAAAGCTCCGCATGATGGAAAAACCTCCTTTTTTTCCTATTACCGTGTTTTCACGAGCATAAGGCGCACCGTACTAAAAGGCGCAGTCTCAGTTATGTGTGCCATTACTGTATTTAACACACACATAAGGCGCACCGGATTATAGGGCGCGGGTTTTATATACAGGTACATATCCTCTACTACGTTTAAATACCTCTACTGTGTATTTAAAAATAGAGCCGGAGCAAAACTGAGTATTTTTGTGCTTTATTCAAGTATTTATTACAAAGTATTAATCAAACCCATCGAAGTCATCATCCTCTGTTTCTGAATTAAACAGCTGCGCTAAATCAGACATGCCAATTTCCCCTTCTTCGCTGTCAGAGTCACTTTCCGTGCCGGGCAGCTCCTCGGAAATGATGCCGGCTTTTGCGAATGCTCGAACAACAGTGCCAGCAGACACGTTAGCCCAAGCATCTACAATCCATCCGCAAACGGTGGCGTAACTTGCCTGGCGCTGCCTTCCACTTTTCGTGAAACTGTGGTCTCCGTCGTTCATCCATCGCTCCCACGCCGCTCGCATTCTTACTTTGAACGGCCGGTTCACACCGATGTTGAGTGGTTGAAGTTCCATTGTCAGACCCCCCGGGATAACGGCGAGCACAGCGTTCATTTGTTTTGTTAATCTTGAATTCTCTCGCGGCTGCTCGATTTCCATGTTTCTCTGCATAGCTGATAGCCTTCAGTTTAAACTGTGCTTCATAGGCGTGTCTCTTTGCCATTTTCAGGGTTGTTATGACAACAATGTTCTGCTTAAAGCACATACCTGTTCTTTTATACACAATCCACGCCCACACTTCCCCCTTTAACGTTCTCATGGCAGTCTCAACAACGTCCGCAGTAACACATAGGGCGCACCGCACTATAGGGCGCGTCGCACGTTTTGAGGGGGGGGGGGAAGACGTTTATATGCGCCGTATAGTCGTAAAAATATGTTAAATACAGGCACCTTTTAAAATGTTGTTAATTGGTCGATGAAATCATTTAAGTTTAATTCACTAATGGGTAACTTACATCCCTTTTACATCCAATTGCATTTTTTTTTTTTTTTTATCAACCTTTATCTGACACTTGTAGACTAGATCTAGCTGTTACTGATGGCTAGAGCTGTCAAATAAAAAGGCACCACAGCTTGTTAGCAGATTTAACTTTTGTTCTACTGCTGCTATTAAAGGAAAAATAATTGAGCCCCCCCCCCCCCAATTTTATCTTCCACAGATGTAAAAGTTGGTTCTGGATTGATGGACTCATTGGTGCCCAGTACACTCTCTTCTCACTCAAACCTTTCCACGTTCATAAACAGTGCAAGAGACGTAGCAGGTAAGGTGCTCAAATAATGACATTTGTCATGGTAACTCAGGTAAAGCTATGGTGTCTTACCTTGTGCTGATGTCTGTGGCTTTGCAGGGATTGAGCTGGACAAGTTGGATGCAGAAATGATTAAGCTCCTGGCCTACCAAAGGATCCAACAGCTCTTCCCCCCCAAAGTTCTCAGCCCACCTCCTCCTCCAGCCTCAAGCACTTCCTCAAAAATCCCTCCCCCGCACCATGACGGTATGAGTGATTCCGTCTTCTATGCTTTACATTTCACTAACAGTTGGTTAAAACGTTAGCTGCTCTCTCTGCAGGTCAGAGAAAGGTGAAGGCACGAGCTGTTTTCTATCCTCTGGCGGGAAGAGGAGAGACTGTAAACATGTGCTACAGGACATTGTACATAGGATCTGGTAAGACATGCAGATTGCTTCCAACTATATCAGGTTGCTAGTTTGCTCCGTAAGCTGTCTTCACCTCTGCTCATTGGACAGGTTTCCATCAACCTTGTTTTGTTTTGCACATTTTCAATTATTGCTTTTGAAGATCTTGATGGAATCTGCAAAATTCAAGTGTTCTAATTTTGCCTGAACTGCATTTTTTTTCTAAAAGGTGCCGACATGGATGTGTGCCTTACGAACTACGGTCACTGCAACTTCATATCGGGAAAACACGCCTGTATTTTCTACGATGAGGTATGAGCTGCTGTTAGACTCTGCCTCCTGTACTGCATTTATTTTCCTGTGGAATGCAGGCCTCACAAATCTGCTTGTTGTTTTGTATGTCATACAGAATACAAAGCACTATGAGCTCCTCAACTACAGCGAACATGGTACAACAGTGGATAATGTCCTTTACTCGTGTGATTTCTCTGAGAAGGCCTCTCCGCCCCCACCCAGCAGCCTTGTAGCCAGGGTCCAAGGAATAATCCGTAAGTTATTCTAAAAACGCAACTTGTATATTATAAAACTTCATTTTCTAATAAAAAAATAAAAACTAATAAAAAAAAAACTTTTGAAATTTTCTTGATAGTTTGGAAAATGAAAATGGCCATTTTCTGTGACATCATTTTTAGGTTTATTCAATGATGATTATAAAGTTAATGTGTGTACATATGGAACATTGGAGAAATTAGATGCTTCTCTCTGTTTACTGCAAGCTTTCATGCAACGGTGGTAGAAAATTGCTTATGTTTGTACAAAGATAATCACAGTTATCAGAAGACCACTCAATTCTGTGATTCAATCAGAGGAGCATTTTGTCCTATGACTCTTGTCAGAAGAACACTCTATTTTGTAACCCACCCCATGTGTTATGATCTGCTAATAAAAGGGCTGTGCAGAGGAAGTCAGTCAGAGAGTAGATGTTGCTGAGTGTAGCTCTCTCCTTCTGGAGAAGCCATTAAAAAACCCCTCTTCTGTGTGGACTCAGTTTCTCTTTTATGAACCTACATTTTTGAACCTAACAATCATCTAAAACAAAATTTTAAGTTTTTCTTTTGAGTTATTGGGATTTTTTTAAGCCCCTGTCACACATTGACGATTTAGACGTATGCCTGATGTACTGAAAATCTGGCCAAAACGCTGGCATATGTTGGATAAGTTATGGGTCAGTGTTGTATAAGTTATGAGCATTCTGAAACATGCTGGCACATGTCGAAATATGGCAAATACGTAGAGAAGCATGCTCAAAATTTCTCACCGTATGCCAGCATTTACTCATACATGGGCCATAAGTTACAGGTAAGTTATTAGATCGTTGACATACGTTAAATGTAAATTACTCATAAGTCATGCCGTCTAGTTTTTTTTAAAACCTATGAATAACTTCTCCTCCAGACTGCATCCCCATCATATATTGAAGCGAATCGTTCACATATTTCAAATGAAAAAGCATTTCCAGAAATGCTTTTTCATTTTAAGAATGTGGCTGCATAAATCCCGGCAGGATAAGTTGGTTGAATTGCCAGGTCCGACTATCGGGACATACTGAACGAGCGCAATGACCAAAACAGTGGCAGAGCTATTGAGGAAGGCCGCTGCTGCTTTAGAGCAAGTGCCTGCGTCTAACGGACCTTCGGAAACACCGACTGCTCCTGAGTTTCCCGCCGGCACGCTTACAATGTAACGCAATGCAGACGTGCACAGCGCCCCCTACTGAACAAGATGGGTAGCCCGGTCAGCAAGGACCTGAGGAAGAGCGGCTGCTGACGTCACTCTGCTGCCTCCGCCGCTCGGAATGCGTTTTCGTTTTCGAATTATGGACAGTACTTTGCTGGCAGACCACGAAAACGAAAAAGCAATGTCCGCTGTGTTTTCTCTTTGATTATGGCATAAAATGTGCAGTCTTGAAGAAAATGCAAATGCAAATAGGATGATTGATTACTAATTTCATTTATGAGTCAAACAATGCAGCCACATTCTTAAAATGAAATAACATTTCTGGAAATGCTTTTTCATTATCAAATTTTACATTTCAAATAGAATTTTGGTATGTTTTTGCTGGGGTACATTTTGAAAAATAAATCTTAAATGTCCTTTTCTTTTTTTTTAAGTGAGAGGATGAGCGGTGTTAAAGAACAAAATGAAAATGAAAACAGGATTATTGATTAATAATTTTATTTATGAGTCAAACAATGCAGCCACATTCTTAAAATGAAAAAACATTGCTGGAAATATGGTAACGATTCGCTTCTATACTCATAGGGTGAGACTGCTGCAATTGCAAACCTTCTTTCTTTTTTCTTTTTATTTATTCTGTTTTGTTTGGGCGAGTGCATCGCTGCGCAGCTTTAATTGATGCTTCGTAACGCCCGTGAAATGATGCTTGTGCATCATATCATGGGCGTTACGCAGCCAGGCGTTATGCATAACTTAGGCTGTTGTTGGACATAAGTTCTGGACTCGTTATGAATACTGTATGTATACGCTCAAAATAGAAAAAAAAACAAAGTTCAGCGTATGCCAGCATTTTAGGAGGTTCTGCGACGTCGGGCATATGCTGGCTAAATCGGCAAGGAGTGACAGGACCCTTAACCTTTTCATAACATGAGGACCCAAATTTGGGTCCTCAGCACTCGCCCCAAGATGGTTTTTAGACCCGTAACATATTCTCTGGGGTCTTGCCATCATTTTGATACCAAAACAATTAAAATAAACTCTGTAGTTCTTGAGATATATTCAATTCATTTTGGGCATGTTATTTTCAAGCATATTTCTCGAAAACAGGCCTAGTGTCCAAGAGGTAGCACGTCTCAAAACCAAGGATAACAAACTAAATCTAACCCATCAGTATTTCATGAGGTTTTCATAAAATAGAGGCATATTTTTTAAGTGTACATAGTGGTTAAACATGCGAAATAAGTTATAATGTAAAATAAGAACGAGATTAAATGCATAATACCAGAGCAAAGTAAGTAAGCATAAATGTATAGTACCAGATTAGTGTGTTCTTAGTAAATAAAATGATTTTAACAAATCATCTATAAAGCGTTAAGTTGCCATTGTCCCCTTTGATGCTGAATTGAACCGACATAAATCTGATTTAGAGAACGGACTGGTGTGACATTATAAAGGCCAAATTGCTGCTGAGATATCATCCTTCCTTCAGAAAGGACTGATTTATTTGCAATGTGGGGAACATTTTCATGACGAGTTCATATTACATTCTTTATTTTGTTTTGTTTTTTATCAGTGTGCCTTTCCAAAATAAATCAATTGTAAATGAATGAAAATAAGAATAACTTTCTAAAGCTGCTTAAATGTTGTTTTGTTTTTTTCAATAGATTTTTTTTTTGTCTAATATGCAACATCTGGTGCTTTCTGAAAAGTAAATTAAGAAATTAAATCTGCTGACTAATTTTTTGTATGTAAATGTTGGCTGTTTAAAGTAGCTCTTTTCCTTTGCAAGTAATCATGTTGGCATATTCCAGCCCCCCTCAGTCTCACTCTCTGTGATGTTTCCAGGTCGCAGCAAGAAAAGAGAGGATGACAAGGCGGTTGGTTTTATGCCAGCTGGGGGAGTGATGAGCAGTCAGCCTCGGGGCGGTGTGGAGTCGGCATGCAGCTGTAAAGTTAGCAGTTCCAGCCTCATAGGTGGCAGCGGTGCAGGCTGGGAGGGGACGGCTCTCCTGCACCATGGAAGTTACATTAAACTCGGCTGCCTTCAATTCGTCTTCAGCATCACAGAGTATGCTGACGAACTGCCAAAGGAGGAGAACGCTGTTCTTCACCCTTCCTGGTGCACAAGTTCCACCTTGAGCAGTGATGGTATGACCAGCTCTGCTTCTGCCTCCACCTCCACACCCCCACCACCCACCGCTGCCATGGTAAGCAGCCCCTCCAGCCAGGATGAGGCAGACACCAAGTCTGCTACTCCCCACCAAGTGCCCGTGCTGCGCTTCAACTCCGTTCCATAACATGTACGGGACATGTGTTCTTCTGTTTTATTTTGCACCTTCAGTGTCACAAAAAGGAGAAAACTACATTGCAGGACGGTCAGCCGTAAAAGCCGCATCCCCCCATTTCAAATTGTTTATATTTGCATGAACTTGAAGTGTTATTGACAATCCCTTCTGTTTGAGAATGACTGACAGTAACTTTGTTTTCACTTGAGACTGTTAGTACCTTGGGAAAAGATTTACTTGAGCTTATTTACTTTTTACATTATATATTAGTTATTTGTAATATAACCTTGCTGTGTCAGTCAAAATCATTTAGCTGTAAACCTTTTGCTAGTATTCCATGTGTTGTTTTTGTTATGTTTGTTTTGCTGCTTTTGCACCACAGGTAGTTATAAATTTATGTAAACATACATGCTTACACACTATGTAAACATACTGTAAATGTAGAGGATTCAGTGTTCCCCAGTTAGAGGAACTTTGAAACCATGTAGATTTACCATGTTTTTTTGTTTTTTTTACTGTACAGTCCATGAAAATTGAGATAACGTGTAGACTACCTTTAGTTTTGTGATACAACTTGTTCTTATGTACTTTCTGCTCTTGTTCATCTGTCAATACCATATAGTTTTAGCACTCATTTTAACATCATGTGTTGCTCTGTATATATATATGCATTCTTGGTCTATATTGGCTTGTCTGTTAAAAAAAACTGTAAATACAGAAAGATTTTTTAACAACCACCTGATATTTAGTTTTTTTATTGAGGATAAATTACCTGCAGATTCATCAAGAAGGATTTGTTGTTGATTTCAGAAACTTCAACAACATGGAGGGGAATGAAATGGAAAAGGTATAGCGATAAGGTGTACCACAAAGTGATAACATCTACACTGATTGGAGGGGACCCATTGGCCCTTGCCTTTTACCCAACAATATGTTTCTGCTTATTTTAGTGAAGATTCTCAGTCATCCAGGTCATAGTCATTCCAAAATAAAAAAGAGTTAAGAGCAATCCACTGGACTTTGTTTCCAAGTATGAAGACGTTTCACTTCCCATCAGGAAGCTTTTTCAATTCAAAATGTCTGGAATAGTGTTGAGTTCGAGGTTTTATACAGTAGCCAAACAAAGCCTTGTTTTTGTTTTGGAAACATGCAAATTGAAACGGACAACGCTGATAAAGTAAAAAAATCTTGGTGTTGTTTTTTATCAGGACATGTCATTTAAATCCCATATCAAAGAGGTTTGTAGAATTTCCTTTTTTCATCTGAGGAATATTGCGAAAATTAGAAATATCCTGTCCAGCGTGATGCTGAGAAACTAGTCCATGCATATGTTACTTCAAGGCTGGACTATTGTAATTCTTTACTATCAGGAAGTCCACAAACTGTAGTTAAAAGCCTTCAGCTGATCCAAAATGCTGCAGCCAGAGTTTTGATGAAAATGAAAAAGAGAGATCATATCTCTCCTATCCTGGCTTCTCTTCATTGGCTTCCTGTTAAATCCAGAATATAATTTAAAATCCTTCTTCTCACATATAAAGCCTTAAATGGCCAAGCTCCATCTTATATCAGAGATCTGATTGTTCCTTATGTTCCTAACAGAGCACTTCAAGGTACTTGACTTGAAGGTAATCCCTCACACTAAGCATTCTTGTAGCTACATTGGAGAGGAAAAACTCCCTTTTAACAGGAAGAAACCTCCAGTAGAACCAGGCTCAGTGTGAGCGGCCATCTGCTGAGGCCGACTGGGGTTCAAGGAGACAGAAGCAGACATAGAAAAAGCAGCTGTAAAAGGCGGCCCCGTCCAGGAAACACACAGCCAGGCAGACAAGCTCTGAGCCAGCTCCCATGTCAGAGGATAAAGAGAGCACATCCAGCCAGTCACAGTCAGAGAAACGGGGCTACACTGAAAACCAGGCCGATCTCAAACATCTATAAACAAGGGTGCTGATGGTAGCAGCACAGCTGATATTTCTCTCCCGGATGGAGTCACAGCCAAACAGGAACAGACCAGATGAAAATACTATGAGAAAAAGCAGAGAGAGCAGAACGTTAGAGATTGAACTAACATATTTCGTAGAGTGGGGGTAATAGAGATAGAATGAAGCAAAATGATGAAATGAGGGTCCCTATGTCCTCCAGCAGTCTATAGCAGTCTAAGCCTATAGCAGCATAACTATAGAGATAGCACTGGATAACCTGAGCTCTAACTGTAAGCTTCATCAAAAAGGAAAGTTTTAAGCTTAACCTAAAAAGTAGACAGTGTCTAAAGATTAAAAAAGCTGCAAAAACAAACATTTGAACAACAACACTATTTTTACTTTTTAAAGTTGGAGCAGTAATGCAGTCAGTATACATTCACAGAATGTTTACCTTTATATATTTTTTGCTTTACAGTGGTCCAAATTTAACCAAGTCATTGTTAAAGAAAGCGGAAAAAAACTCAATTTTAACCAGTGTTGCATTTTGTGAATTCCAAGAGCCCTTGTGTTATTTAGATGAGGGGAATTTGAAAGGAAATTGGAGTCAGGCCGTAGTGTAGTTCAAACTGGTTCCGTTAGATACCAAGTCTCAGGTGGTATCACACTAAAAACGTGAAATACCACATGCAAGTTTCTTGTAATGGTCATGCCCTTGCCACACATGAAGTATTCCTAGACTTCAGTAATGTAATGTCTATAATTTTGTAAATATAAATCTTTTTAATTTATAAATGAGGCCTATATTTGCATTTGGGCGTTATTATTAAGAAACTAAATATACATTTTTTAATATTTGTTTTAATTTTGCAGAAACAATAATATTCTAAACACTGATCTGAAATAAAATGCCTAGTTTTGAAATACAACCATAGAGCATTGGTTTCTGTTATTTTACATGAGAAATAAAGTTGTGAAAGTCTCATAGGGAACAGTAGGCAGCATCACTGGAGTTATAAAAAAAACAGATAGTGAAACAGATGGCAGTATAGCCAGCGATAAAATGACTTCAAGAGGCATTATGGAGTTTTGTAATAGTACTGTGGCCAAAACACAGAACTGGAGCACTTCACTTCAGTTGTTTCCTAGGTAGGACCCATTCAACATGGACGGGCTTAACGTCACATCCGGAGAAGCAGTGCAGGATCTTGAGACCAGAAGCACGTTCAGGAAAAATAGGCTACAGGCTTATAGATGCATCGACGCGGATCTACTGAGATGTCAGTCAATAATAATAATAATAATTGCACTTTATTGATCTCACATTGGAGAAATTTACCTCTGCATTTAACCCATCCCCTTGCGGAGCAGTGGGCTGCCACCGTGGGGGAAAGCATTTTGGGGGTTAAGTGTCTTTGCCCAGGGACTCAGAGTGGCAGTCTGTGGGAGTGGGGCTTAAACTCAGAACCTCAGGATTCCAAGATCTGTGCCCTAACCACTAGACCACCATTCCCCGCACCCCATTCCCATTCCATGCTCTGCTCATCAAACAATTTTTTTAGTTGTAAAGGGTCAAATAAAAAGGATATTTTAAAGACATTTTTGAGTAAAACTTACAAAATTTCCCTTTTAGATTGGTACTGACATCAATATTTTACCATCAGAAACATTTTCCCTTTCCTGAAACAGATTAACCATCAAAGTAAAAACAAGGGATTTTTTATTTATGCTTTCACTTAATATTTTTACATTAATTTAAATTTTTTTATATTATATTTAATTCTAGATATGTAAAATTGTCATTTTGTGAGCTTCTTCTTTTATTATTAGTTTTTTTTATTGAAATTGAATTTATAAAGATTAAATTTCATATATAATTTGCTATAATTCTAGGATGAATGCTGAAGCTGATCTCTGGATATCTGCATCTGGATAAATTTGAAATTTTGATTTTAATTGGAAAGAACACCATTCCATATGGCTGATATATTCATTAGGAGTAGGGTGGATGAAATAATGTAAATCTAACTTGAAAAAACTGCCATGCTAATTTATCTCACTTCTTCCCACTTTAAATCTCCCCTAAAACTGTATTTTTACAAATAGTGAGTTAGACCTTTTTACAATTTATTTCCCATGACACCTGCAGAATCCCTACATTTTGAGCTCGATATGGGTGGTGTTGATCCCTCATAAAGCCTTTAGGGTTTCTTTTTTCCCCCCTGCAGGTGGAGCAGTTTAATAACAATGGGAGTCATGCAGTCACACCCACACAGGTTGTGGGTGTTACCTAGACGGAATGAGACAGAGTGGAAAAGCTAAAAGACCTCAGTCTGCTGAGAGGCTCAGAGGCAGGAACCATGTCTGTTGTTCTCCTAGTCGTTGGTGTTGTCATAGGAGTTGCTTATATTTACCATCACATTGTGGTGAAGGGAGAGAGATGTACAAGCCAAGCAAAACTTCATGGAAAAACTGTGATTGTCACTGGTATGTCAAGTTACTCTTTAAGATTGGTATCTCATTTCAGTTTGTGACAGCTGTTTGTGATCTGTAGGCAGCAACACCGGCATAGGGAAGACTACAGCCATAGATCTCGCTCGGAGAGGAGCTCGAGTGATTCTGGCCTGCCGCTGTAAACAAAGAGGAGAGGCTGCTCTTGAGGAGATCAAAAGGGTGAGAAGTTTATGTTAAGCTTTTCTTGCATTACATCTATTATATAGCATATGCTATTCTTGCACAAGAAAAGTAGAAGGATGTAACTTTTAGCCATTAAGACTATTTTCTGCTTCATTAAAAATCATCCTGTTTCAGACTTTACAGGGGTAAATGCAGTTGTTTTGGTCATTGTTGACTGATCTGCCTTCCATATCTGTTGCAGGAGAGTGGCAGTAACCAGGTGGTATTCATGCAGCTGGATCTGGGGAGTCTGAAGTCTGTTCGGACTTTTGCAGAGACTTTTCTAAAGTCTGAACCTAGACTGGACATGCTAATCAATAATGCAGGTAGGACTGCTCAGTTGCTCAGTTACCTTACCATCAGCCATTCAATAATATCCTATCTGATTATTCTTAGGGCTGTATTAAGAAGTATTTCCCCTGGACAACTAAAAACACACATTGGTTTGTGTGACTTCTGTTTTAAGTTCTAATTGCAAAGTTGATCTTATGCAGTAGTTTGACAATCAAACTGAGGTCCGGCTGTTGTGAAGTGAGGACATTTTGCTGGTCCTCACAAGCTATTTAGCCATGGGTAGGTCTAAACCTAAGGTGTGAATTGGGTTCAGTTTAATGTTATGCAACTTTCCCTCTGGTAATTATAAGGTTTAGGGTTATTGTCAGGGTTAGGGCATAGAAAGGGTTGAAAATGATTGAGAATCTATGGAAGTCAATGGGAGTCAACTCATGGTCCGCACAACTACACTGTAATTTTCTGCCAGGACCTTTTCTGTTTGTTTTTTTATGGATTTTTTCCTTCAATTCCTTCAAATAAATACAGTACTTTGTACTGTGAATTTACAGACATTTCTTACAGTGTATAAGTCAGACGAAACGTGTTTGTATGTGTGACCATGTTTTTGTTACCCTGGGGGAAGAATTTCTCAGAAAAATTGTGATGCCTTTTAGTTAGGCCTACTTCTTAAGACCAACAACTGGTCCTCAACAGAGAAGTGCTCTTCTTGGGGTGAGGGTTAGGTTTAGGACTAAGGTAGGAATTAAGTTTAGTTTAGTTTTAGGGGTAGATATCTGTTGTAATGGTTAGGATCAGGGTAAGGGTTACAACATAGTAATGAATGCCAATAGAAGTCAATGGAAAGTCCCCACAAGGATAATGTGACATAACATGTGTGCCTGTGTGATGAACTAGAACTGACATCAGGATTACTGGCCACAAATATTGTAGACAAATATTTTACAGTCAGATTATCTTATAAGATTCTATGTCGGATTCAACTTAATGATGATTTCTTGATTTATCTAAATGATTATGTAAAAAGTATAACCTCAAATAAAGGTCACATCATTTATGGTAAACTCATCAACTATTCATCCTTACTGATAAATACTATTACTATGTTTTGTCCAAGGTATCTGTCTGCAGGGTCAAACTGACGACGGGTTTGGACTAATGTTTGGAGTGAACCATCTTGGTCACTTTCTTCTAACTAACCTGCTCCTGGACCGAATGAAAGAGTGTGGTCCAAGTAGGATTATCAATGTTTCATCCATGGCACACAACTTCGGAAACATTGATTTTGACTGCCTGAACACCCACAAAGCTCTGGGATTTGGAACCTCCTCCATCCATGTCTTTAAAATTTACTGCGACAGCAAACTGTGCAACGTTCTCTTCAACCATGAACTGGCCAAGAGACTGCGGGGAACCAAGGTCACCTGCTACGCGCTTCATCCAGGTCAGTAATTAACAAGTGCAAACATTTCTTGTTAAATTTATGTTTTAATGGAGAGAAAACTGTTTAACTCAATAAAGAATGTTATTGTGTGATAAGCCTCAATGTGAAGGTTTCCTATCAAACCATTTTTTGCCTTATAAGCAGTCATCTTCTCCATGGTCTCATCAGATCCTTTAGACTTTTAGCAGGAAGGAACATAGTTAAAGAGCGAGTAAACCCCCACCTGTCTTTGCATCATTGCTTCAGTTTTTGTTTGTTAAGGTTCCCTTGCAGCTTTTTATGGAGGACCAGGAGAGCCAATGAAAAAACGAAGAAAAAAAAAAAAATAATAAAAATTTAACATTTAAATCATACATTTCGAAATACAATTTTTAAAATGCGTTTTCATTTCAAATTGAGTTATTGAAGATGAATTTTACATTTTATTCATTAATCAATTGTTCAATCATACAATTTGAAAATGTATTTTCAAATCCTATTCCTGAATGTAAATTTAAAAACCATAATTCATAAAACAGATTTAAAATACCTTTCCTAATCACATATATAAAAATGTAATTCCTTATTCCATTTCTATTTTCTTTTTCCCTTTTTATTATCAATCCTTTTTGTTGTTACATTTTTTTTATACTTTAAGCCCACCATTGACCTTTTCTGTGACCCTTCTGGACCCTGAGCACAGTGAAAACCTGTTAAACCAATCACAGTTGTTCCTCAGATATAACAAAGTCCCTCATTGGTTAAACTGCAATACTTGGCCTCCAAGATGGATTGATAAATGCAATTTACAATTCCTTTTAAAGAATTAAATACAAAAAACACTTTTTAATTTGGATTTCCAATTATATTATTTAAATGTTAGATTTTGCATGGGCTGCTTTTCTTTTTCAATGACTCTACTGGTCCTCAGAAGGTTTTAATTTAATTTCTTTGTATCATATTTTTCTGTCAATTTGAAACAAGATATGAATAGCTCTTACTGAAACTTGATGCATTCCCTGATTTTGAACCAAACATTCTGATTTAATATTAAATAGTAGAAATGATGGGTTTAGTCAAGTACGGCCCTAGTCAGTTTGTATATTTATGAGGAGTAAATGGTTCAAATAACCATAAGATTACAATGCAGGATTCACCCATCTGCTGCAATAGTATAACAGGCTGCAAACTGGGTGTAACAACCTCCAGGACAATCAAATAGCAGATGCCATACGTCATCATATAACTGCGTCATTTGTCCCATACGAGCTAAAGACCAGTTAACCAAATATAATTCCTTTTTTTTTCACAGGGGCCATAAGTTCAGAGCTGGGTAGGAACACAAGTTTATTTCTACAAGTCATCCTTAAACCCATCACCACGTTCTTCTTCAAGAACACTGTCCAGGGATGCCAGACCACCCTCCACTGTGCCCTACAGGAAGGCATTGAACCTCTCAGTGGACGATACTTCTCTAACTGCACTGTTAGGAACCTCTTTGCTAAAGCCAGAGATGACGCTGCTGCAAGAAAGCTTTGGGAGATTAGCGAGAGATTCTGTGACCTTCCCTAAAGCAAAAAGAAAAGCCTGCATTTAAACTATGACACGAACTATTTTCGGTTAGCTCTTAATAGCACCAGTTGTTCTTCATAGTCTTGATAAATTAAGCTAAATGAAAACCTAGGTTCAAAACTAAGCAATGGAGAGTAGAAAGAGAGAAATATTACGATCTATCCCCAAATGTATGAGAATTAAACTACTTGAAAGAACTCCTCTGAAGAGATGAGGGGTCTTTCTCAGCTACTAGGATGTAGGAATTTTCACCACAGTGTTGAGACGTGATTTAAATGTGAACTGAATAAACTTTCTTATGTAACTTGGTTAGATGTAAAGATATTTAATGACTGTCTAACCGCTTTGTGTTCATCACATTTTAAATGTATTATTTCTGTTATAATCATTCCTAATGAATTATCATTGGACAAGGCTGTCTAAGTAAGTTTGAAAAAGAGAAGAAAAACATTAATGGAAAATAACTTGGAAGGACATTTCTCTTCAGTGGTTTCTGGTTTCACGGGTTTGGTGGGGTAACAGGATGGGTGGGGTGGCAGCGACTCAACAGCCAGTTTTTAACGAGTGATGTCAGAGAACATGCTTCAGTAGACATTTCAAGTTACATCATTAGGAAGATTTATGCTTTATAATGCAGCTGTATATATGGGTGGCTGTGCTATCATTATTTTCAGGTAAATACTAAGAGAATATTTAAATTAGCATCTGAGGTTATTTTTGCTTTGATGTGTTTTAGTTTAACTTTAAATTGAAACATTATGTAACAAATGCTTTGGTGCTTATAACTCCTAAAATCACTCCTAAAATCCTAAATTTAATCTTGATATTAAAATAAATGTAGGACACCAACACTATGGAAAATAATGTTGAGTTAGAAAGTAAGTAGTTAAGAAACTCCCACTGGAAAAGTACTGCAATGATGCTGATCCAAGTTATTTAACCTTAGATGAAGCTTCTCATTTCTCAGTTATTCAAAAATTTTTATTTGATTTTCACATGAGAAGATAACAAGTGGGGTTTACAGTAGGAGAGACTGGTTTTAGTATAATAATTTCTTTTTATAATTTTTAGAATAAGTAGCCTACTTCTAGGATTTAGTCTCAGCTTAACTAAGAGATTTGTTTTCCCTCTTTACAAAATGACTTTTAAAGTGGTTTTATCTTTAATGACTGATCTGGTTTCATTTATTTGATTGAGTTTCTGTAGCCTGTATGAAAATATTGAGTGGTCAAAAAAGGATCTTGCAGGAAGAGAACTGGCTCTACACAAAGACATTTTAACAGATAAACAACAGAGGTCCAGATATTATTCTGCCGATAAACTCATGATCTCCATCCAGTTCTCCAGTTTTTTCGTGAATTAAAGTGTTTTGTATTTGTTTTAATAAATTACAACACAAAAAAATTAATGTTTGTGTTATTTTTGTGAAATACAGTTCCTTTTGAATACTGACCCTCACTTTTCTTTCAGTTTATCATATTTTTCCAGTAATTCTATTGTTTAATAAATCACACAGTTATGCTAAAAATATTTACATCTTTAGCAGGTTTAAATTTGCATTTCTACTTATTGTAACTTAAAGTGAGTGGACTGAAAGTAATTTAAAGGATGCAGGGTCCAGCCAAAGTCCAGACTGAAATCTGTAGCAACAGGGAGGTAATTAAATTCAATTCAATTCAGTTTATTTCTATAGCGCCAAATTCACAACACACGTCATCTCAAGGCACTTTACAGTTCAACCAGATCATACAGTCAAATTGATACAAAGTTTTCTATCTGAGGAAAACCAGTTGATTGCATTGACTCATTGACTCAAATACAATCCCTCACACTAAGCATGCTTGTAGCGACAGTGGAGAGGAAAAACTCCCTTTTAACAGGAAGAAACCTCCAGCAGAACCAGGCTCAGTGTGAGCGGCCATCTGCTGAGGCCGACTGGGGTTCAAGGAGACAGAAGCAGAGATACAAAAAGCAGCTGTAAAAGGCGGCCCCGTCCAGGAAACACACAGCCAGGCAGACGAGCTCCGAGCATGCTCCCATGCCAGAGGACGAAGAGAGCACATCCACTCAGTCACGGTCAGAGAAACAGGACCACCCTGGAAAACAGGCCGATCTCCAGCATCTATAAACAAGGGTGTTGATGGAAGCAGCACAGCTGATGTTTCTCTCCAGGATGACGTCACAGCCAAACAGGAACAGACGAGGCAAAGCTACTCTGAGGAAAAGCAGAGAGAGCAGAAGGTTAGAGATTGAACTAACAGATTCTGCAGAATAGGAGAACAGAGAGAGAATGAAGCAGAAGGATGAAATGGTGGTCCCTATGTCCTCCAGCAGTCTAAGCCTATAGCAGCATAACTATAGAGATAGCTCAGGATAACCTGAGCCACTAACTATAAGCTTTATCAAAAAGGAAAGTTTTAAGCCTAGCCTTAAAAGTAGACAGGGTGTCTGCCTCACGGACTAAAACTGGTAGTTGGTTCCACAGGAGAGGAGCCTGATAACTAAAAGATCTGCCTCCCATTCTTCTTTTAGAAATTCTAGGAACCACTAATAAACCTGCAGATTGAGAGCGAAGTGCTCTGTTAGGAACATTAGGAACAATCAGATCTCTGACATCAGATGGAGCTTGGCCATTTAAGGCTTTATATGTGAGAAGGAGGATTTTAAATTCTATTCTTGATTTAACAGGAAGCCAATGAAGAGAAGCCAGGATAGGAGAGATATGATCTCTCTTTTTCATTTTCATCAGAACTCTGGCTGCAGCATTTTGGATCAGCTGAAGGCTTTTAACTACAGTTTGTGGACTTCCTGATAGTAAAGAATTACAATAGTCCAGCCTTGAAGTAACAAATGCATGGACTAGTTTCTCAGCATCACCCCTGGACAGGATATTTCTCATTTTTGCAATATTCCTCAGATGAAAGAAGGAAATTCTAGAAACCTCTTTGATATGGGATTTAAATGACAGGTCCTGATGAAAAATAATAATGGTGACGACAAGGAGGCTTTTCTACCACAGAAAATGTTACGCTGATCATTGAAGCACCAACGGAAACATCCAGAAATCCCGTCATCCAGATGTTTAGTTATTGATTTATAAGGTATGAAGATTTTTTAAATGCTTTTCTTTGTTAAAATCTAACTAGAACCAGAAAGAAATATTTCAGTTACAGCCTGTTAGTACATTACATAACTTATAGATAGAAAAAAAATACTCTAAATTTACATCTACATTGGGTATAAACAATTTGGGAATAAAGTGTTATATCATAGACTCTATTAGTCTGTATGGTAGAGATATTTATTGGAACTTTTTAAAGATACTCTCACTGGAAAAAGGTCGGATTTAGAGGCCCGATGAACCCAGTGGAAGAATTAGTGTTTGAGGCTATTGTTGATATCAACAGAACTGCTCTTTTTCTTTGCATGGAACTCTCTAAGGACAAAGTGAATTTTCCCAACTGCATGAAGGGACTAAAGTCACACCTTTTCTGCGCTCCTCTTTTTAACTAACAGGAGACGAGTCAAACCTGATGGTCTGGTCCTGGTGACTAAGCTGCTGTCGCCAGTAGGAATGTGTTTATAAGAGGTTGACTTAATCTCCTTTCAGGTTCTAAAACTTATAAAAAGATAAATAAGTCAGTACAGCTTGATTTTTAGTGTGAGAAATAAACATTCTTAGACCTAGACAATGTTTAATATATATGGGAATTTTCAAACTTTAAGTATACATTGTTTTGCAAAGATGGGTTTTAAAACAAATATTGCAAAATAAGGCCTTACAATGGCCGCTCCCATGTGTTTTTTTTTTAATGTTTGGTCATGTCAGTATGTGTCAGTGAAACTTTAAAAAAAAATATTTTCTACTGCAGTTTTATAACTGGGATGTGTTCCAACCTTTCTTCAACTCAGTTTACGACTCATCCATTTTAAAAAGTGTGTGTCTACAAAGTGTGGAGTAGTGTTCCTGTGTGACATAGAGGTACAAATAAAAAAAGATAAGAATATCGTGAAAATAGCCATTATTCATTTCAGTAAGAGAAACTCACGTTGTATAGGTTTATCACATGCAGAGTGTAATGTGTCTCATTTAAATATGACATAAAATAAAGAAAATTATATTATAAACAGAACTATCATCACCTTAAGATATATATTCACTTCTATCCACATTAAGTTCCAGTTTGGGCCTATTTTTGCATGAATTTAAACATCAATGCAAGATGATTTTCAAGCATAATCCATTAATTTTAGGTAAAGTTTCAAGGAGTTTAAAGGAGGCAGGAGTCGTGAAAATAGTATTGAAATAAAAGGGTCAGTGGTTCTCATACATCCATCCATTATCCGTCACACTTCTTCTCTCTTCTTTATTCTGTCCCCTACCACCATTCAGGGATCACTTTCATTTAAGAGGAGATCTAGAGATCTAAGGAGGGAGATCTGGGCTGGGTTAGCAATGCAGAATTTTCTGCTCCAGTTTGCAGATTTTCCCTGGCTTAAATTTTTTCTATGATACTTTTCTGCTCCACTAGATGGCGATCGTGCAGAGACTGGCCCAGAGAAATGCTTTCTTGTATTATGGTGTTATGATGTTATTAAATACAGGATAAAAAAAATTGTGCGCTGTGCTTACTGCTATTTTTCTGTGAACAATTGTTAAAAAGAGTCTTAATCTGTGTGCTGGCAACAGAGAAAGATCAACAGAGAGAACTGATCTGCTGACCCACAATCTGAATAGTTGAGGAAATTAATTAATCATTTCCATAAAAATCATATAATTATTAGAAGATCAACTTATTCATTCTTAAAAGGTTAATGGCATGCCTCTTGTAGCACAATTTTATCCAAGGTAGATAAAAAGAAGAAAAATATAGAAGCTGACATAAAATAATAATATAAAGTCTGTGCCTTAATAGAAGGAAGACGTTAAAGAGGTGAGAATTTCTATTTTGTTCAAATAAATATCAGATTCAAAATAATCGACTCCTTAAATGGTCATCTAGAAATGTACTTGATCCATCCATCTTCTCTGGCTTTTCATTGCTGCAAATAGTGCTTCTCACTCTTTAGGCTGGGGATTTAAAAAATGCTGGAAATCTGTTTCAAAATCTGCATCTTAATCTCAGCGCTGTGACCCTGGAACTGATTTAGCTTCCATTCCTCCTCTTTTTTCCTCCCAGAGTTGTGCAGACAAAAGCACCAATTCTCTGTCAAATTTGCTTTCTTCAACTAAACCTCTTAAAAAAATCTTATATGCTAAATTTAACAAATACAGGCGCCTTAATTTTGGGATGTAATAGTGCAGTTTTGAGTTCCATTCCCTTCGCCTTACCATTCCATTAAAGCAAGTGGATAAAGAGGGTATTAGTTAGAAGCCCTATTAATAGCCCTGAGCAAAAATGATTATCTATACTTTATCAAAGTGGGTCCAGAAAATAACGTTTTACAAGGAATTCCATTGTGAAAGTATGCTATGGAATGAGGAAAACATGTAAAATAAAAGAACTAATCAGTATGGTGTTCTTTAATGTAGAGAGAATAATTATCGATAAGATTAAATGTGATGAGAGTTAGATATGGATTAAACAGTGGCGGATCTAGGGGACGGCTACTGGGGCTACAGCCCCGGATGTGAAGCTCTGACTGACCGACCAGGCATTCTTTGCCCCGGTGTTGTATGGAATTCTGTTCCTTTGTGTCGGAGGCGCGCATTAAAGCCAAAGAGGCAGACATGGAGGATGGGACCATTTTCACTGCGCTGCTGATTGATTTCTCCCTAAAAACAACTCCTATAATCATGTCACAGTTTAACATCCAGTTTAATCAGCAGCTGTTCTTTACAAACTTGTAAAATAGATAAATAAACGAGGTCCTTTTTAAGCTGTTTTGTATTGTTATTTTAAATGCCAAGAGAATCTGTCTTTTTCCAACTTTTGTCCCTTCAGTCTGACACAAATAAAAGTCGGTCACCAAACACAAAACTGTGTTACAAAACTGTGTCACTAATAGTGAGTATTTATCATTTTTCATTGGTGATATAAGAGGATGGAAACTGACTGATTGCAGGACATAAAACTAAGACTTACTGAAAAGATGAGTGTAGACTTTCAAGTAAATGTAAAATGTTATAGATTACTTGTTAGAACTGTATTTACAGTCATATGTTTATATTACTGTTTTATATATTATTCTACTATTTTTCAAGGCTGCACTTTAAAAAAATGAAATTGTCCAGAGAGCTGTTTCTAAACGAAATTTCTTTTTGTTTTACTCTGTAAACAAAACGACAAATAAATCGATCTAAGTCTAAAATGACTGGATTAGGGACATTCCTAGTATACGACATGATATCACACATAATGATTTTTGAGAATTTGCCAACAGTTGCTCTTTATTTCCCAAAGATATGGGAGGAGAGGAGAGGACGGATATTTCAGCTGCCTGAAATAATAAATTCCCCCTCCATAACATGGGAAGAAATTAATTCACCTGCAAGTCTTTAACTGTGTTTATTCCTCTCTTCATCAACAACAAACTCTGTGGATTTGGTGACATTTAATCATTATTTGCCAGAGTGGTGAGAGGGGAATCATATATTTTAGCCACCTGATATAATTGGCCCCCCTTTGATGATCTTTATTCAAATGTTTATCTAACAATTTACAAATATTCCCAAAAAAGTTCAAACCAAATGTCTGGTGCAATGCTACTGCAGACATTTTGAATTGAGAAGTGAAAGATCATCAAACCAACAGTCAGATTTATTTTAACTATTTTGGATTTCAAAATATAAAATAATAAATGTTTCAAACATAATATAGAAAAATAATGACAGTTTTAAAATTCACAGGATTTGTTTATTTTTTTCCCTTGTTATGGGGGAACGGATTATATCAGATGGCTAAAATATTTGATTCCCCCCCTCATAACTTTGGCAAATACTGATTAAACATCCCCAAATCCACAGAGTTTGTTGTTGATAAAGAGAGGAATAAACGCATGTGTGATAGCATGTAGCATACTAGAAATTTCTGTAATCCAGTAATCTGTCATATTTTACTTTAGAACAGGATTTACCAGAAAGTCTACTCTCTCATCTTCACCTTCAGGACTGAGCCCCTGATCTCCTAGAATCCTAGATTAAATAATTGGGTCTTTAAAATAGAACCTAAGTAGAATAAGAAGTTTTTGAGGAATTTAAAATTATTATTTGTATTAGCGCAATTCTTCAAATATATATGTGCATGGTTCACACAGAATAAAAACAAATCTACATCAAATTAGCAGTGACACATGATCTTGTTTGATGAAAGGAAGATCTGTTCATAAATATCTAGGTGTATATATATATATATATATATATATATATATATATATATATATATATATATATATATATATATGTATACTGATGAGAGTGAAGAGCAAAATCTTTGGAATGTAGTTGAGAAATATCAATCTAGACTCAATTTACGTTTATTGAGCAATCTGATGGGGAAAAACCTGTTGCAGAATCTGCTGGACCTGCTTCCAATGCTGCGAAGTCTCTTCCCAGAGGTCAGCAGGGGAACTGTCCATGGTGGGGGTTTGAGGGGTCATTGATGATGTCATGGGCACGGGACACGCAGGGACGAAATGTCTTTAATGGAGGGAAGAGGAGCCTCTCTGCTGTTCTCACCTTCTTCCAGTCTGAGGCGCTGCAGCCTCCACAGCACACAGTGAGACAGCTGCTCAGAACGCTCTCTATGGTGCTTCTGTAGAAGATGGTGAGGTTTGTGTGGGGAGGGGAGGGGGGCGCGCAGGTGATCTCTCCTCATCCTCTGCAGGAAGTCCAAGCGCTTCTGTGCCCTTTTGACCAGTGAGGTGGTGTTTCCAGTCCAGGTGAGGTTGTCTGTGATGTTCACCCCCAGGAATTTGGTGCTGCTGACCACCTCTACAGATGAGCTGATGATGACTAGTGGAGCGTGGTTAGGCCTTTTCTTCCTGAAGTCGACGATGATTTTCTTCTTCTCCACATTCAAGATCAGGCTAAAATCTCTGCACCAGTCCACCAGCTGCCCCATCTCCTTTCTGTAGTCCTGGTCGTTGTCGTCTCTGATGAGGCCCACCACCGTGATGTCGTCTGCAAATTTCACGATGTGATTGGTGGTGAACCTGGGGACGCAGTGGTGTGTCATCAGAGTGAACAGCATGGGGCTCAGGACGCAGCCCTGAGGGGAGCCTGTGCTTAGACTGATGACATCAGAGGTGTTCAATCCAACCCGGACTGACTGAGGTCTGTTGGTGAGGGAGTCTAGCAGGCAATAGCAGAGGGGTGCATTGAAGCCCAGCTGTTCCTTTTCCTACTAGATGCTGGTATTGAAAGCTGAATTGAAGTCCAGGAACAGCATCCGCAGGTTCTTCTCCTCCAGGTGTGCTAGACTCATATGAAGAGCAGAGGAGATGGCGTCCTCTGTGGAGCGGTTTAGGCGGTACTCAAACTGGAGATGGTTGAATGTTGGCGGCAGACCGGAGACCATGTGTTCTTTAACCAGCCTTTGGAAGCACTTCATCATGATGGGAGTCAGTGCGACAGGCCGGTAATCATTGAGTGAGGTGACCTGAGGCTTCTTTGGGACCACAATGATGGAGGCAGACTTAAAGCATGCTGGCACCATGGATTGGTCCATACAGTGAGCTCAATTACTCATTGAGCTCAACCAGAACTGTTAGCTCAATGAGTAATTCTCCTTTATCAAAATAATAAAAACATTAAAAAATAAAAGTAACATATGCCATGAAATGCCTTAATACTTTTTTTTTTTTAAATGCCTTTGTTTTTTCATTTTCTTTCTTCTAGCATTTTGACCAGTTTTGTTTTAATTCTCCTATAGATTTTCTTGTATTCTAATGTGTATTTGTGTCTTTGTATCTTCGTTCTCACTTCCGATATATCTTGTACATTGCTAATATTTTTATTTGAATTTTACTAATTTATTATAAAAATAAGGAGAATCTGGCACAGTGTGAGCGGCCATCTGCCGAGGCCGACTGGGGTTCAAGGAGACAGAAGCAGAGATACAAAAAGCAGCTGTAAAAGGCGGCCCCTTCCAGGAAACACACAGCCAGGCAGACGAGCTCCAAGCCAGCTCCCATGTCAGAGGATGAAGAGAGCACATCCAGCCAGTCACAGTCAGAGAAACAGGACTACACTGAAAAACAGGCTGATCTTGAACATCTTAAAACAAAGGTGTTGATGGCAGCAGCACAGCCGACGCTTCTCTCCAGGATGGAGTCACAGCCAAACAGGAACAGACCAGATGAAGCTACTATGAGAAAAAGCAGAGAGAACAAAACATTAAAGATTGAACTATCAGATTCTGCAGAGTGAGAGAATAAAGATAGAATGAAGCAGAATGATGAAAAAGGGGTCCCTATGTCCTCCAGCAGTCTAAGTCTATAGCAGCATAACTATAGAGATAGCTCAGGATAACCTGAGCCACTAACTATAAGCTTTATCAAAAAGGAAAGTTTTAAGCCTAGCCTTAAAAGTAGACAGGGTGTCTGCCTCACGGACTAAAACTGGTAGTTGGTTCCACAGGAGAGGAGCCTGATAACTAAAAGATCTGCCTCCCATTCTTCTTTTAGAAATTCTAGGAACCACTAGTAAACCTGCAGATTGAGAGCGAAGTGCTCTGTTAGGAACATAAGGAACAATCAGATCTCTGATATCAGATGGAGCTTGGCCATTTAAGGCTTTATATGTGAGAAGGAGGATTTTAAATTCTATTCTGGATTTATCAGGAAGCCAATGAAGAGAAGCCAGGATAGGAGAGATATGATCTCTCTTTTTCATTTTCATCAGAACTCTGGCTGCAGCATTTTGGATCAGCTGAAGGCTTTTAACTACAGTTTGTGGACTTCCTGATAGTAAAGAATTACAATAGTCCAGCCTTGAAGTAACAAATGCATGGACTAGTTTCTCAGCATCACCCCTGGACAGGATATTTCTAATTTTTGCAATATTCCTCAGATGAAAGAAGGAAATTCTAGAAACCTCTTTGATATGGGATTTAAATGACAGGTCCTGATCAAAAATAATAATGGTGACGACAAGGAGGCTTTTCTACCACAGAAAATGTTACGCTGATCATTGAAGCACCAACAGAAACATCCAGAAATCCCGTCATCCAGATGTTTAGTTATTGATTTATAAGGTATGAAGATTTTTTAAATGCTTTTCTTTGTTAAAATCTAACTAGAACCAGAAAGAAATATTTCAGTTACAGCCTGTTAGTACATTACATAACTTATAGATAGAAAAAAATACTCTAAATTTACATCTACATTGGGTATAAACAATTTGGGAATAAAGTGTTATATCATAGACTCTATTAGTCTGTATGGTAGAGATATTTATTGGAACTTCTTAAAGATACTCTCACTGGAAAAAGGTCTGATTTAGAGGCCCGATGAACCCAGTGGAAGAATTAGTGTTTGAGGCTATTGTTGATATCAACAGAACTGCTCTTTTTCTTTGCATGGAACTCTCTAAGGACAAAGTGAATTTTCCCAACTGCATGAAGGGACTAAAGTCACACCTTTTCTGCGCTCCTCTTTTTAACTAACAGGAGACGAGTCAAACCTGATGGTCTGGTCCTGGTGACTAAGCTGCTGTCGCCAGTAGGAATGTGTTTATAAGAGGTTGACTTAATCTCCTTTCAGGTTCTAAAACTTATAAAAAGATAAATAAGTCAGTACAGCTTGATTTTTAGTGTGAGAAATAAACATTCTTAGACCTAGACAATGTTTAATATATATGGGAATTTTCAAACTTTAAGTATATATTGTTTTGCAAAGATGGGTTTTAAAACAAATATTGCAAAATAAGGCCTTACAATGGCCACTCCCATGTGTTTTTTTTTATGTTTGGTCTTGTCAGTATTTGTCAGTGAAACTTTAAAAAAAAATATTTTCTACTGCAGTTTTATAACTGGGATGTGTTCCAACCTTTCTTCAACTCAGTTTACGACTCATCCCTTTTAAAAAGTGTGTGTCTACAAAGTGTGGAGTAGTGTTCCTGTGTGACATAGAGGTACAAATAAAAAAAGATAAGAATATCGTGAAAATAGCCATTATTCATTTCAGTAAGAGAAACTCACGTTGTATAGGTTTATCACATGCAGAGTGTAATGTGTCTCATTTAAATATGACATAAAATAAAGAAAATTATATTATAAACAGAACTATCATCACCTTAAGATATATATTCACTTCTATCCACATTAAGTTCCAGTTTGGGCCTATTTTTGCATGAATTTAAACATCAATGCAAGATGATTTTCAAGCATAATCCATTAATTTTAGGTAAAGTTTCAAGGAGTTTAAAGGAGGCAGGAGTCGTGAAAATAGTATTGAAATAAAAGGGTCAGTGGTTCTCATACATCCATCCATTATCCGTCACACTTCTTCTCTCTTCTTTATTCTGTCCCCTACCACCATTCAGGGATCACTTTCATTTAAGAGGAGATCTAGAGATCTAAGGAGGGAGATCTGGGCTGGGTTAGCAATGCAGAATTTTCTGCTCCAGTTTGCAGATTTTCCCTGGCTTAAATTTTTTCTATGATACTTTTCTGCTCCACTAGATGGCGATCGTGCAGAGACTGGCCCAGAGAAATGCTTTCTTGTATTATGGTGTTATGATGTTATTAAATACAGGATAAAAAAAATTGTGCGCTGTGCTTACTGCTATTTTTCTGTGAACAATTGTTAAAAAGAGTCTTAATCTGTGTGCTGGCAACAGAGAAAGATCAACAGAGAGAACTGATCTGCTGACCCACAATCTGAATAGTTGAGGAAATTAATTAATCATTTCCATAAAAATCATATAATTATTAGAAGATCAACTTATTCATTCTTAAAAGGTTAATGGCATGCCTCTTGTAGCACAATTTTATCCAAGGTAGATAAAAAGAAGAAAAATATAGAAGCTGACATAAAATAATAATATAAAGTCTGTGCCTTAATAGAAGGAAGACGTTAAAGAGGTGAGAATTTCTATTTTGTTCAAATAAATATCAGATTCAAAATAATCGACTCCTTAAATGGTCATCTAGAAATGTACTTGATCCATCCATCTTCTCTGGCTTTTCATTGCTGCAAATAGTGCTTCTCACTCTTTAGGCTGGGGATTTAAAAAATGCTGGAAATCTGTTTCAAAATCTGCATCTTAATCTCAGCGCTGTGACCCTGGATTTAGCTTCCATTCCTCCTCTTTTTTCCTCCCAGAGTTGTGCAGACAAAAGCACCAATTCTCTGTCAAATTTGCTTTCTTCAACTAAACCTCTTAATAAAATCTTATATGCTAAATTTAACAAATACAGGCGCCTTAATTTTGGGATGTAATAGTGCAGTTTTGAGTTCCATTCCCTTCGCCTTACCATTCCATTAAAGCAAGTGGATAAAGAGGGTATTAGTTAGAAGCCCTATTAATAGCCCTGAGCAAAAATGATTATCTATACTTTATCAAAGTGGGTCCAGAAAATAACGTTTTACAAGGAATTCCATTGTGAAAGTATGCTATGGAATGAGGAAAACATGTAAAATAAAAGAACTAATCAGTATGGTGTTCTTTAATGTAGAGAGAATAATTATCGATAAGATTAAATGTGATGAGAGTTAGATATGGATTAAACAGTGGCGGATCTAGGGGACGGCTACTGGGGCTACAGCCCCGGATGTGAAGCTCTGACTGACCGACCAGGCATTCTTTGCCCCGGTGTTGTATGGAATTCTGTTCCTTTGTGTCGGAGGCGCGCATTAAAGCCAAAGAGGCAGACATGGAGGATGGGACCATTTTCACTGCGCTGCTGATTGATTTCTCCCTAAAAACAACTCCTATAATCATGTCACAGTTTAACATCCAGTTTAATCAGCAGCTGTTCTTTACAAACTTGTAAAATAGATAAATAAACGAGGTCCTTTTTAAGCTGTTTTGTATTGTTATTTTAAATGCCAAGAGAATCTGTCTTTTTCCAACTTTTGTCCCTTCAGTCTGACACAAATAAAAGTCGGTCACCAAACACAAAACTGTGTTACAAAACTGTGTCACTAATAGTGAGTATTTATCATTTTTCATTGGTGATATAAGAGGATGGAAACTGACTGATTGCAGGACATAAAACTAAGACTTACTGAAAAGATGAGTGTAGACTTTCAAGTAAATGTAAAATGTTATAGATTACTTGTTAGAACTGTAAATTTACAGTCATATGTTTATATTACTGTTTTTATATATTGTTTTACTATTTTGCAATGCTGCACTTTTAAAAAAATGAAATTGTCCAGAAAGCTGTTCTAAAGCAAATTTCTTTTTGTTTTAAACTGTAAACAAAATGACAATAAATCTGTCCAAGTCTAAAATTACTGGATTAAGGACATTCCTAATATACGATATGATATCACACATAATGATTTTTGAGAATTTGCCAACAGTTGCTCTTTATTTCCCAAAGATATGGGAGGAGGAGTGAATGAATATTTCACCTGCCTGAAATAATCCGTTCCTCCTCCATAACATGGGAAAAATTAATTAATTCACCTGCAAGTCTTTAACTGTGTTTATTCCTCTCTTCATCAACAACAAACTCTGTGGATTTGGTGACATTTAATCATTATTTGCCAGAGTGGTGAGAGGGGAATCATATATTTTAGCCACCTGATATAATTGGCCCCCCTTTGATGATCTTTATTCAAATGTTTATCTAACAATTTACAAATATTCCCAAAAAAGTTCAAACCAAATGTCTGGTGCAATGCTACTGCAGACATTTTGAATTGAGAAGTGAAAGATCATCAAACCAACAGTCAGATTTATTTTAACTATTTTGGATTTCAAAATATAAAATAATAAATGTTTCAAACATAATATAGAAAAATAATGACAGTTTTAAAATTCACAGGATTTGTTTATTTTTTTCCATTGTTATGGGGGAACGGATCATATCAGATGGCTAAAATATTTGATTCCCCCCTCATAACTTTGGCAAATACTGATTAAACATCCCCAAATCCACAGAGTTTGTTGTTGATAAAGAGAGGAATAAACGCATGTGTGATAGCATGTAGCATACTAGAAATTTCTGTAATCCAGTAATCTGTCATATTTTACTTTAGAACAGGATTTACCAGAAAGTCTACTCTCTCATCTTCACCTTCAGGACTAAGCCCCTGATCTCCTAGAATCCTAGATTAAATAATTGGGTCTTTAAAATAGAACCTAAGTAGAATAAGAAGTTTTTGAGGAATTTAAAATTATTATTTGTATTAGCGCGATTCTTCAAATATATATGTGCATGGTTCACACAGAATAAAAACAAATCTACATCAAATTAGCAGTGACACATGATCTTGCTTGATGAAAGGAAGATCTGTTCATAAATATGTAGGTGTATATATATATATATATATAGCTGGTTTCCCTGAGCCCCTGGTATTTTTTGTTTTTCCTGATGTTGCAGTCACAAGGAAAAAGAGGGGAAGACCACCTGCGATGAGTGAGGAAGATGTGTGTATACATATATATATATGTATATATATGTATATATATGTATATATACATATATATATATATATACATATATATATATATATACACACATATATATATATATACACACACACATATATATATACACATATATATATATACACACACACATATATATATATATACACACACACATATATATATATACACACACATATATATATATACACACACATATATATATATATACACACATATATATATATATATATATATATATATATATATATATAGAACAAAACATTAAAGATTGGACTATCAGATTCTGCAGAGTGAGAGAATAAAGATAGAATGAAGCAGAATGATGAAAAAGGGGTCCCTATGTCCTCCAGCAGTCTAAGCCTATAGCAGCAGAACTATAGAGATAGCTCAGGATAACCTGAACCACTCTAACTAGAAGCTTTATCAAAAAGGAAAGTTTTAAGCCTAGCCTTAAAAGTAGACAGGGTGTCTGCCTCACGGACTAAAACTGGTAGTTGGTTCCACAGGAGAGGAGCCTGATAACTAAAAGATCTTCCTCCCATTCTACTTTTAGAAATTCTAGGAACAACTAGTAAACCTGCAGATTGAGAGCAAAGTGCTCTGTTAGGAACATAAGGAACAATCAGATCTCTGATATCAGATGGAGCTTGGCCATTTAAGGCTTTATATGTGAGAAGAAGGATTTTAAATTATATTCTGGATTTAACAGGAAGCCAATGAAGAGAAGCCAGGATAGGCGAGATATGATCTCTCTTTTTTACAGTTTTTTTTTTTTTTTTTTTTTTTTTGAGATTGAAAGCGAAGTCCTCTATTAGGAACATAAGGAACAATCAGATCTCTGATATAAGATGATAAGATAATAAGATAATTAGTTGATCCAGTAATGAAAGACAGGAAACAAAGAGCTGCCTTGATTTCAGTAGGTAGTGGAGTTGTGCATAGAGCCATTTAAGAAATGAGACATCAAAATGGAATCCAGAAGATGGCAGTAAAGCAACAAGCTGGATGTGAGCTGTCATTAAAAAACAGGGAAGAAGAAGAGGCAGGACGGCACATTTGAGAAAAGGAGACGATTAGAGACTTAAAAGTGGAAAAATGAGTCTTTTCCTTTACTTGGCATCTGTAGTCGTTTGTGTGTATGTTCTGCTTTTCTACGGTGTGCTTAAAGGGGCGAGGTGCTTAAGCTCCGTTTGCCTGAAGGGGAAAACTGTCATTGTAACAGGTAAACGGACTCTGTTATTAGGTTTGTTTAAACTTATAGGTTTTAATCTTCCAAATTACACAAGTTCATCTCCGTTCACTTTTTTTCTTATTTTACCTCTGTGGTTTTGGTTGTTTTGATGACGGATGTTACGTCGGTTTGCGTTCCTCTGTGGGTGCGTTCGATTTTTGCGTCTGCGTCCCCCGAAGTCCGGGAAAATAAGGAGACCGGAACAATTTGGCTGTGGATTCACACAGGCTTTTACCGCCGTACGCGCTGTCGCTTAGCAAACGTGACAGTTGACACACAAAGCAGGAAAAGAATGAATACCTTTCAAAAGTGTTTCTTTTTAATTTTTTTTTTTCATTTTTGTTATTGTAAAGTGAACAAAGACTAAACTCATGAGAATACAGAGTGGATTAAAGGTGAAAACCACCGGGAGCAGGAAAAAATAAAAGCAAATGTAGTGATAAAAACCTTAGTCAGTTAAATAACATGCTGCTGTCACTTTGCACATCTCTGATGTTGCTGCTATTTTCAAATATCCATTACTGTAAAGATGTCCATGCATAACTCCACAAAAATGGTTATTTATTCTCAAGCTGCACAGTTTTTTTATGTTTAAAACACTTTGCAATACAGTATTTTATTGTTTATATTTTAACTCTTCACTATTATGTTATTCTTATACATTTTTCTAAGGTCCACATTTGTGTGACAAATTTTTTCTATATTTTTTCTGCTGTAAACACCAGAATTTCCCCATTGTGGGAGAATAAAGGAATATTCTATTCTATAAAAGGGGTAGAAAGTATAAATAAATCTAAACAATGTATGTATAAAAATATATCTGCAAAATCTCTTATATTCAACAACAAAAAATACTTAGTTGAGTAAATTTAGCAAAATAGCAATTAAAAAATAAAAAATCCTATCAGATTTATAGTCCCCACACTGCAAATATATTAGAATCTGTCATTAAATTACAGCCAAACTCATTTACACAGTAACAGATAAAAACCTTTAGATAAATCAAACATTACCGCCACATATCTGACTTAATAACAATTGAAACAACTACTTTCATTAATTTCAGACAGAGCTATTCACATACTTGTATTATATTATAAACTTCCAATATTCATCACTGTTCAGCACCAAGTGCCTTTTTCCTCTGATGACGTAGCAGCCGGCTTGGTTAGATTCACGATGAATCCTGGGATATCCAAGGATAGATAAGATACACCGGACCCATCCTTTAAAATCGGGCAAAAGGAAGGAAGCATTTGTAGGCCTCGTAAGGAGGAGTCTTGGGCCGTTTCTCAATTCACAAGAACGCAAGTCCAGACTCGTGTCCTCGCCAAGTATGTACTTGAGAAGAACACAGTAAAATATGGACTTTAGGAAAATGGTAGCACGCAGCATAAATATGGGACAATTGGAAGATAAGTGTTCTCGTCTGGAGCTGCCTTTTAGAGACATAGACAGGTATGGGGCATTACAGGCTAACAAATTAGTATGTTGTCTAAGCAAAAACAAGGCTTTGCTGGACTACTGTTTAAAGCCTCGAACTCATAACTATTCCTGATATTTTGAATTGAAAAAGCTTCCTGGGTGGGAAGCGAAATGTCTTCAAACTTGGAAACAAAGTCCAGTGGATTGTTTTTTTTTTTTTTTTTTTTACTTTTTTGGAAATAGATTGTAGGTTCTACAGCATAGCTGTTAAAAGTTAAAACTATAACCAGATTTTTTTTCCTATCAATAAACTAGGAACTTCATAAAATCTCCCTATTTAACACATTAATTGTGAACAGACAGTAAACAGGGAGTCTGGAGGTGTTCTCCAGTGCTTTTTGAATGTTTGAAGACCGCTAGGTCTGCATTTTTTTCCTAAAATATCACAGATATGCATACCGTATATTAACTAAATCACAACTCAGAATTTCAGTCTTTCTGTAACATTTTGCTTTGTTCCTGCAACACATTTTAAACTTTCAAGACATTTCTACTTCCTCTGGAAATGAGTCAACTTGTAAACAATCTGTATCATCAGAGAGGACGATCTGAACTTTTCTCTTCAGAACAGAAAGGAACATAATATAATATAATAATTTGTCTGATAAACCTAATCCTAATCCAGCCAGTCCTGTTATTCCAGTAGTTCTCAAACCTGCTCCCCAAGTATATCTGTCCTGCATGATTTAAATATCTCTCTGTTGCAGAACATTCAAATGATTGCATGAGATTCTTAGCAACCATGAAGTACTGAAGAAATCTGTTAATCCTTGTGTTATGTAAGCCAGGTATGTGGCAGCCAAACGTGCAGGTCACCTGAGGACCAGGGTTAACAATCGCTGAGTTTTTCTTTAAAAGGGCAGAAACCAAAAGGCTGCTTGTTCGAGTTAACCTCCTGAACAATGTACAATGTAGTAAGACATGATAATTGATGAATAATACAAATTTTGACTCAAATTTTCACCAACTTTGCTTTTCACATTAGTGCAAATTGATGATCAGAGCAGATAAAAGAGTCAATTCCCTAACTTTCTCCCCCCTCTCCTCTGCTCTATGTCTTTCTCCACTGTTTTTGTTTTTAGTTCCTAGATACCATGGTGACAAAATGCTGCGTTAGAATAATCTGTAATTATCAGTAAGGGTCAAATGATTAAAACGGATAAAGTAAAATAGGGTTCCCTTTGAGCTTCACAAAAAACAAAATGAGAAACAGAATAATAATAAATATTTGAACTTTATTGATCTCACACTGGAGAAATTTACCTCTGCATTTAACCCATCCCCCTTTCCCTCATCGCCACTGTGTGGCGCCCGGGGTCTATGTAGGGCTTATCAGCTTATCACTCTCCCCTCTTTATGAAATATAAACATTTATAGATCAGTCTCAACTTGTCACACATCGTTTATTGCTGTGTTTTCCTTTTCTTTAAACCTTCATAGTTCCCATTGTACTGCCTATATTTCAAAATGTTCTATCTGGACATTGACAGAAGTGAAAAAATTCAGCCAACCTGTTCACCTGATGTAATCGGAGCGTCTTTATACGTCAGTTTGACATTAAAAAACCGGATCAGAGATTTAAAAGTCGGATGGAGCCACTGTGACCAGGCTTAATAGAGTTTTTAGATGTCATTTTAGAGTTCAGTGTAATTATCTCTAACACTTTAACACATTTCTTCCCGTTATTTGACCAATTGATCTACTTTTAATCATAAATTATGTTTTTATTTTATTTGTGTTATGTAAAAGTATATTAGAGAAGTGTGATTCCTTGACATAGAACTACATAAAGTGGATGAAGTTTAAAAACTGGTGCAAAACAAAAAGATAGCTTTCTTGGCTAGACTAAAACCCCCCATTTTTGTAGTGTTGCTTGACCAAAATCTACAATCTCAACACCTTCTGCTTAAGTTCATCTTTCCTGCCTACTTCCACTTCATAACTTCCTTTTTCCCAGCAGTTTTTTAAAGCAGTTTTTTTCTTCATAATGGTTCCCAAAAGTTTGTTCCTTCTGGTTAAAAAGTCAGATTTTTGTAGCGTACTAAACTAGCCCCCCCGCCAGCGGCCAAAATCATTTCTGACTGTGAGTGGTCTAGCCTCGATCAATGCCCCAGGCCCTAGAACGGGCTGGCCAATCACAACGCAGAGATGTGTTTCGAATTTTTGGATGCAAAGCTGGCGGGGTTTTGAGGGCAGGACGACAAAGCTGCGCGACGCTGGAGAAATCACAACAAGGAAGATGGCAACAACTATTGAACAGTTCTTGTTTGACTCAGCTTTGGAAGGATTAGACTTGGGGTTTTCATTGAAACGCGAGCAGGAACTAGCCTCATGAGACCATCCTGATCTCCCGAGCTTTCAAGGTTTCACTTGCAGATCAGTCTGGAGACTCTCCGTTGAAGAAAATTTGGAGCCGTTCACCAAACGAACGTCGAATCAGCGTTGGCTTTGAGGCGGGTTGAGGTGTGACGCAACGAGAAGCGCGACAGTTCAGTCTAAAGAACATGGCGGCTTCAGCCGATGAAACTAGCGTTAGCGTGGCTATCGAGCAAGTTTTATCGGAATTACAGAGTATTTCTTCACTGAAAGAAGAGCAAAACACTGCTCTGGAGGCTTTTCTCAGAGGAAAAGATGTTTTTGCACTTCTCCCGACTGGTTTCGGCAAGAGTATCCTGGCTTGTGGTTGTGTTTTCGTCGTCGCTCTGTTATGTTATATGCTTCGTTGATCTGATTGGTTTATTTGGCCCGTCTATCACCAACATAGGCCAATCAGCTAACCAGTATTTTCGACCCTTCCCAAAATTACTTCAACGGAAGTTTTCCAGATGGATATGCGGAGCAAATCCATCTGGCGGAGTCAGGTTAAGCAGGAACAGGCTCTACGCTCATTTTTAAGAAGGATGTTTTCGCCATTTTACCGCCAGGCTGTTTGTTCACACTCCCCCACCAACTTTCTGTCCCGCTAACTACGTCACAGTCAGTTGCGCTCATTGGTCAGTTGGCCAATAGGCACAGACATGGTTAGAAAGATAACGGTTGTTCTCATCAACAATCTTCTGATGTCTCATTCATCTTGGCCAGACTAAATTACACATTTAATCTCACATTTAGTCTGTTTTATCAGGCTAAGGTTTTCCGAAAAACAAGGCAGTTCCATAATATTTAAGATATATCCCTTGTGTCCCATTATATTTAATTCTTATTCACTACAAATAAAAAATAAAACAAACCAAACATAATACTTACTAATACTTACTTTGTTAAGGCATCTTTAGAAGTTTAACCAAATTTGTTATGGGCTGTTTTATCAGAGTGTGAGTTTTATTAATGTTTGGATTGGTTTACTCCTTAGGGAGCAACACTGGCATTGGCAAAAGTACAGCCTTGGAAATAGCAAAAAGAGGAGCGAGAGTGATACTGGCCTGCCGCAACAAAGAGAAGGGTGAGACTGCAGCTTTCGACATCCGCGCGGTAAGTCCTCAAAGACCCAAACAGCTCGACACAGAAAGCGCTGTCAATTTAGAAATCACTAACTCAATAAAAACAAATATAATTATCTTTCTCTCTGCTGGGGGATCATGGAGGCAAAGGCAGACATACAAAACAAACATAGAAGAAATAATCCATGAATACATTTTATGTTCAATTCAATTTTAATTCAGTTTTTTTTATTTTTCTCAAGGCACTTTACAGTTCACCAGATCATCCATTCAAATTGATTTAAAGTTTTCTATCTAAGGAAAACCAGTTGATTGCATCGACTCATTGACTCGAATGCAATCCCCTCACACTAAGCATGCTTGTAGCGACAGTGGAGAGGAAAAACTCCCTTTTAACAGGTAAAACAATAACAATAAAAGTCCCTTTTATTTTGTGGGGAAGGGACTTGTGGTTATTTTTTGATGGCCATTTTTTCAAATACAAGAACTGAGAAACTAAATATTCGGTTGTTTGTCTCTGTGTAAAAAGAAATTGTCATTCATTGTACCTAAGGGGCTACACATTGAAGTGTATGGTCCTTGTGTGACCAGTTAGAAAAACAGCAATGCAGAAACAAACTAACAAAACATCATTTTGCTCTAAAGATAAACAATCCTTGTTGTCATGGGGGATACCTGGCTGGAACCTCTAGAATAATCCAAAAATAAAATCCCACTTAGAGGCTATTGTAGTAAACCTTGTAAAACCATTACAGGTTAGCCCTTGTTTAATGCCAACATATTAAAGGAATAGTACACCCAAAACATGATTAGCCTTCATTTTCTACTCACCCCCATGCTGAACAACACTCTGGAGTACTTTTTTGATATCTCAAATGCATCTGGAGATCTGGGAGGCTTCTTGCTGTCTGCTGACATTCAAATAATGGAGGTCCCCAGCGGCCGAAGCAGAAAGGTCCATAAAAGTCCAATAAAAAAACTTGTCAATATTCCTCCATACTGCTCGTCCAATGTATTCCAAGTTTCCTGAGTGGGTAGCATCCAGAATTTACTCGAAACGAAGTCATTTAGAATGTTTTTAGAGCATAAACAGTAGTGTATAGTATTTCCTAAAAGCGCGTTCACGAGTCTACGGAAACCACGGCAGACCAAACCAGATGAAAGTGCGCATTCAGCTCGGCAAAGAACTCATGCTCTTCCTCAACACTGAAGTCCTCAGACATTTTTCTTTCGTTGTTTCTTTCTTTGCACAGGTAAACAGCACATTTCTTCTTCTACGCTTGCATTATCGGCAGAGCAGACGCTGAATGCGCACTTTCATCTGATTTGGTCTGCAGGCGCGCGCTTTCAGGAAATCCTATACACTACTGTTTATGCTCTAAAAACATTCTAAATGACTTCGTTTCGAGTAAATTCTGGATGCTACCCACTCAGGACACTTGGAATACATTGGACGAGCAGTATGGAGGAATATTGACACGTTTTTGTGGACTTTTATGGACCTTTCTGTCTCGGGCGCCATAGACCTCCATTATTTGAATGTCAGCAAACAGCAAGAAGCCTCCCAGATCTCAAGATGCATTTGAGATATCAAAAAAGTACTCCAGAGTGTTGTTCAGCATGGGGGTGAGTAGAAAATGAAGGCTAATCATGTTTTGGGTGTACTATTCCTTTAAGTTTTTTTTCCCACAAAAAAACAACAGAAACACTTGAAAAAAGCTTAAATTGTGGTAATATGAACATAGAAACATGAACACAGTTTTCGATTCTTTAGGAAAGTTTTGTAGATATTTTTCATAACAGCCGTGTTCCCTACTTGTGCTTCAGGAGAGCGGGAATAACCAGGTGCTGTTAATGGAGCTGGATCTGTCAAGTTTGAAATCTGTTCGCCGTTTTGCTGAAACCTTTCTAAACACTGAACCCAGGCTGGACATTCTCATTAACAATGCAGGTGGGGTTGCTTCCTTGTTAGTACTCTCCACTAAGTTTGTTTGAGTGCATCATAAGAACATAAAAGATAATTAAAAATAAACCGTGACTCATATTGTGTTTCAGGTGTAATCGGTCCTGGATATACTGAAGATGGTTTCGACCTGGCCTTTGGGGTAAACCACTTGGGCCACTTCCTTCTGACCAACCTTCTCCTGGAGCGACTTAGGCAGTGTTACCCCAGTCGAGTGATCACTGTGTCTGCACACCTACACCGCTTTGGGAACATAGACTTCCATCTGCTGGCTTCACAAAAAGAAGTAGTGTCCAACCAGTCCACCTGGCACAACTTTCAGGCTTACTGTAACAGCAAACTCTGTAATGTGCTCTTTACCAGGCAGTTGGCTAACCAACTGGAAGGCACTGATGTCACCTGTTATGCCCTGCACCCAGGTCAGTACCAACACCTTCTGCTTCTGAAAAAGCTAAAAGTGATTATTGAATTTAAAATATTCTGCAATCCAGTTTAAAGTAAATATTTACAAATCTTTCCCCTGCAGGAGTAATCTACACAGAACTATGCCGTAATATGAGCCAGTGGTTGCAGCTCCTCATGATGCCCTTAGCAAAGCTCTTCTTCTTGGACCCAAAGGGAGGGTCTCAGACCACCCTCTACTGCGCTCTCCAGGAGGGCATTGAACCTCTCAGTGGGAGTTACTTTTCAAACTGTGCACTGTACAAAGTTGGAGCAAAGGGGGTAAATGATGGTGTCGCAAAGAAGCTATGGGAAGTAAGTGAAAGGTTAACGGGCATAGGTCAACAAAACCAATAGTTTCAACCAAAGCGCCAAAGCCATACAGCCTTTATGTGTTCTTATGAAGTCCATTGTGTGTCTGAAGTGTCCTTAAATTTTTAATGCTTTAATAATATAGAGGATCCTTCTAAAAGTTTTCTGTATGTCTGTCACCTGATATCATGTATAATGTCTGCTGAGTTTGTTGTTGAACAAAGATTTGAAGAGATCCACTGATGGCTGCTTGAAAAACAACATTTTCTGAATATAAAATGTATTTTGCTTTTAATGATCTTATGTATTGATTCCAGGTTTGATTATTAAACTCATTATCAGCATCTGTTCTCCTTGGTGGTTTTAGCTTATATTAAAGTAACATTTTAGATAGAGCTACTATTTCTGAAACCCAATTCTGATTAAAATGTAAAAAAATGCTGATGAATAAATGTAATTTCTGCATATTTTATATTTTATGTCTATATAAACACTGTTTGTAAATCAAAACAATTGTAAAAATTAGAGTGATGTACATGTGGAAAAAAGTGGCACTAATGTTTTTCTTGCATTTAGAATTCTCTCACATAAGATGTTTGATGTATGAATAAGTTAATAGTGATTTTTACACACAGTATTTCAGAGTAAACAGGTTGTTTGATAAAATCTCTCCAACTGAATCTGATCTGATTTAGTAAAAAATCTTTATCTCCATACAGGCTTGCGGAAAAGGTGAAAATGTAAGGGTTCTGACAAAGATATATATATTGCATAACATTTCTTTAATAGTTACACTGTGGGGTTTTTCATGCTTCCCATTTTTATGTTACTATTTAGTCTACGGTTCAGTTTATTTATATAAAACAATTCACAACACATGTCCTCTCAAGGCACTTTAAAGAGAAGATTCAACAAAATCATACAGTCAAATTGATTCAAAGTTTTCTATATAATCAAAATAAGTTGATTACATCAACTCATTCGTTCAAAAGCTATCCCTCACTAAAGGCATGCTTGCAGCGACAGTGGAGAGGAAAACTCCCTTTGAACAGCAAGAAACCTCCAGCAGAACCAGTATCAGTGTGAGCGGCCATCTGCTGAGGCCGACTGGGGTTCAAAGAGATACAAAAGGCAAATGTCAACCGGCTCCACATGCGGCCACTTCCAGGAAAAACAGCCAGGCAGATGAGCTCCGAGCCAGTTTCCATGTCAGAGGATGAAATGGAGCACATCCAGTTAGTCTCAGTCATAGAAACAGGATTACACTGAAAAACAGGCCAAGCTCCCAACATCTATAAACAAAGGTGTTGATTGCAGCAGCACAGCTAATGAAGCAGTGCTGCTGATGAAGATGAAGCTACTATGATGAGAAAAAGCAGATAGAGTATTAAGTTATGTATGGAACTTAACAGATACTGCAGAACGGGAGAATATATTGTAGATAGAATGAACCAGAATGAGGCATTCTATATTTTTAGCAGCATAAATATAGAAGATAGCTCAAGATTACCGAACTATTTGGAATGAAGTCAAGGAGAAACATCTGTCTGGACTGAAATTTTCCCCTGCCAGATGTGGCCGTTAAAAGTAGACATAGTGTCTACCTCATGGATTAGTGAGTCCATGAGGCAGACACTATAGTGTTCACCAGTGCCGTTCTAGACTAGTTCTACCAAGAGATCTAGGCTGGGGCCGGTGTTATTTTTGTGGCGACCCACAGAAAAACAGTCGCACAAAAAACACAGACATAATTCATAATTTCAATATATCAAGAAAGCCAAACAGCCATGATGATTCTGGAGAATTGTGACCCTACTGGTTCCAAGTCAGTTCCAGTTTCTTTGCAAAAGCAGATCAGCATATAAAATTGATTTTGTATTATGTCAGTACAGTACAGGGGCCATAATAGGGTCCGGGACCAGTTCTATAGGGCCCCTGTTGGCCCTTGGGTTAGGGTTAATTAGTGTTACACTGTTGGCCCATGCTATGGCTTGGATGAAGATAACATTAAACTGATATGAAATTTAAAGTATTATGGAATATTGGTTTGACTCTTTCCATGTTTTTCCAAATGGCTACATCAACAATCATATGGCATTTTCTTTTCCTTCAATGCTTTGGTTATGACTGTCAGGGATGGGGGAATCAATACCTAATGTGAGAGAGGAAAGAGAGACAATCAGCTTTCAAGGAGCAACAGGAGAGGGAGGGGTGAGAAAACGAAGGGAGAAAAGAAGTACAGATAGCTCAAGAGAGGAACAGACTGGAGGCACAGTCGGAAAATTCAATGTCTAAATTGTCAAATGCTAATATAGAATAAGTTAATTTAATTGATTTCTTCAAAATATTTATTCACCAATTCATTCAAGTCATGCAATTACAGTTTTGATTTTATGGATGTGACGCCCAGTGCTATGATGATTGTGAGCACAGGATGTATAAAATATTGCCCTAGCATACCTCTGTTCACAACTCACTGAAATGGTTCTTTGCTTTCTAAGAAATATTTTAGTATATTCAGTATTAGTTTATGTTGAGAACTGTTATAGGTGAGACATACACTCACCGGCCACTTTATTAGGTACACCTGTCCAACTGCTCGTTAACACTTAATTTCTAAGCAGCCAATGACATGGCGGCAACTCAGTGCATTTAGGCATGTAGACATGGTCAAGACAATCTCCTGCAGTTCAAACCGAGCATCAGTACGGGGAAGAAAGGTGATTTGAGTGACTTTGAACGTGGCATGATTGTTGGTGCCAGAAGGGCTGGTCTGAGTATTTCAGAAACTGCTGATCTACTGGGATTTTCACGCACAACCATCTGTAGGGTTTACAGAGAATGGTCCTAAAAAGAAAAAACATCCAGTGAGCGGCAGTTCTGTGGGCGGAAATGCCTTGTTGATGCCAGAGGTCAGAGGAGAATGGCCAGACTGGTTCGAGCTGATAGAAGGGCAACGGTGACTCAAATAACCAGCCGTTATAACCAAGGTGGGCAGAAGAGAATCTCTGAACGCACAGTACATCGAACTTTGAGGCAGATGGGCTACAGCAGCAGAAGACCACACCGGGTGCCACTCCTTTCAGCTAAGAACAGGAAACTGAGGCTACAATTTGCACAAGCTCATCGAAATTGGACAATAGAAGATTGGAAAAACATTGCCTGGTCTGATGAGTCTCGATTTCTGCTGCGACATTCGGATGGTAGGGTCAGAATTTGGCGTCTACAACATGAAAGCATGGATCCATCCTGCCTTGTATCAACGGTTCAGGCTGGTGGTGGTGGTGTCATGGTGTGGGGAATATTTTCTTGGCACTCTTTGGGCCCCTTGGTACCAATTGAGCATCGTTGCAACGCCACAGCCTACCTGAGTATTGTTGCTGACCATGTCCATCCCTTTATGACCACAATGTACCCAACTTCTGATGGCTACTTTCAGCAGGATAATGCGCCATGTCATAAAGTGGGAATCATCTCAGACTGGTTTCTTGAACATGACAATGAGTTCACTGTACTCAAATGGCCTCCACAGTCACCAGATCTCAATCCAATAGAGCATCTTTGGGATGTGGTGGAACGGGAGATTTGCATCATGGATGTGCAGCCGACAAATCTGCGGCAACTGTGTGATGCCATCATGTCAATATGGACCAAACTCCCTGAGGAATGCTTCCAGCACCTTGTTGAATCTATGCCACGAAGAATTGAGGCAGTTCTGAAGGCAAAAGGGGGTCCAACCCGTTACTAGCATGGGGTACCTAATAATGTGGCCGGTGAGTGTATATGTCAGGATCAAGATTTTGGTAATAAAAATGAAAAGTGTAATGTATAAGCAGTGTGTTTTTTTTTGTGTTTGTATTGTGCAATGGCAGCATTTCTCCTTTTGCAGATCTGCCAAAAGAGACAGCAAACAATAACCAGTAACCTACATTTTCTGTCTGTTATATAAGCGTAACAGTGCCCTTTGATCTGCTGTAACACTCGTGCAGGAAAAGGCCAGATATGACCAGGGCAAACCATTCATGGCCCGCTGTCCCAGCATCGGGCAAGAGTGCTGAAAACATTGAATGACGCAAGTCCTGCTTGTGCATTCAAATCTTGTAAAGTGATAAGAATGTGCAGCCCTTTACAGCCACTAAAGAGGTCTGTCTGTGTTGCCTCTTGGAAAGGTTTTAAGTGACATCTGTGTTTTCAGCAAGATATGTTTAAGTTGACATTGAGCAGCAGTAAAGAGATACATCTTTCCTGAATTATTGCGGTTTTGCAAACTGAAAGATTGACTGTGCAAGAAAAGATCTTTATAAACATTGTTGAAAGCAATGTTTACAAAATACGTTAAGGAACATTTAACTGTTCTGTAGTGAGTTCTGACAATTTTATCCTACTCTGTGTTAAATATATGCTACATGGAATTAACAAATACAGATGTGGTTGATAGGATTGTCAAATGTATTGATCATCTTCTTTCTTATATTTGTGAACTTTAGGAACTCATACATATTTACACAACATTTCCCATCATCATCAACTTTATTTTAAAAAGTGCTTTGATACCAACCACACCTGAAAGATAGAGCTGTGAATAAGATCAAATAAACTTCAATAATGGCTGGAAGCAAAGCAGCTTAAAATCTGTAAAAACTCTGTAAAAACATAAATTCAAGCAGCAAAGCAGATTATATCAATACCGATAAAAGTTAAGTAAACTTAAGTCTCAGTTGGGTTGAAGGTGTAGTAAGATGGTAAAGGGATCTGTGGAATTTAAAGCAATAAAATAGTTATTGTTCCTGAAAAAGCACAAAGATTGTGGTTAAGGGTAAATTAAGTATGTAGCCTTTTTTTTGCGTCTTTATCTATCATTGACCTCCCCCTCTCCCCGCTTTACAAGCAAAATCAGTGGGAACTACTAGACACGTCTGCAATCAGCAACTATTATTGAAGATTTCCAGAGGACTTCACCATTGAAATTCACCAGAGCTATAGTGAAACTGACAATGCCCACGTGCATGGCAGCTGGATGCTGGAATACATCGGGTAAAAGTGGCAAAAAATGTGTTATTCCACCTTTCCGATTCCTGATCCTCCACGGACGGGTTCGACGTTGGATCGCCAACTTGAAGAGGGAGGATTTGCCATCGAACTTCTGGCCAGAGAAAAAACACGTAATATGTAGCCAACATTTGGAAGAAGAATGTTTTCAAGATGATTTGGATAATAGCGCGTTGTGACAAACACCAGATACAGCATTGGGACTTGATCAACAGCCAATACCGCACCGTGACGTCACTAACCAGTAGGTGGCAGTAGTGTTCTTTGACAAACATGGATGCCTCCAGTAAAGCACATTCACATGAAAATTACTCTGAATTAAAAACACTGCTCATTTATTGAACAGTTCATAATAATTTCATATTTAAAGTAATTTCAGAAGTTTGAATTCTAAATATGACCAGACTTTTCCTTTAATTCAGTGACATGTTGCTGCCAGGCAGCACTGTGGGTTTTAGACTGAAAGATTATCTTCGGTCCGCCTTCAGTTGGTGGGGGCGGAGAAGTATGGTATAAAGTGTAGAAAGCTGTCACCCAACAGCAACTGCTGTTTGCATGAGAAGAAGGAGGCCATCATGTCCACCCAGCAGGACTATGACTGTGTGGTGATCGGGGCGGGTGTCCAGGGCTCCTGCACGGCCTACCAGCTGGTTAAACAGAACAAGAAGACTCTGCTGCTGGAGCAGGTGTGTTGCACACAAACATGCAGCCTGTGGCTTTAAGGCCACTAATAGCACATGTGTGCTCATTGCAAGAGCCATAGATTGTGTTCATGGATTCAAAGAGCAGTTTACTTTCGCTGCGGTTTATTTATTTTGCAGCCATTTGTTTGTGACATTGTTCACACTGAACTCAAGTGGGTTTGGGAAACTAAAGGAAATTTAAATGTTGATTTTAATTTGAAGATGTGTATGGGGGGAATGGGGGAATGTGTAAAACAGTATGAATAACATAGAAAGTTTTTCAGATTATAAAATAACGTTGGCTTGAACATTTCTATTTTTTAACTACATAAGCCTTTGAGAATTAATAATTGCACAGCATTTATATTCACTGAGAGAGACATATATTTTGACTTCTGCATACTTGTTTTTGATACTCTCATACCTCAACTTCCCCACTGTGGGACGGCCTACTGTTGACGATCATAGGGCCTGGTGCCGGGGGGGGATTTACCATTAGGCAATACTAGGCAGTTGCTTAGGGCCCCAAGTTCCTGGGGGCCCCAAAAAATTCTGTTTACATGTATGGTTAAAACAACCATTCCTTATTTGTGCACATTAATTATGTTTTTTGATAAAAAAATCCTTTAAAAAATGGCTAAAATGCCATTAGAACGCTTATAATATTAAGTGGGTCTCAGTCCCCCCCTTCAGTGTCCACCATATTGGATCAGTCCATTTGCTGCACATGTTCAGAAAGGTTTGAACAGGCAGCAGCAAACCATTTGAAAACAAACATTTTAAAGAGCAATGTTGCCAACCTTTTCGCTTTTGTTGCTATATTTAGCGACTTTTCAAACCCCTCTAGCACTTTTATTTCAAAAAAGCGCCTAGCACCAAGCTAGACAATACATAAACAGACCCATTCTATTTGTAGAATGGGTCTGTTTTATGTATTGTCTTCTCATTTCAGAGGGCCCCCTGCCTGCCAGGGGCCCAACATTTCCTAAATCCGCCCCTGCCTGGTGCCACCTGTGCCCCCAGGGCAGCTGGGGCAACAATTTAGCTTACCACCATAAGTAAACAAGCTTTTATTTTGAAGTATTACAATAGGTAAACAGCAACATTCAAATAAACGTAATACATTTTGTGAAAAAGGTTTTTAAGTTCATGGTTTTAGACTTTTGTTTTTTAAAGGTGATTTACCCGATGTATTACAAGCATAAATATACTAAAGAGGAAATGGAAACACATTTTGTAAATAAGTTCTGAGACAGTGAAAATGTACCGAACATTACTATATTTAAGACACTTCTTTCTCAATGGTTCAGATGGCATGAACCGTTGCTAATACTGCCGGACATTAGAAAGTTAGAAAAATTAATCCGATTACAACTCGTTTATTAAATTTTGGTCCATTGCTGATCTATGGTCTGAGAAAGCCTAGATTAAGATAAATATATAAAATACAGTGATTACACAATAAAAAAATAGGTGGAATGAACACTCTTCAAAGGATTTTTTTATTTGTTAAATTTACTTAGTCAGTCAGTATTTATAAATTCAACCAATAAGCCTTGAGTATAAAAAGAAGAAAGTGTTTCTCCAAATGGTTCATATTTGTTTAAAACAGTAAGTAGAGTTTCCTACAATGGATGGAGTAGCCAGATATTTTCTTAATGTAAAAGTAAAAAGTATTTTGCTGTATAACTGCTTCCTAAAGTACTTTTTTAAATACATTTTCTCAAGTAAATGTAACTGAGTAAATGTGACTAGTTTCTATCCCCACTCTGTTTCTGATGCAATAATCCTGAATTGATTTCCTGATGGAAGTGGGACAAACCATGCATTGGTGGGTGGTGCTGCTGTAGTTAGCTCTACTGACTCCCTCAGCCTGACATCTGCATTCATGTTTATCAATATATGTATTTAGACTGATGTAAAACGTTGGAGTGAATAGAATGGATGCAGCCTTATAGTTTGAATTTAACTATTCTTTTTTTGGGGGGTATTTTATTAATATATTTTATCCTCTAAGCACAGTAGCCATAGCAATGGTTAAGCCTGAGACAAAAAAAAAGTTTGTTGAGATAGTGTGCCCCTTTAAAAACATGGAATTGCTGCTCCCTCCATTACTTATGTTTTGTTAGATTTTTTAATAAATGCTTTTTTTTGTTTAAACTTAAACTTAGCATGGTCTCTTAATGAACCATTAATGGGTTTTAAAATTTGACAGGAGCATTTGGACATGCAATGTAATTTATCAAACCTGGGGATTGGAAAGGATGAAAAAAATAATTGAAGGGGCAAATTTATAGAAATCAACATTTACTGGAAAAATATCAATGGAATCACTTTAAACAATCATAACATATAATTACCCAATGAAAGAAAGGGGTCTTTCATTTTAGAGTGGTGTGTTATGTTAATTAGCAGCATGTTAATTAAGCTTCTGTGCCGCTGCTGTGCATAAAAGCGCAAGTTGCTATTTTTTCCTAATAACACAGTAGAAAAACTCCCATTTCAGTGTGAATGGTGTTGTTGTTCTCCCGCTTTTGCAAGTTTTGTTATGGCAACTTTCAAA